>NC_034591.1:100514870-100538329 GCF_900095145.1 Mus pahari | reverse complement strand
AAAAAAAAAAAAAAAAAAAAAAAGAGATCAGAGGACAACTGTCAGGAGTCAGTCTCCTCCCAACATATAGGTGCTTGGGATTAAACTAAGGTTGGCAGGCTTGGCAGCCAGCTCCTTTACCTGCTGAGCCGTCCTGGAGGCCCTGGTTTTTATGCCTCCAGTAGCTCAAGATTTTAAAAACATCTTTCTATATTTCTTTCTGCTATGTGTGAATTTTGAAAGTTGTAAGACTCTAACATAGGTGTGTGTGTGTGTGTGTGTGTGTGTGTGTGTGTGTGTGTGTGTTAGGTGTGCTTCCCTGTGCACTTGGTTGGAGAGGTCATCAGATGTCTGGTTCTTTGACCTTCCACCTTACTCTCCTAAGACAGAACCTCTCAATGAGCCTGGAGCTAGGCTGGAGGCCATCTCCCCAGTGATCCTCTTGTCCCCACCTCACAGTGCTGAGATACTAGCGCGCATGCAGCTTTGCCCAACTTTTTACCTGGGTATTGAGGGTCTGAACTCAGGTTCTCATGTTTGCCCATCAAACAATTTGACCCACTAATCCATTTCCATAGCCTCTATATTTTTAAATTTATTTTTGTTTTATTTTATATATATTAGTATGTATGTCTGCATACCATATTCGTGCTTCGTGCCCACAGAGGCCAGAAGAGTTCATTAGATCCTCTAGAACCGAAGTTACTGATGGTTGTGAACTGCCATGGGGATGCTAGGAGTAAAACCTGGGTCTACTAGAAGAACAACAAATGCTATTCTCTGCTGAGCCACCTCTCCAGCCGCTCTCATTATGAAGCAGCCGGTGGTCTGGTTGTCCTGGGGTGCTTGTAGTCACCTCACTCCTGAGTGTATATGCACTGCATTGCTATTGATGTTCATCCTCATCTTCTCAAACTCCTGTTTGTGTTGATAAAGCACTTGATTGTATTTGACTAGTATGACTCAACTCTTACATGGAATCCTTTGCTCAAACTTTTAGACAACAGTAGTTGCCTCTACCTGGCATCAATTAGAAGAGGTTTCCAGTTTTCATGATTCCTCTCTATCCTCTGCTTGCTTTGAGCAGAGCTTGAAGGAGGATGGTCACTGTTCTCTTCTCCCCATGGGTCGTGCCCTTTAATGTCAGCGCTCAGTCCTCTGTTACTCCTTCTCTAGAGGCTGGGAGGACATCCTCTACTAGAGTGCCCACTTGTTATCAGCAGCGATGTCCAGTTTCCTCCATAAATCTTCTAGCACCCCTTTCCCATGAGATAATCATGGCGGATGCTGCTTTTCTTCTTAAAGACAGGCTCTTGTTATGTAGACCAGGCTGGTCTGGAATTTGGTAGCCCTGGCTGGCCTCAGACTCACATGGCTCCTTCTGCTTCAGTCTTGCATGTGTAGGATTGAAGGTATGTACCAGCACACCTGGCTTTGTCAACTTTTTAGAAGAATATTTTATATGTACAGTTTGAGGTGATTATCAATGATAAGATGCTGTTTGCAGGACAGAATCAATTTAAGACTTGTAAGGAAAATGGGAATGTCTTAAGTTTAGTTATGTCTTAAGTTTAGTTATCATTGAGGATGTAGCCCAGGTTCAAATACATGGGGGACGGGAGAGAATGGGGCTGGGGAGGTAGATGGCTTAGTGCTTTAGCACTGGGCTGCTCTTCCAGAGGACCCGAATTCAATTTCCAGCACCCATATGGCTCACAACTGTCTACATCTCCAGTTCCAGAGGCTCTGGCACCTCACACAGGCATACATGCAGCAAAATACCAATGCACATAAAAATTAATAAATAAAAAATACATGGGAAAATTCGTTCCCTCTGAATTCTCATCTTGGGGGGTCTATTCTTTCTGTTAACTGAAGACGAGTATTAACATTTGTGAAATTTTTTTTGTTCTATTCCGTATGTCTTTCCTTGTCATTTCCCTTGCATTTAAATTGGTATTGCTCTACATTTGTAGATATCAATACTGCTTTATTTTAAGTCTTAGTGGCGTCTTCATTAATTTATTGGAATTAAAGGGGGAAAGACTTGTATTTACTCATTCTTTTTCTTGATACAGTAAGACCATTCTGTGAAGGCTGCTCATCATTTACTTCCAAAGTTAATGATACTCTTTGCTAGAAATTTCTTTCAGTGCTTTACAGCATGAATGACTGAACATTTGTCACATGCTTGGCCTTATATGCTGCTCTTAATCATCCTCATTGTGACCTCCTTAAGCACAGTTACTGCATCTTCTTCATCTGTATAGGAGAGGTATTAGAATGAAGAGGTTAGAGGAAGCCCAGTTTGAGCCCTGTTCTCTGTTTACTCCCCAGGGAACCTTAAACAAGTAAGTTACTTAGCCTCTCGGTGGATTTGCCCCTCTGTAAAATGATTTTAATAGTGCTCACCCCAAGAAGCTGTTTGGAAGTTTAAATGAAATAACAGTCCAGTAAAGTCTAAAGTATACTTTCTTTTTCTCCACTCCTTACAGCACCTAGCCCATGGAGTGCTCCACCCACATAGTCCTTCAGTCAGCAACAATTGAAGGAAGGAAGGAAGGAAGGAAGGAAGGAAGGAAGGAAGGAAGGAAGGAAGGAAGGAAGGAAGGAAGGAAGGAAGATACAAAGTGCTTTGCTTAAATTTTTCTTTTGCATTGACTGAGCCTAGAAAATATATCTGGGTCCATGAGTGTCCACTACTTGTTCCCACCCATATATTCAAAATCGATGAGACTTCAAATTACATTTCATGATTCCTAGAATAAATAAGCAATCAGATTTTGTTTGAACAAAGTATGACCCTTCCATAAAACACAGAAGTCTGTTTAATTCATTGGTTATTTAGATTCTCAAATAAGCAGTTGTTTTCTTTCTTATCTTCCTTGAAGTTTGAGAAATAACCACAAATGGAATTTGAAAGTTAACATTGGCATTAAGGTTGGATTTGATTCAGAGGAGAATTGTAGGTAACTGCCTACAAACAGACTCCACAAGCCCAGGACTCTGTGTGTGTGCGTTCTCTGAGTGTGTGAATTCTGTGAGTCTGTGAATTCTGTGTGTGAGTTTTGCTTTGCTCTTTCCTGTCCCAGTAACTAGTGTGTCACCTCCCTCTGTCAGATTCTTATCATACAAGGATGGACAGTCTTCTTCCTCCTTACATTGTTTAAGCTGAGCTGGGGAGTCATCACTCTCTTCATGTTTTCAGTAGAGGGAAGTATCTATGGTTATTTTTCACATCAAGCATTGAACTTTCTTGAGGAAGGGCAGAGGGTGGGGTGTCTTGTGAACTAATTCACCTTCTACAAAATTCTCCTTGTCTGTACTCGCCCGTAGGATGGAACTTCCAAACGTCTTGGAAACTTGCTAGAAATGATGTACCAGGAGCCAGCACGATGGTCCTACACATTCCAGACCCTTTCCTTCATGAGCCGTCTGAAAGTGCAGCTGGAGCCCATCCCGGGGAGACTCCTGCAGGCAGAGAAGTCTGTGCGGGTCTTTGAGAGGTCTGTGTACAGTGACAGGTAAGACGCACTGCTAACCACAGATCTCTGCTCACAGAGGTGTCTTTTCTTTGCAGAGTCCCTGACCTTGGCTCACTAGTCATTGTAAAATGTCTGTGTGGCTGGCTTGTGAGCGTCCTCTCAGAGCAAAATAGACATGTTTCATTAGTTACAGGTGCTTTGCTGCTTGCTTAAGACAGGGTTTCAGCCCTAGCCCTGGCTGTCCTGGAACTCACTGTCAACCAGGCTGGCCTTGTTCTCACAGGTGATCCTCCCGCCTCTGCCTTCTGGGAATTGGGATTTCCATATGTGCCACTATGCCTATTGTTGTTAAGAACTACTTAGGTCAAGCAGGGCAGTAGTGGCTCATGTCTTTAACCCCTTGTAAGTTAGAGGCCAGCCTACTCTACAGAGTGAGTTCCAGGACAGCCAAAGCTACACAGAGAAACCCTGTCTCGAAAAACCATTTTTTTAAAAAAAAAAGGATCTTAACAATTCCTTATAAAGAACTGGACAGTTGGTCATACTTTGTGCCATTACCCCATCAAAGTTGCTTTCTTTAATGAAAGGGGGGTATTTTCAGGCAGAAAGCATAACCAGTTACAAATTCTAATCTCAAGAACATTTATACTCCTTTAAAAATGTATTCAGTGGTCCCTTTTGTGCCCGGGACATGAGTTGACCCCAGTGTCAAAGGGAGAAAGTGTCATTCCTTCATGTGTTGGGTTAGTGTAGGTTACTGACTGTCTCCTGCACTCAGGCACCAGACTCAGCCCCAGGGCAACAGCAGAGAACACAACCCCAGTCCCTGCTCCACGAGAATGCTACAAGGACTACATATGTGCTCACACGTGTGGTGTATGTGCCAGAGGACAGTGATTGCAGGGAAGAAGAAATAGAAGTTTTCTGATTGAATTAACAAAAACATCAGTGTGGCTTTAGAACAAAGCTCTGGATTGCTGGGTCCTTCAGCCCTGTTCTGCCTGCAATTCTGCAACTCCCTCTCTTTACCCCCACCTTCTGCCCACCACCACTAGCTATGAAGAAACAGGGGAAGTGCCTACCTCAGGAGAGGTAAAGGCCCCTTTTATAGGCTTAGTCATCTTTATTTGCAAGATGTAACTTTCATCTTCACTTGTCTGTGGAGAAATTGGCAGCACTTTCCAATTCTTGTCGCCTTCAGTGAGCTTTAGCTAAAACATTCTAGTCTGGGCAAGTTCACTTTTGGAGTTTGCAAATTAGCTTCTTCGTGGCCTCAGAGAAACAGTTCAGATGGCTTAGAGCTGTCGGCTACTGAGTGGCAATCACCGTCCTGAGCACCTCACATGTAGCTCTCAGTCGTCTCTGCCGTGTGTTGAGAAGCAGGCATCTTCCCAAGGCAGCATGGCCTGTGGAAGCTGCAACTAGGATCAGACTCTACAGAGTCATTTTACACAAGCCACTCTCTTCAAGAGACACAGCTTTGCAGTTTGCACTTCCCTGAGCCAGTCACACAGGAGTTTGGTTTTCATGTTTTTCAGAAGTGGCCAGTTGCTGACCATTGCCTTAGAAACAGGAGTTCATTATTGCAGATATAAATATGTTTTGTATCAAACTTTAAAAGCAGAATTGACCCTTTTGAAGCCATGGCTTATCAGCTCTGATTTCTCAGTTTACCAGATCCTCCTTTTCTTGTGGAAGTAAGCAAAGAGGGAAGTTAGTTTGGTATTCAGCATTAGCCCTGTTTGATCTGATTGGAAGCTCAGCAAAGGAAGCTAGGTTCCTGTGTGCTCCGGAGATGAGGTTGCTCTCCTGGTCCTACTGAAGTCAGCTCCAGAGCAGACACCCTTGCTTCTCAGTGACAAAGGAGGCTGGCTCAGCAGCCAAAGACTCAGCAGCCCCACTCCGAAGTGCAGTGTGGAAGGGTGGCTGTGACCTGCATTCACTTGGGTGTTGCTCGGAGTCTTGCTGTGGTAATGAGGAAATCTCAAAGACTCAGGTTCCCATTCACATGCCACATGTCTTGGCCAATTTCCCTTTCCTTGTACTGGGTTGCTCTGTAGGCCTAGCACGGCCTGTGTAGGTGCTGTTTCTTATTACAGGGCTGAGCAAGATGGGAGCTGTAGACTGAGAATTCAGATTTCCAGGGCTGGAAAGACAGCCCAGCAGTTAAGAGCATTTGCTTCTCTTCTAGAGGAGCCAAAGTTCATTCCCAACACCCACATCAAATGGATCACAGCTGCCTGTAAGTCTAGCCCAGAGAATCCAATGACTTCTTCTGGCCTCCACAAGCACCAACTTGTACTTACACAAACCCACACAGAAACATACATGTACACATAAATAATAAAAGTACATTTTTTAAACTTTGTATTGATTCTTTGTGAGTCTCACATCATGCATCCCAGCCCACCTATCTCCTGTCCTGTAGTATCTGCCCTCCACACTCACAACCTCCACACATCCAAAGAAAATAAACACAAGCAAAAAATAAACAAAACAAAGCATAGAAAACATTGTGGAAGCTGTCCTGCGCCCCACAGTGGATCCCACAGCATCCCTCTCTGTCCACACATCTTCATTGTCAGTGTTCATCGCAGTGAGTCTGGTTTGAGGTGTCTGGCTGCTGTCACACCATCAGTATTGGATCCTCACTGGGGTTCCTCCTGGTTATCCTATTGCTGCCCTGTGTCATGGCGACCCTGCAGCCTTGGATCTGCAGGATCCTTTCATGCACTCCAACAGATAATGGGGTGGGCCAACTCAGATCCCAGAATCTGGTCATAGGTGGTAGCTGAGCAGGTCAGCCTGCTGGCTCTCCCATATCTGCACTTACAGGGTGAGCTCTCCAGCCCTGCTCCAGCTAGGCCACCCAGTGCTGCCATCAGCAGGAGGCAGGGTTAGCTCTCCTGTCGTGCCCCCACCCACACCTCCAGAGCCAGCTCCACTGTGCTGCCCAGTTGGGCTCGGGGCCCACCCTCCCAGGTGCTGCAGCTGGCGAGGGGCTGGACAGCTGAGCAACTTCACACCCATCAGGCCAGCTCCACTGTGTTGCTCAGGCAAGGTGCAGGGCTAGCTCTCCTGCTTTCATGACCTTGAGGCCAGCTCTCTCCACGACTTCAGGTGGCAAAGGGTAAGGGGGCGGGTGGAAATAGGGTTTGGGGGAGAGCGATATTTTTAATGGCTAATAAGAGCTAGAATGGTTAAGTGGTTTGGATAAGCATGAACAAGCCAGTTATTGATTTTTCTGCTTCCCTCCCACTCCTGACTTTCCTCCTCCACCCCAACCCCCCACCCAACAATTCCAACCAGGTATATCTTTGCAAAGAATCTATTTGAAAATGGCTCCCTCAGTGACGTTGAGTGGCAAATCTATCAGGACTGGCACTCCTTTCTCCTGCAGGAGTTTGCAAACCGGCTTTTGATACATGGCTTCATCTATCTCCAGACTTCACCCCAGGTAACTCTGAGCCTAAAACCTTATATAGGTAATGATGGCACCGGCCTAAATCCCAGCATGAGGCAGGTCTGCAGATTGAGCTCCAAGACAGCCAAGGCTACACAGAGAAACCCACTCTCTCTCTGAAGAAAAAAAAATTGACACTTAGTATCTATATTGTTTGGAGTTTTGTTTTGTTTTACCTAAAGAACTTCAGGAAACACAAGAGATGACATCCTACAAACTTCTGGCTTCTTGGAAGTTAGTTTCCAGCCCTCAGCCAGCACAGAGAGTAGCTATACACCAGTACTCCAGTATTGAGTACCCGTCTCCCAGGGGTCTTCTGCTGCTATAGCTGTGGCAATGTGCTCAAACAGTTGCCTGTGTATAGAAGTGACACTATTGGTGAAAAAATGAGCTAGAACCAACTGTTGTTTTTATAGCTCCAGGTCTGCAGCACCTGCCACGTGCACTATTTCCTTCCTGTGTCAGGTCATCTGAGGCTTCAGTGGCACCTATGAAGAAGGAAGGAAGGTTTCCTCCTCTCGTCCTAAATTGTTGCCCACAGTTTGGTCCTTGAGAAGTCCCTCAGGCAGGCAAACTATAGAAGTGCCCTCTGGCTCTGATTCTGTAACTTGAACTTGGGAGCCAGCTTAGCCCATGGGATGATGTCATGACAGGGGACCTCTGGAGATAGCATTGGCCCTTGGCTCTTACTAACTGGTAGTGACCTTGGCTAGACCCTAGAAAAGGGGTCTTTGTCTGTAAAGTAGATCCCCTAAAAGACTTGTAGGGCAGGGTTTCCAGTCAAGGCAAAGCATGTTTTGAGAGATACTGCTGTCAACTTTTGAGAGACGCTTTGCAAGTATGGTCAGATGCCAAGTATGCCCATTGTTGCAGAAAGCAAGCCAGCTGTCAGCAGGCTGGGGCTGAGCTTGTGGACAGAAGGGAGCCTGGGGGCACACTGAGCAGAGTCTGAGAGCAAGTGAGAGAGTTCCTGTTATGTCACATTGCATGGGCCCATAGAGAGGACCAGAAGGAAGGGGCAGCCAGGAGAGGGACTTCTGAGTGCAGCTGGGACGGGATTTGTGTCTTCTTTTTTCTTTTTTTTTTTTTGGTTTTTTGAGACAGGGTTTCTCTGTATAGCCTTGGCTGTCCTGGAACTCTGTAGACCAGGCTGGCCTCAAACTCAGAAATCCACCTGCCTCTGCCTCCCGAGTGCTGGGATTAAAGGCGTGCACCACCACGCCCAGCGGATTTGTGTCTTCTTGCCTTTTTTGCTTTTCAAAGTTTTTTTGAGACATGGTCTCACAATGTAGCTCTGGCCTTCTGGAACTCACTATGTAGACAGAACTAGCCTCAGATGTACAGATTTACAGACTCTGCCTGCCCTCTGCCTCCCAGGTGCTAGGGTTAAGGGTGTGCCCCGCCATACTTAGCTCTGTGTGTGTGTGTGTGTGTGTGTGTGTGTGTGTGTGTGTGTGTGTGTATGTATGTATGTATGTGTTCCTCCTCTCCCTCCTCCTCCTCCTTCTCCTTTTTAGATTCATTTATTTATTCTGTAGCCCCAGAAGAGGGCAATCAGATCCCATTATAGATGTTTGTGAGCCACTGTATGTTTGCTGGGAATTGAACTCAGGACCTCTGAAAGCAGTCGGTGCTCTTAACCGCTGAGCCATCTCTCTAACCCCACTTTTTTTTTTTTCTAATATGACATTTACTCCTCCTTTTCTAACAACTCCTCTTCATCTTTGGGGGGGGAGAGAGAGGGAGAGAGTCCATCAGAGGACAATTTAGCTTCACTTCTCTCTTTCCATCCTTCCAGGGATTTCAGGGATGGAACTTAAATCACCAGCCCTTCTTTGCCAGTACAGGTTGCCTGCTGAGCCGTCTTGCCTTTGTGGTGTGGAGAGTACCTGAATTATAATACAGACATTAGATCTCAGCAGGGAGTACAGGAGTCTAGATAAAGTTTCGGGCCCAAATAAAATTGAATTAGATATTCGAAAGACTTAAGAGCTGAGAAGACTCTTCTGTGAACTGAAGTGGTTTGGCCAGCTGAGGCACGTTGACAAACCGCTTCAGTGGCCTTTCTTGCTAAGGAGGAATAGAGGCACATTGTAAAGGCTGCTGACTTTACAGGTAGCAAATAGTCCCTGAGTGCAAAAGAGGAGCCTGCCCCAACAGAGGATGGCAGGGTGTGTGTGAGACAGGTTTCTAGGGGAGAGGAGGTCTCTCCAGCTGTGAGGTGCTATGGGCAGGACAGTGGAGACAAGGCTGAGTTAGAGGAGGCTTAGATTTCCCTTGGGATTCTTGAGATGACTGCACTTAGAGGAGCCGGGGCTGAAGGCTATGACCGGGAGAAGGGAGAGTGTTGACCTAATGTGTTCTGAGAGAGACAGAGCACGGTGGGTTTCCTCAGGGCCAGGGCAGCATTGCTGGGAGGAGGAGCAGAGGAGCCAGTGAGCTGAGGCTCCTGGGAGTGAATAGAGCTGCTTGGCTGACCCTGGGAGCCATAAATCAAACAAGTCTCCCTTACCTTCCTTCTTAAAATCCATTCAGGGGCCTGTATAAAGTGGCAGGGTGGTGGTAGTAATAATGATTGTCATTGGGAGCTGGTTTGTCCCTTAGAAGAGACCAATTAAAGTATTTCATCTCATAATGAGACATTTTAGGACTGATTTGAGATTTTAGCGCTGTTTGGATGGTGTTAGATAAAGGAACCCAGGAATGCCAAAGGATGAACAGGATGCATATTCAAGCCAGTACCCAGCACAGCTCAGACTCCTGCCAGATGCTGGCTTTAGAATCTGTGAGGCTCCAGGCCCCTCTCTACCCGTCCTCCCCTTAAAGTCAAGGAAGCTGGCAATCACAATAGTAATCACTGGAGGAGAAATGGCTGGGCTTGTGTTCCCCTACCCCTTGGAGTCAAGAAGAGAGCTTGTGGCTGGCCATGTGACTCAGGATGCCCATCCCTGTCTGGGACGGTGCCAATTGGGGCTGTGTGGGAACAAGTGTCACCTGAGCTTGAGGCTGGAGGGCGTAGTGAGCAGAGCCTTCAACAGTCACTGCCTGGCAGGTCAGGAAGCTTGGCCATAGGGTCCCTGCAATTCTCCCCACACCGGCTTCCTGTCATAGTCTAGCGTGTGCTCCCATGTGCGCTGGAATGACGTGGAGACACGATAAAACTGTCCCGTGAATTTTAAAATCATTCACTATAATCATGTCAGTGAAATTAGAATTATGCCAAATATTCAAAATAGGACTTTGCCTAGACTGTAGAGGGAAGAAAGGTTTGCTCAGTTTAGCAAATTCATAATAAAAAGGGAAATGCTAACTGATTTTAATAGATCCAGGCTGGTGTCAATGGTTGTCTGTAGTCAATGGGTGATAATTATAAATAGCTTTTACCAGAATTGTTCTGTCCTTGTATGTATTTGAAAACATGATTATATTATGTTTTTTAAAATATTCATGTATTCTAATCCAGAAGATATTTTTCTCTCAGAGGAAAAATTAAGTCCCTTAGCTGAAGCTGCTTGTTAGTGGGACTGTAGTGGGCTGACCTCTGAGGAGGCAGCTGGCAGTCATAGAAGAGCTCATGCCTTTTGCCCTATTAATCCCGGTGCTTAGAGTTGAGTCTGTAGATGCACTGGCACACAGACAGACTGCCCTGTTATGTGCATTACTGTTTGTAGTAGCCAAGCACTGGAGATGACTGAGTGCTTATTAGGGGGTCTGGCTGAGTGTAGTGTGCTGTAAAACAGAGTACCTACTGTACAGCACTGTACTGGTTGCCTTTCTTTGTTGCTGCCTTTTTGTGGCAAGGTCTTAAAACTCATAGCCCAGCTGGCCTGGAACTCACTAGAAGCATTCAGGTTTCAGCTACCCTGTGCTAGATTTCTAGGTGTGAACCATGCTGAGAACAGTGAACCACTGTTAAGTGAGAAGACAAAGCCTAAGAACAGAGTAGCCGTGGGATTGTGTCTCTCCATTCTCAGAAGATGGAGTCAGGAATGCATATGTGCATAAACTGTGCCGAAAGCTCAATCACGTGTGGTGCTGTGAGTGAGGAGAACAGAGTAGCCAGAGGCAGGAGGGTATGGGAAACACGGGCCACAGAGCTCCAGGTCAGCCTGGAGCTCACCTAGAACTACCCCAAAATTAAAGTCAAAGTTAAAGTAAAACTCGGCAAGTGGGCTGGGGAGGGAAGGTGCTAAAGAGAATTTGTTTGCATAGTTTCATTTCCTTAAGGGAAAGATGGGACATGGGGGTGGGGGAGTCCTAAGTCAGCGGGTTAATCTGCCCACACTCTGAGGACAGTTGACATTGAATAATGAAGTATTTGACCAGGCAGAAAGAGGAACAAGGGCAATTCAGGCAAAACAAACATTTGGAGCAGAGGTTTTGAAGTGTGAAGGGGCTTGGCTTGTCCCACAGGAAGGAGGCCAAATCTGGCCAAAGCCATGAGCAAGTGAGGGACTAAGAAAGTTGAGGACAAGTACTGTGGCCTTATGTGCTGTGGGAAGGGATCACAGTTCTCAGGGCAGAGACCCTCAGACCTGCAGGTGGACGCAGAGTGGAGCTCTGCAAAGGGGCAGAGAGAGGGGCCTTCGTGTCAAGACTCGGGTTTCATTTGATTCATTTCATTTGACTTATGCAGATGTTTCATCTACTCCAGAGTGAGTGCTTGATCTAGAGATGTTTCACATTGCTTACCACTGTATAAGTAGAGTGGCTCTCACCAGCCAGGTACAGTGACACATGCTATAATCCCACCACCTGGAAAGCTGAGGCAGAAGGATGGCCAGTTCATAACTTCTTGACGTCTTTGGTTATACCTGTAGCTGGTAAGCAGCCTGTGGAGCAAATATTTTAAGCAGGGGCACAAGAACCATAGAAGACTGGAATGAGGGGCAAACTGGAAGGGCAGAATGGCTTTGGCAATCCTAATTGACGTGCCTTACCTCAGAGCAGTCTCAGATACCTGCAAGTGGGTGGAGGATGGCGAAAGGCAGCCCACCAAAACTGCTTGCCCCACACATGATCATGACAGCTGACTGACTCTCAGGCCCATGCTCTCTTTGTGCACTTCTTCACCTCTAGGAGACAGAAAGCAGCAGGCTCTTGAAGTGTCCAGACGAGAGGCATGAGCGCCAAGGCAGAGGTGAGAGGGCAGGGCCAGCTAGAGAGATAAGAATCTCCTGGATTCTTGATGTGCTTGGGATGAAGAGAAAGAAGGAGAGTTCCAGGCTCCCAGTGTGGCTGGCTGGGTGGATGGAGTTTGCTCCTAACCATCTGAAGCTACTCCAAGGAAGGGCAGTCTGAGGTAGAAGTGGACAACATGGAGCCAGTACTCTGAGCAAGAGAAGAGGCAGCAGGTGCAGAGTCATGGGCCGTGGTACCAAAGAGGACATTCAGACATTTTGTGGGTTGTTTGGCCCTGTAAGACTGAGATATAACAGCAGGGGGATTGTCTTTTAGGTTTGTATGGAGAGACTCTACCAGAGGGGCAGAGAAGAAGAGAAAGGCATTGAGCTGGCCTATCTTCAACAGCTACATAGTCAGCACGAAGACTGGTTTATTAACAAGACTACCAAGTAAGTATGTAACAGACAGACCAGAGCCTCTGTCACCGTGCTGAGCACAGCCTTAGCTTACGGCAGAACTGCAAGGATGCTGGACGTGTCCAGCATCTCTCAGCTAGATGGCATACAGAACCCATTGGTCTCATCTGTTGGATTCTCTCTCCCTCCTTTCCTTCCTTCCTTCCTTTCTTTTCTCTCGATTGTGCCTTGTGATGAATGCTTATCACAATTGGCTCAGGATGGGGACTGAAGTTGTCCATTTTGATTGACATTTTCAGGGTGTCCTCCATCAGGCTTGGGTTGCTCACATCAATGCATTAAATGCTGACTTCAGTAGCAGTCTAAGACTAGTGAGCAGTCTCAGCCTTCCACTTTGCAGGCAGCTTCAATCTTGAGACTCGGGATGGGTGTGAAAAAAGTGAGTGACATTGCCTTAGCTCCCCTCTTGCTGCTTCAGGCTCCACTTCGAAGCTCTGCAGCATGTGCCAGTGCTGGTGCTGAATGTCACTGAAGACTTCTCTGAAAATGCCACCAGACAAGAAGAGCTCATGGGACAGGTGAGCAGAGCCTTGGCTCATCCTGGTTCCCAGTTCTCTGGTCTTCCTGGCCTCTGGGTCAGGCCTGCTTTGTGCTTCAAATTGCATTTCACACTCCAAAACCATGAGATGGTAGGCAAATCCCGGATACAATCTCCAGCTCTAAAGTGTACTGCATTAGGAAGTATCAGTCAGTTAGCTGACTCTTAGCATGCGCAGGCCAGCTGACTTCCTCCTGTAAGGTGTTCTAAAATGGGGACAGGAGACACATGGGTTCTGTTCCCAGCTGCCACTCCCTGCTGTCTGACCCTAGGCAGCTCATGTTTTCTCACCTCATAAATGCTCGTGGGACTGCAGTCACACTGAGGGAAGTACTGAGACTGCAGCATACATTAGATCTTCTTTTCCTGCAGGTAAACACCTTTATGAAGAACTTGTAAGCAATAAGTACACATCTTGGCTGTGGTCTGGGCTCTGACCTTCTCAGATGTTGACCTCTATTCATCCTGCTATGCACATCCCCTTGACCCTTCATGCACCCCCACACTTGGGTGTGTGCTGTCTTTGTACTGCTGTTGTATTTTTTTTTTTAATCTCAAGCACTTTGAAATAAAGCTGACTTTGCTATTTTTCTAGTACAGTTGTTTGTTTATTTCAGGATATATCTATTAATGCCTATTCTTATATCCATAGTAGATACCAGTTTTCACCTAAGAAAAATCTTAGCCTTTCTTCACCAGCACTCCTGTGTGATCACATGTCCTTTGGATAATGCAGGACAGGACTGCCCCAGAGCTACCAGCCAGCCAAGCCCTGCCTTGCCTGAAGTTAGTACACCCAGAATTGAGAAATGAGCGCATACCCCAGGCAGCTTCTCCAGCTCTTCGTATCCACTGTTCCTGAAGCTGAGAAGGGATGAGGGATTTATCCCAGTCCTGGAGCTAAAGAGATTGCCCAGAATATGGGGAGAGCAGCCTCTGATGTTTAGGGTTGGCTGTCCTGGTCTTCTGCTTACCTCAGTACCTTAGCAGTGAGATGCAGACAGCAGAAAGGAGCCCTAGCAGGGAGCAGAGAGTGTGACCTGGTGCAGTGAAGTGTTGCATAGCAAGAAACCCAAGACAACACTCCAAAGGCCCAGCCCTCTGCAGTCCTGCAGGCACACAGACACTGAGGGAGCCAGGACTTACCATCCTTTATGCTTCGAGAAGGTGTTGGATTCTTTACTAACAAATGCATGAGGTTTTCAACAACACATTTAACAGTTTCTTTATCTCACATTAAGAAAATAAAAAGTGTTTCTTATTGTTGTTGCTGGAGTAAACACCATGACCCAAAACAAGGAGAGGAGGTTCATTTTAGCTTACTGGTTACAGTCCATCATGGAGGGAAGCCAGGGTGGGAGCTTAAAGCAGAAGACATGGGAAGAATGATGCTTACTGGTTTGCTTGGGTTCACAGTCAGTTAGCTTTCTTACATAGCACAGACCCACAGTGAGTCCTCCCACATCAATCAGTAATCAAAAAAAAAAAAAAAAAAGCTTCACACACGTGCCCACAGGTCAACCTGATGAAGGCAATTACTTAGTTGAGATTCACTCTTCAAGGTTTCTCTAGGTTTGTGTCAAGTTGACAGCTAAAGCTATGACATATAGAAAACTAACTCATCCAGTTAAATGCACAAGTCAGAATTGTCTTTGTGTAATCATTAGGTAGATAACCACACCATATTCCAGAACATGCCTTCAGAAGAAAGCCTATACCCTGTTTTCTCCTAATTGTCCCTGCCTGCAGCCCCAGACTCCCACCATCTCCTGTCTATAGGGTGGTGGTGAGTCTCTGTGACTGGATTCCCCATGTGTAGTCTCTGACTCACCCCTGTTACTCAGCACCATGTTCAAAGGTTCAACCAGATCACAGCATGCATCCACGCTTCCTTCTATGACTAAGCAACAGTTTATTTCATTGTGGTGACACACTTTGTTTATCCATCCAAGGGAATCTGCCATTGTCACTGCTGCCAGCCTTATGCACACAGAGTGCTTCCTCACCATGCCTGTGACGGCATGCCACCGAAGGCTGATGATGCCAGGTATCCTTTGTGGTTCGTAGCTGCCTGAGTCTCTACTTAAGAAAGTGCCTATTCACGTGGTTTGCCTTCTCATTTGAATGATTTAGCCTCTTATTGACTTACAGGACTCCTTTTGGTAGTTGGGGTTTACATTTCTTATCAGAGAAATACATGACTTAAGATTAGTTCTCATTCTGTTGGCCTTTTTTGTTTTGTTTTTAAAGATACTTTTACTTTTAATGATGTGCATGTACTCATGCGTGTCTATGGTTGGGGTATGTGTGCAGGTGCCTGTCGACACCAGTCGAGGGCATCAGATCCCTGGGGCCGGGGTTAGAGGTACTTATAAGCCGCCTGGTACGGTGCTGGAATCCACTCCCCAGTCTTCTGAAAGAGCAGCAAGAGCTCTTAAGTGCCGAGCCATCTTTCCAGCTCCCCTACCCACCCCTCATTTTGAGACAGGTTCTCATGGGATCCAGGCAGACCATGAACTCTGTCTGTGTAGCAGGGGATAGCCTTGAACTTTTGATCCTTCTGTCTTAGCCTCCTGAGTACTGGCGTTGTGTTTTTTGGTAGTGTCTGCAGAGGCACGCAAGCCTTGTGCTTTGGTGAAGCCCACTTCTTATTTTTGTCACTTAGGCTTTTGTGGTTATAGCTAAACAGCCGAGTGGCTCTCAGAGTTAAGTGACAGATCAGCTCATAAACGTAGCAGTGCTTTGTGATGATGTGAAGCACAGGCCAAAAACATGTGCTTCCAATGTGGTTCAAGGCTGTGGACGTTCTCCAACATCAGAAGGGAAAAGGAAATAGCTTCTAGGAAGGGAGGCTATTCTATGCAGATGCTGCAGTCCCTGGGAAAGAAGCAGGAAAGAACCTTCCTCAAGTAAGGACTACCCCGCCCTTTTCCACTCACACTCTTTTTGGACCATCATCTTTGCTGGGATTCTCCCACCACTTAACAGTCCTCACTTTCTGCCTGCTGGCCTAACTTACTTTTGACCCCTCAGTTGATGGAGTTTTTGTATCCCTTGGTCTATCCTTGGTCTATCTTTGTATCCCTTGGTCTATCCTTGGTCTATCCTTGTCTATCCTTGGTCTATCCTTGTCTATCCTTGGTCTATCCTTGTCTATCCTTGGTCTATCCTTGTATCCCTTGGTCTATCCTTGGTCTATCCTTGTATCCCTTGGTCTATCCTTGGCTCTCTTCTTGTCTTTCTTCTGTCTGAGTGATCATGTATTTGTTTTTTATTGTTGCCATAAACTCACATTGACACATACACATGAATTTTTTAAAAGATATACTTAAAGTGTTGCCACCTACAGAGTGACTGCCAGTCTTCTCACCTATGAAGAAGCCTCTGCTGTGGTTTTCTGCCTGTACCTACTGACCTGTTAACAAAATGTGTACTTCCCTCCTTTCCTGCATGTACCTCGGCCACCAAAGACTTATCCAGTGTCCTCACTGCAAACGGAAGCAACTTACTGTAAGGGTTACGTTTCAGGGTTCGGTGCTCACGAGGACCCAGAATATCTGTTAAGAGAATTGTCTCCCTCTGTCTATTGAGACTTTGGGAGAAAGACTCCAACCAAGGAGAGTTCTGCCCCCCCCCAAACAGGAAGGGGGTTCATTCACTGTTTCTCCATAGGAATGGCAAATAGACATAACAGGTGGATTCTCCAGGGCCAAAGCCTCCACTGGGAACCAGTGAGCTGAGGTGACTGTGTGTGTGTGTGTGTGTGTGTGTGTGTACGCACACATGCACACGTGGGCTAAGACAAGAGCTTACTACATGGCCTAGGCCAAGCAGGCTCCAAATATCTGCTACCCTAGCCTCCAAAGGTGCTTCCTTCACAGGTATGTGTCACAGAGGGTCTCACCCTAAATGCTGGTATGATGCCCGCGATGGAGCCAAGACTGACTTTGAACTCTAAGAAATTGCTGCCTCCCTCCATTCTTCCAAGTGCTAGGACTATATGTATGAAGGTTGCTTTGGCTCAGTTAGACCTATGTACAGATTGTTCCTATTGATTCACTAGGGCTAAAATGATTTGGGCATGCCCTATAGAGCAGCTGTGAGGAAGGACAGCATGGGGATGTCCTACTCCCAAGCTGGAATTTGTCTGCAAGCAAGAGAGTGCTGGTTGACTGAGAACAGCTTGAGCATGCTGGGATCAGCTGTCAGTCATCCCTCTGGCCACTGCAGCTGGGAAACTTGCAGCCTCTGCCCCACCTCTCACTCACCCTCATCATCCAGGCAATCTCTGCTACTTCCCATTTTCCTGTTTCTCATATTGATCTGCTCTCCTGAACCACATTCCCACCCAGACCCTCCCCTTCTGTGACTTTCACTTTCATAGGACAAACTGCACAGATCTCAAACATGTCTGACCTTTTCAGGACCTCCAGAACATGTCTCTGGGCTGAGGGTGTCTGAGCAGGTTCAAAGTGCTCCGGTCCTCCTGTGGTCCTGCTGCTTGGGTTGCTGTTGCAGCTGTCACTCACTCCCCTGGGACCTCCTTCCACCTCCAAGCCCACTCTCTCAGGAACAGCCTTCAGAGCCTTGGTCCCTCCCACCACAGCTGGCTCAGGTGTTCCTCTTTGTGTTCCTATCAGTTACATTTATCTTACCATTGCATTAAAACCTCTTTCATCACACCTTTATCAGCATTCAACATACCACAGACATTCGTTTTTATTTAATTCTGTGTGTACAGGCGGTTTTGCCTGCATGAATATCTGTGCACCAAGTACATGCAGTGCCCTTGCAGTCCAGAGGAGGGTCAGACCTCCACCTAGGACTAGCATTACAGACAGCTCTGAGCTCCATGTAGCTGCCAGGTTTGGAGCTTTGATCCTCTCCAAGACTGCTCGTGCTCTTAGCCAGCTCTCCATCCCCCAGAAGACTGGCTTGTGTTATTGTTTGTTTGTTTGTTAGATTATATTAAAGGCAGGTTTATCAGGAAGCTGCTCTGGGGTGGGTGAGTTCATTGGCCCCAAGGACAGAGGCCAAAGAAGAGTGCCCGTGGGAAAAGGGAGAGAGAGGAGAAGGAGAGAGAGGGGCCGGGGAGGGAGAGAGGGGGGGAGAAAGGGGCAAGAGGGCTGAGAGAGAAGAGGAGAAGAGCTTTTGTTTTCCTATTTTTGTTTTGGAGACCTGGCTGGCCTTGAACTCAAAAAGATCTGCCTTCTGCCAAGACTGCTGGATTAGGCGTGAACCCCAGAGCTTAGCACACAGAAGTGACTAATCCAGGAAGCACTGGACAAAGGGAAAGAAGGAAGGAAAGGAGAGGAGAAGTGGGTGAGCATGAGAAAGCCTCCTGTAGTAAACACAGAATGTCCTCTAGCTCTTGCCTCTTTATGCTGACAGCAACATGCTATGGGCCTGCTTCCTCCTAGGCTGGGAGCACACCCTAGGTCAGAGCGCGTAACTGAGATGCTTGGAGCACACGCCAGAACTAGAAGGTGGACAGAAGCAAATACTCTGGGATGAAGCTCAGTTGATAGGGTGCCTGCCCAGCACTCACACACACAGGGGCCTAGGTACCATCCCTGTATGGAATACCGCCAGGTATGGTGGATCCCAGCACTCAGGAGGTGGAGGCTAGGGGATCAGTTCAAGGTCATCCTTAGAAAGTCAGTGAGTTGGTAATCAGCCTGGGCTTCTCATGTAGATCCTCCCCTCCCCCCCCCCCAAAAAAAAAGAGAGTGAAGAGAAGAGAATATCAGGGAAAGGAATGGACTTTTAGATTCTAGACACCCTCATCCCTAACTGAGCCTAAGGAACAGCTTTAGAATATGAAGTACCTCATGAGGAGAAGACTGCAGGGGTGGGACCAGCCTGAGCCATGACTGGGGAAATGTAGCAGCAGGACAGTGCTGCTCAGCACTAAATTCTTGTATATGAGAAAGATGGAAGTCACCATTGTCTAGAACCAGACCACCCTGTACAACTAAGCTGGTATGTCTTCAGGGCAGTCTTGTCTGGTGTGGAGCCAGCCCTGCCTGCAGTACATGTAGGTGTCAGGTTGCTGACAACTGAGCATCCCCAGTAAATGTTACCCCAGCGAGGAACCTCTGCACATGGTAGTAGCTGGCATGTGAAAAAACAGGCAAAGGGGATACCCTTAGGCAAGTCCTTGGACCCCTCTATTCTAAATTCCTTGCTTTAAAAACTAAGGCTAGTGGTAGTGCTGGTGGTGCTGGTGCTGGTGCTGGTGGTGGCATGTACCTTTAATCCCAGCATGGGAGAGGTAGAGGCAGGTTGATCTCTGTGAGTTGGAGGCCAGCTTGGTCTATAGTGAGTTTCAGGATAGCCAGGGCTACCAGGAGAAACCCTGTCTCAAAACAAAACAAAACAAACAAACAAAAACCTAAGACTATCTTCGAAGTTGGTGTTATGCTCAAATACTGGCTTTGTGGATGAGGAGGCAGTAAGGAATGGATGCAGGACTGCCTTAAGCATCATAAACCTGAGTGGAAGTCCTGGCTGGTTCTTCAGTCTGAGCTTCTATTTTCTTGAAGCTGTAAGCAAAGTAGCTTTACAAGGTGGCCCCAGGGATTACAAAAGCCGGACAATAAATGGAGTAGAGAGTTGGACTATCTTTAGAGAACACATTTGCAAGCCTTGCATCGGGAGGTGAGGGATGCCTGAGGGTGGCGGCAATGCCATTCCAGGACAAGAGAGTGAGCGGCATGGGCGAAGCAGGGGATAAGAAGGGACGGTGTGGTCCTGGTGGAGGAGGAGACAGCTCATCCCTAAAAGAGAAACACAGCAGACCCAAAGAAGAGCTACTCCTGGGCTGGAGAGATGGCTCAGCGGTTAAATGAATTGACTGCTCTTCCAGAGGTCCTGAGTTCAATTCCCAGCAACCACATGGTGGCTCACAACCATCTGTAATGGGATCTGATGCCTTCTTTTGGTGTGTCTGAAGACAGCTAACAGTGTACTTGTCTCACACACATATATATGTGTGTGTGTGTGTGTGTGTGTGTGTATACACATATATATAATTATATATATTTTATTATATATATATAATAAAATGTAAAAAAATAATAAGAGCTACGCCTTACATCACATAGCATTTGAACCAGGCGGCCAGTGGTAGCAGGATTTTCAGTGCAAAGGTTGCCAGCCAGTGTGATGGCTCTTTGGGAAAAGGTGCTTGCCAACAAGCTTGGTGACCTGAGTTCGATTCCCAGGACTCACAATAAAATGGGAGAGAATCACCCTCTGCAAATTATCTTCTGACCTTCACTTTTGTACCCCACCCCACATTCATGAGAGGGTACACACGTAAGATAAACTCAATTTTTTTACAAAACGGTTGGGAGGCTGGAGAGATGGCTCAGCGGTTAATGTACTAGTTGCTCTTACAGAAGATTCAGGTTCAGTTCCCAGCATCATGGTGGCTTCACAACTACTTGCAAGTCCAGTTCTGATGGATCCAATGCTTGCTTCTGATCTCTGAGAGGACTATACTGTATACACATCATGCAGAATACATACATATAGGCAAAATACCACATACACATAGAAGTAAATTTAAAAATATATAAAAATAAAACAAGGCTTGGGCTACCGGTTTGGAATATACAGCATGAAAGGGCAGGGAGACCAGGAAGCTGGAAAATGGGGCAGTCAATTCTGATGTTTCTGTTAGTGCATCAGAAAGGAGAGACCAGGGCTGGCCACTTATCCACGACTGCTCCTTGTCTGCCCTTGGCTGTGCTGTGTGTGTAGGCTGGGTCTGAGGCCAGAGCAGGCGACTTGGTCTAGAAAGAGCTTGTGAGGTCCCCGTGGTCTACCTCACAGAGGCGTGGGTATTGGACTTGCTCAGAAGGTGGAGGGCAGGGCGAGGATGCCGACATTTGCTGCAGCTTCCTTCCTGCCTGGTGGCTGGCTGGGTGCCCCAAGCGTGCCCTCAGATGACCTGTGTGCTGGGCCTTTGTCCATGGCCAGGAGCAGTTGGGTTTAGGCTGAGTTTTGGTAAGAGTGTGTAAGTGTGTGTGTGTGTGTGTGTGTGTGTGTGTGTGTGTATGTGTGTGTGTGTGGTGTGTTTTAAAGCTGGGACTTTGCTGCTCTAAAAGGCTTTCTGTTTCATCTGTAGGCCCTTGCTTCCCCTAGTGTATGCCTGCAGGGAATCTACCCTAGCTCTGTGCCTCTTCTCAGCTCAGACATTAAGGGTGCCAGGTTAGTAGACACGCAAAGAAGCAGAGGCCAGGAGGTGGTGGTACATAAGGAGTTTTCCCCAGTGGGGCTGGAGACATGGCTCAACAGTTAAAAACACTTTTTGCCCTTGCAGAGGACCTGGACCTGACTCCTAGCACACACACAGTGGTTCATGATCTTGCAGAACTCCAGCTCCAAAGGGTCAGACACACCTCTTTTGACTCCTTGGGGCACCAGGCATGCATGAGGTGCACATAAACACATTTAAAAAAAAACTTTTTAAACAAGTAAGTTTTAAAACCAGAAGGGGTCTGATGGTCAGCCAGTGCCCTCCATCCTGTGAGCTGCTTAACTCCAAACGCTGAAATACATGAAGATGAAAGTATGGACGCGTGCACCTCAGCTCTTTGGCAAGTCTGGGTCCCTGCCACTGTTCTGCAGTCTCGGCAAGAAGGAATTATTTAGGCACCTTCTTTACTAAGGATCCATGCTTAGATGTTCTGTGGGGTGTCGACATGAACGTACGTCCTAGAATATCTGCTTTTGTCCGGTGTTAATGATTAGTGTAGAACTTTGGAGGCAATCCAGGCATAGCCACTAATGGGTAAAGAATTGCTACAGTTTTCTTCTTGATCATATGTGTAGAAATAGCAAATTTCTAACTAGCATATTAACTAGATTTATTAATCCCAAAGAGGCTGCTGTTCCCCGTAACTCTTTCCAAGGTTCTTTGGGAGCTGTGCTGTGGGTCCCTGTCAAGTCTGGTTGTGTTTACCATTCAACAAAGACTTGTCAAGTGGTTGTGTGCCAGGCACCAGAGTCTGATGGGTAGCAGGACACATGAATGTCACAAGTAACATTTTTACTTAAAAAAAAAATGTCTTACTTACACTTGACTATACCTTCTCATATATCTCTCAAAATTATGTTTGAAGGATTTCTAAAATTAAGCTCTCCTTCAAAGCATAGAGAATAAAAACGACTGATTGGGAATATTCAGCAAAATGTAACTTAGACAAAAGCAATCTCAAAAGAGGAATTCCTGACACATCTTAAGCTACGGTAAGACACTCTCCCAAGGACATGATTTAGATAAGAATATTTATTTGAAGCCTTGTTTAAAATGCAAAAGCACATTTTCATGAGAACCAGTTCTGGCTCCTGGAAACCAGCCACCTTTCAAAGTAGGAATGACCAAATGGCCTGACCCAACCCAGATCCGTTGGCTCTTGTCCACTGCCATGAGCCCTCTGGCTAGGACTGCCCCAGGCACCCATGTGTGTGACAGCACCTGCCTAAGGAATTCCAAGTTAAATGACAGTACAAGATTGACAGAGCTGAAGAAGAAAGCCAGGTTAGCATGCATTCCCACGTTGCCAAGGGTATTCCGTCGATCAGCGAGAACTGCTGAGACCCGGATTTCCAGACTCTAACAAGGATATTCTAAACTCTTTCTGTGATATTAATACTTTATCTGGTTTATGCTGTCCTTGAATCACAGCTCTCGTAGCAGTCATTAGACCTTCCCATTGTGGAGACACACAGATGAAGGCCCAGTTAGGCAGCTCATTTAGATGAGCCAGAGACAACCATGTCTGGTTGAGCTGGAAAACAGCAGAGCAAAGAAGGGGCCTACATGTCCACTCCAGCTGGCAGCTGTTCCTGGTTTCTAGCCTGGATGACATGAGAGACTGTCCCCTAAGCTCAGAACATGGCTGGATGTGACCAAGAACACCATGGGGTAGAGCATTCTATCCTTTTGACTAGAATCTGGGGGCGGGGACTGTACATCGAGGTTCTCCTGAGTTCCATGTATGAAGTCTCAGACCCTCTGTTAGATCAATAAGAATTTGCTTCTTTCTTTTTTGAGGAACTAGTTAAAGACATTGATGCTATACTCTTTGTTGTGTGTATAGGGGTGTGTGGGGTATGTGCATGTGGTGTATGTGCATGTTCATGTGTTCACATGCATGTATATGCACATGTGTACTACCACGTACATGTGTATAGAGGCCAGATGTCAATGTCAGATTACCTCAGTCACACTCTATTTTAGTTGTTTTGTTCTATTCATTTAGTTTTTGAGACATATAGCTCTGTCTGGCCTAGAACTCTCCATATAAACCAGGGTGGACTTAACTCAAAGATCTGCCTGCCTCTGCCCTGCCCTCCAAGTCTAGGACCAAAGGCACATACCA
>NC_034591.1:100467370-100509870 GCF_900095145.1 Mus pahari | reverse complement strand
CCAATACTTTAAGCAATACACAATGTTTTCATTGATTATTGATATGTGAATGCTGGTTGCCATGGTTACATGTGGTTAAAGCATTGTAAGGTCATTTCTCAGTGAAGTTGGAAGAGGAGTCATGGGATTAGCCCAGCATGGTAGGGTGAAGAAGTTGAGTGCCTACTGTATACCAAGGTCTGAGATAGAGCTTTCTCACAGGTGGATCATTTGGTCACTCTGCGATTATGTATCACTAGTGCCATCTTTGCAGATGAAAGTGGGGTGTGACCTACTTCATGGGAATTTGGGCGTCTCAGGGAAGCCATGTATAGGAGAAGGGTGAGAGCATAGGAGAGGAGGGCATGCCAACCAAGTGGGATGCATGGCGTCCCCTAGGGCCTCTGAGGACTGGTGTTCCTGTATGTGAAGCCCCTGCAAATGTGGCTCAAAGGAACCTCAGATATAAAACATTGATATGCTCAATTCTCAAGACAGACAACAGTCTTCTACTTATAGATGCTGGGGCAGGGAAGCCAGATCACAGGAACAAAGAGGTTTTTGTAAATCCCTCACACACACACAGGCAGGTGAGGGCAGCTCAGCAGCTTAAAGTGCTTACCTGGTGACTTGAAATGAGCCCCACAGCATAGAGGGTAAGTAAAATTTATCCTCAAATCTCTACTCATGTACCATGGCACACGTGTGCCTGTATTTGCACAAGCACACACACACACAATTAAAATCCTTTTTATTGTACCCAATGAAGACCTAGGATCTATAGTTAGGAATTTCACCTTCTCTTAAAGTTTTGTTTTGTTTTGCTTTTTTGTTTTTGTTTTTCGAGACAGTGTCTCTGTGTAGGCTTCACTGTGCTGGGACTCACTCTGTAGACCAGGCTGGCCTTGAATTCACAGAGATCCTCCTGTCTCTGCCTCCTTAGTGCTGGGATTAACAGTGTGGGCCAGCACTGTCCAGCTGAATTCCACCATTTTTATGTGATACATATTATCTATTCCATTCTCTATCACACACAATTCTTTCTTTCTTTCTTTCTTTCTTTCTTTCTTTCTTTCTTTCTTTCTTTCTTTCTTTTCTTTCGTAAGTTTCTTTCATGCATGGAGGTAGGTGGATCAGAAGTTGAAAGTCATCCACAGTAACATAGCAAGTTCAAGGTCAGCCTGAGGTACAAGTCTTAAAAACAACAACAAACTAAAAATTCAGACCTTGTTGGAGGGTTCAACATTAATGTTTACCCAGAAGCAGCTCATAGCACCTGATCCAGCCAGTTTGCTCTCCCTGCAGAGGTGTGACCCTATCCGTACGTTCCTTCCTGGATCTGTGTGTGGCCATGACTCTATCCAGCCTGCCTGGCTCCTCCTCTGGGCTCCTGCCCCTTTGACCAGTCAGCATCTGTGCTGTGGATTTTCTCCATTCTCTAAACCTTATTTCTTTCCACCCTCTGCTCCACAACTCCCTTTCTTCTCACCTAGATATCTGCTACAGCCTTTAAAGAGATCACTCGGTTTCCATCCTGACATCCTACCCTAAGGCAGAGCCAACCAGGAGCCAGCAACTTGCTAGGGTGTGGTCCTATCCACAGCCCAGTGGGTAAGGCAGGGGCAGGCACTCCTGTGATGGAACTGGTGTTCTCAGACCTTGTCTCAGGACTTGTTCAAGGCAGGAAATACCTCTGCCAAAGCCATTCTGTTTGGAGGTTTCGGCAGGCAAGCCCTTGGAGTCTCGTACACCCTGAGCTCTTTTTCTTTGCTGTATTCTCTGTCCACACATTCATATCTGTTCAACTTGCCCTGTGGCCACTCACCTCTTCCACCATCTTCCCCAGTGGTCCAGATCTCTGGAACTGGTCTAGTATAAGGAATGACCATTAGAATAGGAATGTCAGTTATGCATCCCCAGGAGGGAGCACTGTCCTCAAAAGGATCAGGATGAATCACATAAACACACTCTTCACACATCCCTGTGCATCAGTTATCAATGCCATTAACCAAATAAATGTGCCACCCCTTCAGGAATACAGCAAGACTGTACTTCCTGTACTTCCTGTTGGGATCTGCATTGATCAGTGAAGGCAGAAGTGATGGCTGTCACTTCAAGATAAATTTAAAGGTCGGTGCTCCATTGCCCCACACCCGTGTTCCAGGTTAAAGACAACTGCAGCAGCAGCCTGGGTCACTGGTGACAGTGGAAACAGGGCTCCCCCTACAATGTACCTACAAAGTACATTTCTGTGATTGAACTGTAAAAAAATCTTTGGAAAAAGCAATATATCATTATTTATTTTGCAAGTGCATGTGTGCACGCACGTGTATGTGTGTGTGTGTATGTGTGTGTGTGTGTGTGTGTGTGTGTGTGTGTGTATACATGCCATAGCACTCATGGAAACCAGAAGATAACTTTTGAACGTTTGTTCTCTTCTTCCACTATATGGGACCTGGGAATCAAACTCAGATCATCAGGTTTGGCAGCAAGTTCCTTTATCCATGGAGCTATCCCATTCACAACGTGTGTGTGTGTGTGTGTGTGTGTGTGTGTGTGTGTGTGTGTGTGTGTGTATGCATGTGTGTGCATGTGTGTATGTATGTATGTGTGTGTGCATGTGTGTGTATGTATGTGTGTGCGCATGTGTGTGAATGTGTGTGTATGTGTGTGTGTGTATGTGTGTGTGTATGTGTGTGTGTATGTGTGTGTGTGTGTGTGTAGTGGATGTTTATGTGGAGGCTAGAGATAGGTGGACATCAGATACCTTCATTTATCACTCTCTACCTTAGTTCTTTTTAAGATTAATTTTTTTTGAATTATGTATATTGGAGGAGGGTGTGTGTGGACAGGTGCCTGTGGAGGCCAGAAGAGGATCCCTGGGGCTGGAGTTACAAGTAGTTGGGAGCAGCCAATGGTGTTGCATGCCTTTAATACTATCACTCACTATGCTGGGACAGGTGGATCTCTGAGTTTGAGGCCAGCCTGGTCTACAGAATGAGTTCTAGGACAGCAAGGGCTACACAGAGAAACTCTGTCCAAAACAAACAAAAAAGTGAATAAACCAACAACTAGTTGTGAGCAGCCTGGGCATGGGTGTTGGGAACAGAACTCTGGTCCTCTGCAAGAGCTACAAGAGCAGCGAGTGTCTTAGCTGCTAAGCCATCTCTCCAGCCCCTTCACCTTATTTATTTATTTATTTATTTATTTATTTATTTATTTATTTATTTTGAGGCAGGGTCTCTCACTGAATTTGGAACTCACTGATTGGCTGGGCTTGTTTTCCTGTCTTTGTTGTCCCCAGTGCTGGGGTTCTGGATATGTAGCCTTTTTGCTTGGGTGCTGGGGATCCAAAGTCAGGCCCTCATTCTGAGCAATAGGCACAATACCTATGTAGCTGTCTTCTCCTCCAACTAGTATGTTTTTGTCATGTAACATCACTGAAATCCAGGGACCATTTGCTACTGTAGCATAGTATAACTGATCCTTACTAGCAACATAACTGACTCTGTCAATCAAACTTGGAGGCACCCAAGTCTTTTTCCATGTTAAGTGTCTGTCAGCCTGGGTTCCTGAGACAAGAAGAGCCCCTATCCTGCTGAGACTCCTCAGCTTGGAAGTCTCCCCACGATTTCACCTCGTTGTTATTTTCCTTGTAATTAACACAGTCTATTCTAGTCAAGTCAAAATCAAACTGTAGTCACAAAACTTGCTATAAAACACAAAGGCTGGGGCTGGAAGGATGGCTCAGTGGTTCAGAGCACTGGCCGCTCTTGCACAGGACCTGAGTTTAGTTCCCAGCACCCACAGGATGACCCACAGCTTCCTGGAACTCCAGCTCTAGTGCACCTGATGCCCTCCTCTAACCTCTTCCAGCACCAGGCACATAGGTGCCTGGAGGCATTCACACATACACATAAGAGAAAAATAGGTAAAATCTTTTTAAATGATTTTTTGTAAAATAAACCCACAAAGGAAAAGCATAGTCTAGAACTTCACACATACCCATGATCCATAAACCCCACCAGTGAAACTCACACTTCCCATGATGTCATAAACCCCACCAGTGAACCTCACACTTTCCACGATGTCATAAACCTCACCAGTGAAACTCACACTTCCCATGATGTCATAAACTCTACCAGTGAACCTCACACACATCCCATGATGTCATAAACCCCACCAGTGAAACTCACATTTCCCATGATGTCATAAACCCCACCAGTGAAACTCACACTTCCCATGATGTCATAAACCCCCCATCAGTGAAACTCACACTTCCCATGATGTCATAAACCCCACCAGTGAACCTTACACACATCCCATGACCCCATAAAACCCACCAGTGAATCTCATGCATATCCCATGATGTCATAACCTCCACCAGTGAATTCACCTTTCTTCAAGAGCCATTCAGGTGCCACGTCAACCCTAGTGTGATTAGTTGGAGTCAGCTTATAGAGCAGGCCCTGCTACTCTGTAATCAAATGACTTTGGACCCATTACTCCTTTAAGACCCAGAAACTTTATCTCTAAAACAATAAAAAGTACCATGCTGTACCAAAAGGAAAGTACCATTTTCACAATTTCTGTGGGATCCATCTATACACAATGGTGTGTGTGGGAGTGGTCTGTGAAGTGGGGAGCTCTGTGCAAATACCAAAAGCTGATTAGAGGGTTTTTAACAAATACATGAGCAAGGGCTGGAAAGATGGCTCAGTAGTTAAGATACTTGCTGCTTTTAGAGAGGACCAGGGTTTGATTCTCAGCACCTACAAGGTGGCTCACAATTGTCTGTAACTCCATCTCTAAGGCATGCACACAGTGCACATACTTACATACAGGCAAAATACTCATAAAGATAAATACATCTTTCAAAAGAAAGCAAAGCAAAAACAAAAACACCACCAAAACCTAATACATGACTAAACACACCCCTAAAATGAAATACATGACCAGACACACACCCCTAAAAACAAAATACATGACCAGTCACATCCCCAAAGCCAAATACACGAAAAGAGGTAACATCCAAGATGAAGTAAATTTCCCAACATGTTCAATCTTGAAAATGAAGCAAACCAGGCCTGTGAGAGGGCACAGTGGGTAAAGGCACTTGATATGCAAGCCTGAGGTCCTGAGTTCAATGTCAGAATCAACATTTAGGGGGAAAAAAAGAGAAGGAGGAGAAAACCAAGCAAGCCCAGGCCCGGATCCATATCAAAAGCCACATTCACCAAATCAGACCCATCACTTGACTGTAGATTAGGTGAGCCTCCTCAGAGACTAGCCACCACATTAAGTGTTTGCAGGTTCAGAATGCCCAGCAGTATTGCTTCACTGAGCAGTTCCCAACGGTTTCTTTTCATGCTTTACAGTTTCATTCCATCAGAGGCACCCATGGCCGGCGCACATGTGAAATCACTTCCCTCCATCCACCCTACTGGGAATCAAACTCAGGTCACCAGGCTTGCACATCAGGTGCCTTTACCCACTGAGCCATGTGTCCTCCCCCCCCATCACTTCTCAATCAAGACCCGCAAGCACACACATCCAGTTATGGTGCCTGTCTGTCCCTTCTGCTGTGACGTCAGCTTCACTTCCTTAACTTCAGTTCCTCAGTGGAGCCGAAGCTCACTTTCTGCTTAGCCCACATCCAGAAGGCAGCAGCCTATCACCCCCTAGGCTGTGAGGCTTCTTTTCCTGCCCAGGTCCAGCCTGCCTGGCCCCTGCAGCAGGGTTGGAGCACACTTTCCTACAGGAGACTCCACCCTCATTTGAGGAAGGAGGGCCAGCCAGGCCAGCTCACAAAGGGCAGAGCTGATACCCTCTCCTAAGCACCTCAAGGTCAGACCCTGACCAGGTGCTAAACTTGCTTCCCAGCTGTTTCCTCTAGTCCATTGCTTAAATTTGTCATCAGTGAGGCTGGCAATACGGCTCAGTGGTTAAGGGTGCTTGCCACTAATCATGATGACCAGAGAGTTTAATGCCCAGGACTCACCAGGAAGAAGCAGAGAATGGCATGTGTGTGCACACACATAGAACACACACAATAAGTAAGTGCTTTTTTTAAAAAAAATAAAACTTGACAAGTGAAAGGGTTTGTTAAAAGATTGCTGGGCCAGACTGGAAGAATTCCCAGTGGAATAGGTTAGGATGAACTGGAGCATGACTTTTCAAAGTTCCCAGAAGTCAGGGATGCTGCAGCTCATTGTCTGCAGCTGTCAAAGAGCCCTGCACACAACTTTGGTTCCTGTGCATCATCTTCCTCGGCTGCTCATCTGGCCTGAGCAGCGTGGGAAGAAAGCCACAGCACAGAAGGCTGGAAACCCTGAGGCAGAGACCTGAGAACCTGGGCTTCATGTGAGGGATTTGGGCCCCTGAAGGATGTGGGCAGGCTGGACACTAGTCAGGGTAGAAACTTGGAAGCCTGTGGA
The DNA here is from genome assembly GCF_900095145.1 of Mus pahari. Lineage (NCBI taxonomy): Eukaryota > Metazoa > Chordata > Mammalia > Rodentia > Muridae > Mus > Mus pahari. Next base: position 100,503,454 of record NC_034591.1, on the reverse strand, counting down.
TCTTTAGTATTTCTGGGGTACTTCGTTGGTTGGCACTACTGACCTGTTTCTTCTTCCTTCAACACATGCTGATCGATGTTAGGTCTGAGGTGACAGAGGAGAAAGAACAGTGTGGCCCTGGTCCTTCAGAGCTGGTCTGGTGTCTCAAAAGGAAATACGCAAACGGTTATAACACTGATAACTGTTCTCTGGACAGAGTGTGGGTGAAGTGGGAGGAACCCTGGCATCTGAGTTACTGGAACCTTCTTGGGAGAATTGGCATTTATGTCCAGACCTGAAGGGTTTTCAAGAATCTGGGAGATAAAAGGGGTATGTTGTAACTCAGTCCTGAAAAAAAAGACCATTTGCATCAGATGAATTGTGCCTGCTTGCAAGAGGCCATCAAGATCCAGCTGTCGACTGTTGACATTTCCACATAGAAGTTGGGGTGGGGGTTGGGGGGTTATTGGTCCTCACCTGAGCTTCAAGCCCTTCCTTCCAGCCATTTGTAGTCAAGGCTGCCCTAATTGCAAACGGGAGGCACTAGAGTATATAAGCTGGTGAAGTTATCAGAAGGGATCCCCCCCCCCCACCCCTGCTCCTGGCTGTTGATGCCGTCATTCCAGTCAGGTGAAGTGCAGCTGCTGCTTTGGGGTTGTTCATGTTCCTGCCAGTAACCCCTCAACAATGTTTTGTAAGTGCATCCAGTACCCTCATGGGCTCCCAGAGCTAAACCTTGGCTTGGGTTTGTTGTTGGGACCTTTTACTTCTCAGGGAAGAAATTCTTCAAACAGGGTAGCAGGGACAAAGCAACAAGACCTGAGAGGAGAAGTTCCAGAGAGAAAAGTGACAGGGAAGACTTGGAGGGGGTGGAGGGGTTCTCTTGCCGGGCCTGGCTCCTTCCATTTGGGTGACTTGGTTGCTCTTGGGCTCATGTGCCCCAAAGCTTATTCTGACACCTCTCCTCTCACACCCTGGCCCCTGAGCTCCTCCACGCCTGAGCTCTGCTTATGAGCTGGGTAACCTGGCCTCCTCTGCTCACTCCACACAGTTGGCCGTAGGCATCCCTGTGTTCTATCCTGCTGAACAGCACACACCAGCATCCCATTAGGTTCCCGGAGCCAAAGAGGTCCATGGAAGGTGGAGGATAGATTGGTTAATTCTTGCCGCCAATTACCCAGGGAAATCACAAGTTGTTCTGTTCTGCTTCTGATTCCACTGTGAGGTAACCAGCTGACCTAATGACAATACTTAGCTCACAAAGCTGCTCTATGGTTAACAATGAGAATCATTTGTCACTCAGTGAAACCGATATTAAGTGCTTTATCTGGGCGCTCTTGAGAGATGGTGTGTACCCAGTTCAAGGTTGCCAGTGCTAGAGGCGGGTCTGGAAGTCAGACTTCTCTAATGCCAAGCTATTTTCTTCACCTCACATCCAGCCCATCTATCAAATAGTAGGCAAGAGAAAGGAGGATGGTAAATTGCATTATCTGCAGGAGTATAGCCATGTAAGTGACATTAAACATTTTTAATCATTCACCTATTTTTTTAGTGTGTGCGTGAGTGCATATGTGTGCCGACTCCACAACTTCTCCATATTGTCGTTTCTACTCTTAGCTCCTCTGATTAGAAACTCTTGGATACTTCCAAAGGTAGGAAGTAGCCATGCTCACCACACACTCGGCTGACAAGCTGGACAGTGGAACAGGTTGTCAAATATCAGGCGTGCCCGAGGGAAGTCCCAGACAACTTCCGCAGCTTTAGCTAACTGCCTAGGGCTTTCTGGACAGCGATCGTTGTTTGAGATCAGTTAACCCCCCCACCCCCCCGTAACACACACACACGCACACGCACACGCACACGCACACGCACAGCGGGCCAAATGCTTTTTTTCCAGTTCTAGCTGAGATGTTAGGTTCAGTGGAAGAGGACGCCTGCCAGGTACCTGGCTGGGTGAGCACCGCCCAAACTGGTCGGGCTAGTTCACCCAGTGTCTGTTTCTGCCAGGACTTGCCCTTGTGTAGGGAGGGTACAGACCTACCCTTCTCCACAGCAACCGGGTAGGTGGAAGGCAGCTGTGGGCATTAGTCTGGCAGTCAGACCAGATGGGTGGAGCTGAATTAATCTAACCTGGAATTTCAACTTGGCCAGTAACAACAGGTGAGGGGGGTGGGGGGAGAATCAGCACAGAGAAATGGACAGTTTGGCAAGTTGGAAATACTCTTGTGTCTTGTCCCTTACCCCCGCCTAGAACACAGTCCAGGGTGACTTTTTCAAAGTGTCTGTGGTATTTAGGCCTCTGCGAGGACTTGGGCCCTCGGTGACTGAGCCCATCCCGAATCAGCCTGGGTTCCTCTCCGCGACGCGCCCCTTCCCTCTCCTCTGGGAGGCAGGGCGGGGGGTCTCGGATTAGTCTTTGTTTTAGATGTGCTAAAGAGCCCGAGAGCAGTGCCGGGGAGGCTGGCGATGGCAGAGCCCTGGGGTCGGTCGGGGCAGGGCGCTCGGCTGTGACCCTCATGCGGATGCCGTGCAGCAGGCGCTCGGTCTCTGCCCTCGGGCACCCACTTCTTGCCGGTCAGGCTGACTCGGTACGCAAACGCGCGATGTCCCCTATTGTCCTGCCTCGGCCTGAGAGGCAGCCGAGGAGGAGAAAGGGGGTCGATCGGGCTCCGGGGCAGCCGGGCGAGCGTGGGGCCGTCCCGAGCTCGCAGGGAGTGGCAGGAAGTGGGGACACCCAGGCGGCTGGGCCAAGGGCCTAGCTGGGGAGGTCCGCGCCCCGCCCCGCCCCTCCTCGACAGCTCGGGCTGCGGGCCCCGCCGGAGGGCAGGGAAAGGGACAGCCCGCGGGGACAGCCGCGTCTCAGGAGGGCCCCTCCGTGAGGCCTGGGGAGGCGCTGCAGGTGCAAAACCCGGGCGGCCCGCGCGCGCCTCGCTCCCTCCCCGGGAACTCCGCTCTTGCGCGGTCCCGGGCCTAGCGGCCAGCCTCGGCGGGACCGCACGTGCGCGCCCTCCCGGGCGGGGGAGTCCCCGGGCGAGCACGTGCCGCGGCGCGCGGGGGGCGGGGAGTCCCGCGGCCGCCTTCATTGCTCCTGCTGCTGCTGCCACCGCCGCGGCCGCCGCCGCTGCTTCCTTCCTCCTGCGCCGTCCCCTGCTCGGCCAGGGCTGGGGCGGGGGCGGGGTGGGGGGGACTCCGCGCGCGCAGCGAGCTTGGCTGGGCTGGGCGCTCCCGCTCCCGGAGGCGCACACCTTGGGCCGTGGCGGTGGCAGTGGCGGCGGTGGCAGCGGCAGACTGGGAAACTTTGCCCCTTTGTGCGCTCCGCCCCGGAGGCGGCGGGCAGGTCGGTGCAGCCGGTGGCTTTCCGGCTCCGCGGTGGGGGAGGGGCAGCGCGTGGGGGGAGGGGCGGCACGGGGACCGTGGCAAGGCCGTGGTGGGCGCAGCAGGGTAGCCGGCGACCCGGCAAGGAGCTCCGGGTGGCCGTGCGGTGCTGCCGGGTGGGGGTGGCGGGGCGGGGGCTGCGGTGCAGCGGGAGCGGAGCAGCCGAGGCCCCAGAACAAAGGAGCCGGAGCGGCGGCGGCAGTGGCGGCGCGCGCAGCCTGGCCTGTGCCCCAGCGCGCCCCCTCCCCGCACCCCTTGGTGGCGCGGGTCACCCTTCTCTGTAGCCCGCAGGGTTCTGGCTCCTGGGGCGCGGCGAGGTAGCCGACTCGGGACTCCCCTTGGGCGCGCCCCCCACCTCTAGGCCGCCTGGGGTGCCGTCCGCTCCAATGAGCAAACTTTTATTTTGCGAGCTCTGTTCCCTCGGGGAAGGTCCTGCGACCCTCAGTGAGGGGCTGCGTGTGGATTTTAGTGAAACTCACTAGCCAGTAGATGGATGTGTGTGTGAGGGTGTGTGTGTGTGTGTGTGTGTGTGTGTGTGTGTGTGTACAGAGCAACTTTCTCAGAAATCCCACCCCCTCATCCCCTTGAATGCCTTGTGCACCCTCACCCACATGGAGGTCCTCTGTACCTCTCTCTGAGGTTCTAAGGAGGACTTCGTTTGACTCAGACCCTGGCTTCCCCCATTTTCTCTCTTCCCAGAAACAGGAAGAGATAACACGTGAAAGTTGTCCCTGAGCACCCAGTGATGCGCTTCCTCTTTCTGTGTCTTTTTCCCCTCTCAGGCAGCGTAGCCTTCTCCATCATCCTGACCCAGGGAGGGAGAAGTGTCAGGAGGAAACTCCTCACCCCAATCTGCCCCACCACACATCCATTGACTCACCTCATGCCTGAGCCCCGGGTGGGTGAGGGTGAAGAACCCACCCAGCCAAGATGAAATCTTCCCTGGGGGCTGCCGCCGCCACTGTCTTGCCCCAGATCCTGGGGCCCTGCAGGCGGGAGACTGGTCCTGGAAGGAGCCCTGTGAGCCGGCTGCAGAGGAGGTGAAGAGGGTTAAGAAGAGGCAGCCATCCCATCCCATCCCAGAGGCGGAGCTCCTTGCCTTCACCCTTGTAGACTTGTTTAGGAGAGAAGGACCTGTTTGCAGGCAACAGGAGACTGGACAGTAGTTTAACCTGGCACCTATGCCCCCTTCCCTGGCAACAGCAGCATCATGAGCCAGTTTCAGGTGCCCTTGGCGGTTCAACCGGACCTGTCAGGACTCTATGATTTCCCGCAGGGCCAGGTGATGGTAGGGGGCTTCCAGGGGCCCGGGCTTCCTATGGCTGGTAGTGAGACCCAACTGCGAGGGGGTGGAGATGGGCGGAAGAAAAGGAAACGGTGTGGGACCTGCGATCCCTGCCGACGGCTGGAAAACTGTGGGTCTTGTACCAGCTGCACCAATCGTCGCACACACCAGATCTGCAAACTCCGCAAGTGTGAGGTGCTGAAGAAAAAAGCGGGGCTTCTTAAGGAGGTAAGTGGGCCTCTGTTAGGCTCCTCATCCCTTGCTTGAGGCTGTTGTCATCACGAGGGTCTGGTTTAAAAGGCTCATCCAATTAAGCCAGTCCTCCCGTTCTTGGTCACTTGGTCTCCTTTGGAGTGCAGCCTGCAGTTGGAAGCCCAGAGGGTTCCTTTCCAAGACGGTTTGTATGAGAGTGATTCGGTTCCGTGCAGACGGCAGAGCCTGCATTCTCATCTTGAATGTTTACAATTGATACAGGACAGAGATGTCTGGCTTGAGCTTTAAAAGTTTGTCTTCCCACTGGAAGCCTGAGGTGGATTGTGAGGTGACTGATGCCTGGGCGGCTGTGGTAGCTGCCAGGCACTAAGGTGGATGCACTTAGAGTGAAAACTCCGGAGTGGCGGCTTGGCTCTCTGCTGTCCTGATGGTGGGATGGGAGGTATTTCTCCCTAAGCCTTTCTGTGGGTTCCTGTTCTTGCATAAACAAGGAATTTAACGGTAGACATGTGACCGGGGTTCCCAATGGCATGGGATACTTACCGAGGCCACGGAGGCTTTGGCAGAGCAGTATTTTGGTGGGTAATGGGCACTAGATACCACTTTATGACCGAATGACGTGCTTTTGAAGTATTGTCATGTCAAGGGGGACTCTGCATTCAGGGTAGAAGAGGGAAGGAAGACTGGGGATGTGGGGTTGGCGGAAGGAGTGGAGGGGCAATGACCCTGTATTGGGCTTTTCCCTTCCTACTATAGTGACGAGCAGTCCACACAAGGTTAGTGGCGGCTGTGACAGGAGAGAGCTGGCGAAGGTTGGGACCAGCCAATAGAGCACATTTTAGGCGGAGCAGAGCACATAGCGGCTGAAGTTGCTCCAGGCAGCGGAACTGGCGCTGGACAGAGACAGGCCTGCCGTCTGCAGGGCTCCCAGCCTTGCCACTAATTTGTCCGAGAGCCTAGACTATTTAGCCCCTGGGGGCTTGTCTTCTGTTGGGGGAAATGGAGTTGTCCTTGATGGCCTTCAAAGCCCCCTCAGCTGGGCCAGGAGCTGCTGTTCTCTGAGCATGAGGTCACCTGTGGTTGTACAGGGTGTGCCACATGCACTTGGGATTCCCCTGATGCGGAGTGTGGCGCTCTGCCGCCAGCTGGTAGGCGTTTGCCTGGGAAGAAGGGTCCAAGCACAGGGGCAGGGACACAGATTCTGCCAGGGGTCTCTGTCCCTTGTTACTCCCTCTGTCCACTTGCTACATAGCACAGGCTCCGTATTTACCTTTACCAGCTAAAGCAGACATCTGTATCACATCTGCAGCCCCACCCTCCTATCCCCACCCCTCCAACTCCCACCAGCCTGGAGCAATAGTGTCCAGCCCGTCTGTGCTGCTGGTGTGGGCAGAGTTCTGCTGCTCACCGTATACCCTGCAGGTCATCTCTTAGAGGGTGAGCTAGATGTAAGAGCTGGTGTGTGGTTGCGAGAGCAGCCCAGTGTGCTGCACAGCTTCCTAGCGTGCACTCCCTTTTTCCATCCTGAATCTCTCTCCACTCCTGATAGACTCAAGGCTAAAGATGTCAAACCCTGTGGGCTAGACATTCTTGGTGACACTTGTGGATGGCACTGAGCGCCTGTTTTGGCAACAATGGGATATACCTGAATTAAAGGAGCTGGGAATGAGGCCAGGGCCTCTATCTTCTTGTGAAAGCTGCTGGCCAGGTTGCCCAGTGGTCATGGTAAAGATACTGTGGGCCTGGATTGGCCGAGGCTTGGACACAGCCCTGAGAAGTCTGTGCACTAGGCCATGGTTGGTGGCAATTCTAGGTCAGGTAAAATCGTACCTGGACAGCCCTGTGATACTGAGGACGCAGGGTCTATACGTCGGTTTGTGGACTAGGGCTTGCCCCCAGTTTCTGAAGAAATAGTGTAGTGGGGACAATGGAAAAAGTTTTGTTTTGTTTTGTTTTTCTAGACCAGCTATTTTGTTTATTTGTGTGTATTTCTGCACCACAGTGCCTCTGGGGAGGTCAGAGGACAGCAACAGGGCCAGTTCTCTTCCTTCTACCATGAGAGTTCTGAGGATGAAACCTGGATCCCCAGGCTTTGCAACAGGCACATTTACCCACCATCTGGGTGCTGACCCTGACTTTGTTTTAAAAGAGCAGTAGTCTAAGTGTGGGTACTTCCTCATTGATATTTAAACTTTGAAGAAAGTCTTTCTTTCTTTTTCTTTTCCTTTCTTTTTTTTCTTTCTTTCCTTCCTTCCTTCCTTCCTTCTTTTTTTTTTGTCTTTGCTTGGTTTAAAAACAAAAACAAAAAGGTAACTAATAATTCTCCTTTGGAAAAACAAAACAGAAGAGAAATATAAAGGCCAGAAAGCAGGAGAAGAGCTCCAGACTAGAGGGCACTCCGTCTAATGGGCTTGTCTCTGGCACAGTCAAAGGCTGAGACGCCTGACAGACTCCGCCTGAGCAAAGTGGTTAGCAGCCCCAGGGGACCACAGTAACCTGAATCACTAGATCTTCGCAGTCCTGGGACCAAATGTGTCCCAGGTATGGTGGGACACTTCCTCCCCAGAGCCTCAGAGGTCCTACCATCTGCTTTTATCTGTACTCCTTGGGGTTTCCAGACCTCTGGACATCCTTCCTTAACTCCATCCTGACTCAACTCTCCCAGCTGCCTTTGGGGTTTCTTTTACGCTGTCTGCAGACAGCTGCTTGGTACAATCCTGGAAGGGCCGTGAACACGGGAGGGGAAAGCTTATCCTGTGGGGGTTTTTTTTTTTCTCTTCTTTACTTGGTTTCCCCCCGTCCCCCCCCCCTCAGGGGGCTTTGGGAAGGGTACGCCAGAATCCCTGGACTCAGTAGTTTAGAATTTGAAGATTAAAGGTGGATTCTCAGGAGCAGGTGGTTGCTTCTCGGGGTTGGCAGTAGGTGTAACACATCTGAAGGAGTTTGTACCTCAACTGTGGTCTTCATTCCTAGTTTCAGAAAAATCTAGAGCTCAGGCTGGTATCTGAGTTTGTTGGATTTATATTCTTTTCACTTGAATACTAAAGGCAGGCTTCTTTAGTAGACTTTGAGTATGAGGCACTGTAAGGAGATGTAGTAAAACCCTCTAGCACTGCTTTTCTCAGTTGTGAGATGGGGTACTCTCAGAATGTTACAAGGATAAAATGTAAGATAGGATGCATTTTCTATCTGGCACACTCCGTAAGTCGCCAGCACATGGTGGCAGAGTTAAACTTCACGTGTAAACTCTACCTTAGTCTGACCGAACTGTAAGCCTGTAAGTACAGATTAAATGTTTATCTTGAGACATTCCCTGGCTTGCTAGGAGGACAGCTGTAGCACAGGACCCTGTACCCAGGCATCTGCCTCAGCTTTCTGACACCATCCTTTCGGCTCTCCAGGCCTAGGCAGTCTTTCAACAACGTCAGAAGCATGATGGGTGCTTGCTAAGCTATTTGGGACTTGCAGGTTCCTGAGGAGGCTGCTCAGCAAAGGGGGACACGGTTGGAATGAGCTAGGTGATGAGAGTCTCTAAAGCTAAGCCCACCTAGATGTTGGAGGCCTGAGGAAAGGCTGGGCAAGAAGGCTAGAACATTGTCCAGATGCTGTTTTTAACCCCATAGCCACAGACTCAGTAAGGCCAGCCAGGGGAGGGAAAGGAGTGTTTTTTGTTTTTTTGTTTTTTTTTAACAAAAAAAGGAAATGTGATAAGGGTAGTGAAGGGGGCCCAAGCCTAACTGAGCCATTTGTGTGGTGCCATGTTACTGTCAAGTGTACAGATGGTCCAGGTTGTGCCCACTGGGGGTTTGTGACATGGAAGGTTCAGGAGTGGTCTGAGCCTTCCCAGGCACACCAGGAGGCCAGCGGCCAGAATGCACTTGCCTGATAGGAAATGCTTATGACAGCAGATTCTCTGTATAGCAAGGAGAAGGAAGTGAAGGGGGCCTCCAGCTTGGGGAGCATAACTAGAGGCAGGAGAAGCAGCCATCGGGTCCCCGCGTGCTAGGGGGTAAATACTAGGGGAAGGAGAGCCAGTCACCACTGGCCATTTGTTCCCTACTGAATATTTTACTGAGCGAATGCTCCAAGCCATTAGTCTTTACAGAATTATGGTGTTAAATGACCGAAGTGCAGGTTAGGGCTGGCAAGAAGTTCAGTTTTTCAGTGTTTTGCAAATTGTAAATATAATAGTTAATTTTTGATAGTTCCAGGACAGATTGTTGACAGGGTGTTGTTGCTTGAGAGAAGTGAGACTTTAGAAAGGCTAGCAGTGGGCTACGGGAATGCCCGTGGTTCTCAGCAAGCAGTCTAGACAAGCTAAGATCTGGATTTCTGCAGAGAAATGATAGACTCTCTTGAAACTTCCTGGACAGATCTGAGCTTTCCTGCCCTATTCCATCATCCAGTGTGGATCGGGGGCTCCACACTGGGGTCACCCGGGGGAAACTTAAACTCCTAGTGTGTGGGTTCCCACCTACCAGAATTCTGACTTAACTGATCTAGGGCAGAGTTGGCTAGCCTGAGGCTCTTGAAGTGAATCCGCTGTGCAGGGTGGAGACCCTCTGCTGCACACAGGAGGCACGGCTCTCTCCTGAGTTGTAGGACACAGAGGTTTTGTCTCACTTCCACCTTGCAATCCAGCGGACCTGCAATGTTTTCTAGAGCTTGTTAGAGAATGCAGAATCTCTGCTCTTTTCCCAGACCTTTTGAACCCAAATCCAGAAAACCAGGTGGTTTATATAACCATTAGAATTTGAAGAGTCAATCTCCAACACTGTGAGACAATGAGAAGAAGGTGTGGGGTGGGGGAAGGGGTCAAAATAACTCACAGCAGGCACAGAATTCCAGTTGCCAACCAGGAAAGGAGAACCTGACCCAGGATTGCCTCTGTGTTCTCATTCCTCTGGAGTTCCTTGGGCTACTGAGTCTGGGGTGGTACTGTTTAAGGACTTGGGTGCGATCTGAAAACAGCCAGTAGGGCTCTCAGATGTTCACTGCTGGAAAGCCTGATGTGGGAGGTAATAGGCTCACAGGTCAGAGGGAGGGCTATGTCTGTGGAATCTTGGGTCTGGCTGAAGGGTCTGAGATTGGACAGCAGATCGTGAGTGGGTGTTGGCAGATGAGGAAGTGGCTGTAGGTTGGAAGATAGGACAAAGGGCTGAAGAAACTGCAGCAGCCTGAGCAATAGCCTTAGACAACATCAGTGGGACTTAAGTGGAAAGGCCTAGACGGTTCACCTTTTAAAATAACTTATGTGTAGGAGTGTTCTGCTTCCTTTATCATGTGCATGCCTGGTGCCCTCAGAAGTCAGGGGAGGGTGTTGGATCCTCCTGGAACTGGAGTCATGGATGGTTTCAAGCTATAACACGAGTGCTAGGAATTGAACCTGGGGCCCCTGTAAGAACAAATGCTCCTAAACCTGGAGTCATTTCTCCAGCCCTCTTGGACTTGTTTTAAAAGGAGCAGCACATGGCAGGGCTTGGCTTCCTGACCAGGTGGAAAGAGTGGGGACTTGGTAAAGAATTTTGTCAGCCTATCTTGAGATCTGTCGTGGTGGTCACATATAGGACAATCAAAGGAAATGGGGCTAGTCACTTAGAAACGAGTGGAAGAACAAACGTGGTGTGGAGGGAGTCAGTTCCTTCCTGTGGAGGCGGCCACAGACCTTCTGTTAGTAGGTTCTAAGCAGGCTGGCTGAAGCCATGGGAGCAAGAAGGGATGTATTGACAGTTTTTCTGACACTGGGCAGCTAGCCTGAGGGGTGCCCTGTTCCCTGTGCCTGTGTGTGTCTGGATAGAGGCTGGGTGCTGCCTGGTGACATGCTATCGGGGAAGGAGGGAGGGAGAGATCTCACAGGGTCTGTGGGAAGCGTAACATCAGATGTTGCTTCATATTCCTAAGACAGCTTCCTTGCAGAAGAAATATCTATCGTGGGCCACAGCACTTTTGGTCACATTTTTGTACTTAATGTGTGTGCATGCGTGATTGTGTTCATGTACACAAGTGCATGAATGTACTCACAGAGGCCAATGATCGGTACTGAGTGACTTCCTCAACTGATGTCCACCTTCTGTTTTAGAGACAGCATCTCACTAAATAGTCCTGGCTGGCCTGGAATTCATTAGTAGTTCAAGCTGACCATGAACTAAGAGAGCCTTTTTGTCTCTTGCTACCGTGATCTGTCCACATCTATATATATATATATATATATATATATATATATATATATATATATATGTGTGTGTTTCACTTGAGTGTAAGTCTGTGCATTATGTGTGCCTGGTTCCTGTGGAGGCCAGAAGAGAATGGTGTCAGATTCCCTGGAACTAGAGTTATAGATCACTGTTAGCTGACATGTAGGTGCTGGGAACTGAACCTGTGTCTTTTGCAAGGGCAGCCAGTGCTCTTAACCACTGAGCCATCTCTCCAGGCCAACCCTTTTATCTTTTGAGACAGTCTCCCAATTGCGTTTGCAGATTCAGCTAGACTGGTTGTCCAGTAACCCCCAGGAAGGATGGCATCTCCAGTGCTAGAGCAGTGTAAAAGCTGGGCTGTCATGTGGGTGCTGTAGGTCCTGGGGATCCAAACTTAGGTTCTCATGTTTACAGTAAGCACTTCACTAAACAGAGCCACCTCTCTAGCAACTTAATTTTTCTTGTCGTGCTGGGGATTAGACCTTAACACGTGAGACGAGTAAGTGCTTTATGCCTGAGCTATACCCCAGCCCTAGACTCTATCCTATAACTGGACTTAGTCTCAGATCTGGGTTGAGGTCGGTTTTGTGAGCTTTCTGACAGGTTCATCTGAATTTCCCTCAAATGTGCAACAGGCTATCTTCTCTGGGGAGACGGTATATGGTGTTAGCACATTTCTCTAGAATATATATGGCCACTCCAGGTTTTAGAAGCACCATTTGTCTGAGCCATCCCATGTGAGATCCATAAACCATGGATGGCTATTGAAATTAAAATTACAGCAGTGGTCGCAATAGCTACCTTCTAATTACTCAGCTACACGTGGCTAATGGCTCGTGTTGGACAATGCAGATAAAGAATGTTCTCAGCTGGGAGTGGTGGCTCATACCTGTAATCCCAGCACTTGGGAGGTGGAGGCAGAAGGGGCTCATGAGTTGGAGGTTGGCTTCACTCTTTACGTAGTCCAGCCTCTTACCTGATGAGTTCTAGGCCAGTCTGGGCTTATACTAAGACCCTGTCTCAAGAGGTTACTAGTATAGAAGAGCTATTGTGCAGAGCTATGAGCTGGGCATAGGGCGTCCCTGTGTGATCCCCAGATCTATCCTCATCATTAACCTCTTTCAGGCTGGGGAAATAGCCTTCTGGGAGTCATGACCATGGTATAGAATGGAACAATGCTCTTCCAAATTCTCACCTACTCCAGAAGACATTCTCGAAGGCACGGCTGTGTTTTTCTTTAGAACAGCAGTGGGATCCAGTAAGGTGAGGCTCCCTACTGGGACCCTCCCTCCCAGTCCTGATCAAAGCCTCAGGGAACGTTGTTCAAGTGAACTTCTTGTCCTGCACGTACTTGTTCACAAACCCAGCCCAGAGTCATCCTTCTGCCTTAGGCTGTCCGCATGCAGAAGGCAGCGTGGTGGCTGGGTGGACTGACAAACTATTCTGGGACTCGATGTCTGGGCACCATCTCTTCTTTGCCTCTGGAAGCAGAGTAGGGAGCTCAGGAAGGGGACACTAAAGGATGAGATCCCCTTGTCTTCCTTGTGCACTCCCTGTGGTCCAGCTGGCTGTTCCGGAAGAGTCTTAGGGTTGCTGCGGGCTTCTGCCTGGTGATCTGTATGGGGGCCAACACTCTGCCACTCCTGGACTGTGTACATTTTGGTGGCCTTGCCTGCCATTTACCTAAGAAGTTGACAGCCTGAGTTCCAACTAACAACTGTGGAGAGGTGAAGGATGGGGGGCTGGGAAAGCAGCTCTGTGTAGGATCATCAGTTGCCTTTCAGATGAACTCAAGTATGGGGGTTGCTTGATTGCTTCAAGTAATGTGGTGGGCTGGGCTCTCAGATGGCTCTGTTCTGTTTGCATTGCTGACCTGACTGACTCGTGGGAGTTCCAGCACTGCTAAGCCCGGGGAGTTAGTGGACAAATTACATGCCTCCCGTTGCTGATAGCACAGTGAATCTAGGTCCTCACAGTAGGATGGGACAGTGGCTGTCCTTATACCCCACTGCCCCTCTTGACTGTCAGTCAGAGGAAGCCTCCGGAGGGACAAGGAGTTGAGTCAAAAACAAGTGGCCAGGTCCTGGACTGCAGCGTTCCACTTCTGAGTCATTCATGGGGGAGACCTTGAGCTGTTCTCACCTGTCTTTATTCTCTTATTGAGCTGCCCCTTTAGTCAGTTCCCCAGAGATTCCAGGAATGATGCTGGCACCTAGGAGAGAGAGGGATCGGTTCTTGCTCCAGGCCTGGGGGTGGGGTGGAGTGGGAAGGAGAGAAGAGGTGCAGGGAAGGGTCTGGGACAGGAAGAAAAGAGCAAGCACTAGAGCAAGGACATACCTTCTGAAATCCCCTGGGTCCCAGGACCTACAATGCCCCTGTTCCTAGAGAAGTGTAGCTCCTCTGGTGCTGCCTCGGTTTCCAGAATCGGGATGGTGGGGTGGTGGTAATGCTTTAACCTGTGGCTAGCTCCATCTGGCAAGCTTCTTCTGGGATTAGTGTGGGCCAGGCCAAGCACTGAGCCTGAGCCAGGAGTAGAGGGTGACAGTGTGACCGACCTTTGTCCTTCATGAGATCAAGGAAACACTTTCTTACCAGATGCTGTTATAAAGCAGGAAGGGAGGAGTGCCCCAAGGACAGAGTCTGGCTTTAGTCACCCTTGGTCCTCTCAAAGACCAGCTGGGAAGGGAGGGACTGGGTCTTGAGAGTTTGAGTGTAGTGGCTTGTGAAGGGCTGAGAAGGGCTGCGACTCCCTCTTAACCCTGCTGTTCCTGGAGCGCAGCTCAAAAGAGGCTAATGGCAGAGGTGTGCAAAGATGCAGGTAGCTGGGCACACTTGATGGTGTTCACAGATTCTTGAAGCAGGGTAAATCTCTGTTAATTCCCTTTGTAATTCTTCCTCCAAGCCACCCTGGGTTTCTGAGGTACTCCACACATACCCTGCTTCTATAGGGTCATCATCTGGTTTCCTGCTATTTGATTGGGTCCTGGAAGAGTTGGTGGAAAAGACTGTTGCATTTGACCCTAATGACACTCCGTACACTGCCTTCTCCTGAGCATCTAGACCAGTGGTTCTCAAGCCTTTGGGGGCAGGGTGTCACATTTTAGAAACTGTGCACATAAGATACATTATGATTCATAATAGTAGCACAATTACCGTGATGAAGTAGCAACAAAAGTGTCATGGTTGGGGGCCAGCACCATGTGACCCTATACTAAAAGGTTGCAGCATTAGGACAGTTGGGAGCCACTGACAGGAGGATGCACGGAGCACAGGAAGAGCATCACTACCTGTCAGGGACTCAGGTGTGTGACCTGACTTGTCACAGGGAAGCGAGAGGGTCACCATCACTGCCGTCTGGTTCTGCTGGACCTCCAAGGAAAAACCATCTCTCTCTTCTGTTGTTGTTCCTTCTCTGCTTCCTCCTGGTGATTGCCATTGACAAAGCCTTCCGCTGCCAAAGCTAATTGTGAGGTCTGATCAGTGAATGAAGGCGAAGGCAGTTCCCATGACAACCTCAAAGAGTTTCAAATATAGGGTATGATGTATGTGTGATGGGCTGCAATTACTCGGGTGGAAATGGATGTGTGGCCACCAGGAAGCACAGGCTCTAAAGGTAGAAGGGGTGTTCAGGATTTTTGGCAGGATCCTTTGTATGATGGAGAGGCAAGGAGGTTACAGGTTTCCCTCTCGTCAGTTCCTGGTGCTTTCAGTGTTGGGGGCTGCGGAGAGATAAAGTTCTTGTTGGGGAGGCAGGACACATGATCGGAGAGGCAAACCCCAGGTGTTAAAAGAGTAGGAAGTGCTGTGAACTGGTAACAAGCTAAGGTAACCAGAGAAGGCTTCCTGGAGGAAGTGGGCTTCAGCTGAGCAAGGGAGAGTGCTGTCAAGAGGTACCTTGTTTAGGATGAGGCAAAGGAAGACAAGAGGCCTGTCTCTGGTCACCTTCTGCCTTTGGAAGAGGCAGATGGACAAGCATTGTAGGACAAGCCATAGCGGCCACTGCAAGAAGAAAGTTAAGGGTCCTGCTGGGCCATTTTCCAGCTCTGTGAGCTTGAGCAAGGTACTTAGAACTCTCTATCGTTTCTCCATCTGTAGGGTGGGTATGGAAAATTCCTGGCATGTTGGCTTATTTTTAGGCTTAAGTAAGAACTTTGTGTTGTATCCCTACTTGTGGGGTCCCACGAGGCTTGGTTCATTAGAAGTCGTCCTCTCCGCAGTCTGTATCTGAGTTCCTTTTTCTGTGTGGAGTCTGGTCTATGGATAGCCACCTTCTCCAGATTCTCAGTGTGTTTCCAGCAAGCAAGGGACCCCATTGACCTTCTCTGTAGCCCCTCTCCTGCAGCAAGTATAACAGAGTCTGACTGGCCAGGATGGAAGATGGGGGAAGGATCTTTGTCCTTACACAGAGCTATCCCCAGTACCTCTGAGAGCTGGTCACTGTGAGGCCCACATGTAGAAAGAGGAGCCTATAGAAATGAGGAAGGCCAGTGGGAAGTGAACTTCCTGTCTCAGTGGCCCTGGCATGTGTCTCTGACTGGGATCAGGTGCCTCTCAGGGAAGGCGTCTGGAATGAGAAGATGGGAACAAGGGGCCTCCCTCGGTTTAGCCAAGGGCTGCTGGAGGGTAACATGGGTGCCTGAAGTTGGGGGAGCTCCTGTAAGCTGTGAGGAAGAGGCACGGTCCACAGGGGCAGGTCTTCCCTTTCTAGGAGAGTTGGTGTTCGCCCCCAACCCCCCAGGCTGACCAGGAGAGAGGCCTCCTCATCTCAGTGCCCAGCCCCCTGCCACTCCACACTCCTGAGACAGAACCCGGCACATTCCAGTTATGTGTAGACCTAGGAGAGAGGGAAGGCAGGGCCCCACCCACGTGGGGACCGACTGTAAATAAAGGACTGCTTGAATGTGACTGGTGCTGCAGAAGAGGCCGAATGTTGTTCCTGGGGCCGGGGAGGAGCCTGGCTGGGAAGGCTTGCTGGCTGAGGGCCTGGCAGAGGGAGGCACTGTTTGGATTCAGCCATGCAGTACATTAGCATGCGGGGGAGGGGGTCAGGAACCGGCATTGGGAAGAGTGAAGATATTAGTATTCTCAGATCCGTTTGTCAGGAAGTGGTCACTTGAAGTGACCCAGTTGTCTTTCTATCTTCCTGGGCTTAGAGAGAAGAGGGGGTTTCAGAGGACGAGAAGGGTTCAGGTTTGAATTCCTGCCCACTAATTTTCTAGGGCAAATTGTTCATTATCCTCCAATACTCTTCCCTCTCCTGAAAACAAGCTGCATGTAGAGTAAAATGAGATGAACCTACAGCATGGTTGGCACAGGGCTTGGTGTGTAGCGGGGACCTGAAACACTGTGACTGCCATAGAAGGGGCAGTATTGATATTGTCCACACTGTCTCTCTGTGTGGGGTGCATGTGCATGGGTATAATAGCACAGGGCTTTAGGGAACCAGGAGAAGGAAGAGGGTTCATGTAGGTTGGTCAGGAGTGAGTTAAAAGACAAACACAGTTTGTCACATCAAGTCGTGATTTAGGACATTGTCCCTTTATCTTGTCTGCTCTGGGAGGGACCCAGTAGGACTGCCTCTTGTGCCAAAGGGGAGACAGGTGTGGGCCCTGAAGCCTCCATATACCAGAAGCAGGTTTGGCCCGCTCCTAAAGAACTTATCTGATTCTGAACCCCCCCCCGGGGGCCCTGGGGTGGGGCACAATTCTGCATTTGGGGTGGAATGGGTAATAGAGCGAGTCACTGGAGCAGGGGTGCTCATCCGTGAGTCACTTCTCTCGGGCCTCAGCTTACTCATCCGTGAGAATGAGAAGGCACCCCGAGCTCTGGCAGAGGAGTAGAGTGCTGGAAGCCAGCAGCACCTACCTTGTGTCAGGCAGTGGCTCTGTGCCTTCTCAGGCCCTCACAGCTGCATGAAATGGCTGCTGGTTTCATTCTTCAGTTGAGCAGAGAGAGGCTAAGAGAGGTAAGTTACTACAGGCTAGGAACGGGATATGTGGGTACCAAAGTGTATGTGAGGTAGAAGCCTGGATGTTCCCCTTCCGAGGATGCCTGGGTATTGAATCCCAGAAGGTTAACTGCTAGGACCTTGCTATCCCCTCCCCACCGCAGTCTCCTGGCCACCGCACCCTTGGTATGCCTATAGTTAGAGAACTAGAAGGAAACTCTTAAGGGCAGGGAGCCCAGGGTGTTTTTTGGAAGGGGCACCTGGTGGATCTTCCCCAGAAGAGAAACTTGTTTGAGAAAATTGCATTTCAGCACTGTTCGATAGTAAGGCTATGCCGGAGAGGGCATAGCGGACTTGAGGAAGCACAGGTTATATGGGCTACAGCCAGTTTTCCGAGTGGGGTGTAAGAGGGCAGGGGAGTAGAGCTATAGAATGGGGAAGGATATGGTCTTCAGGGAGGACTGACCTGGCTTGGAGTTTGAGCTATGCTGTGTTCTAGCGGTGTCACCTTCGGTAAGTTACTCCACTCATCTGCAGTCTGCAAAGCGGGGGCGGGGTTGGGGGATGGATGTGAGGCTTCTGCTGCCCTGGATTCTCCTTGGAGGACCAGAGCTCCAGCTCTGCTCTGGCTGTGAATGGCCGGTATGGGATACCCACATACCGCCACTCCCCACCCCTCCGCCGTACTCTAGTTGTACCCGCTAGAAGTGCAGGAGAAGTCTTGTGTATGCTGCCGGGGGTGGGAGGGTGCCCTGGGATCCCCGGCCTGCCTGGGAAGCAGCCCTTGTGGCGTTGGCTCCCTCCACCAAGGCCCCTGCCTGGCTGCTGGGCAGGTCCTTGGCGGGGAGGGCCGGGCGCGGGATTGGCTGGCGCGCGCGCCGCCCCCTTGCACACCAGCCTGGCGGGGCGGGAGCAGCCGGCAGCTGGCCGCCGCCTCTGCAGTGCCTTCCTCGGTGCGCTCCCTCGGCGGGGATAATGGGAGGCCCGGCGGCGGCCGATGCAGTAGTGGAGGCCGGCCGAGGTAGAGCGCTGGGCCTGGAGGGGAGGGGAGGCCGCGTTCAGGCCGGGAGCGGGTCCCGGGGATCTCCAGAGGCCGGAGAAAACAAAACACTGGAAGGCGCAGGGGCCCATCAGCGCTGGGGAGGCAACTGGAGCAGGAAGATGGTCCCGTCCAGCCTTTCTTCTCCGGGCCCTTCCCCTCCAGTGCGCTGGGGCCTGTGCTGGACTGCTCTGCTCCTTGCCCGCTACCGGCCTGCCTCACCAGTGTCTTTGGCTTCTTTTGCAGGTGGAAATAAATGCTCGTGAAGGAACGGGCCCCTGGGCACAAGGGGCGACTGTCAAGGTACCCTGCGTGGTTGTGTGTGTGTTTGTGTGTGTGTGTGTGTGTGTGTGTGTGTGTGTGCGCGCGCGCGCTTGTGTATGTGTGCGTGTGTGTATGTGTGCGTGTGTGTATACGTGTGCTTGCACGGTGGGGGTAAAGTGTTTGACTGGATTGGATAAAAATAAAGGGTCTCCTCTGGTGATCCCTTAATCTCCCACTGTGTGTGTAGCAGCAGCTGAGGGGGAGGGGCGGCGGGAGTGTGGGCGGCCAATGAATTCTCAGGCCTGTGTGGGTTTTGTTTGGATTCGTTTTGCTTTCTCAGCTGGATGGTTTGGGTGCAGTTGGGGTTTGGTTTGTTGAACTGTATGTATATGTGTGCGCTGTGTGTGTGTGTGTNTGTGTGTGTGTGTGTGTTTTAAAGACGTACAACCCAAACCCACTTCCCACCCCTGCCTCTGGAAATCTCTGGAGAAAGGCCCCAGCACTGTTGGTTTGCTTCCAATCTGCAGAAATCCCCGGGGTGGGTGCGTTGTCGCGGGGAAGTGGGGGTGAAAGACAGTAAGGGGGAGGGAGAATTGCACTCCTGAGTCTGAAGCTGATAGGGTGTCATTAGTCATGCTGCTGTCACCATGGAGATGGCTGAAGAGAGGAGAGGAGGTGGTGGGGGTGAGGATATTTTGGGTAGGGTGGGGGCTGATGCAACATCATGGCTGGGAAGCCAGCGGGTGTCTGCTGTTATTCTGTGCCACTTGGTGTCTGGGAGACTGGAAAGGCAGTGTTCCCCGGTGTGAGGGAAGCAGAGAAAGGGGCTTTGAGCCATTCCAGGTGGGTTTTTCAGAGGGTGGTGTAGGTTTTGGGGAGAGGAGAATGAAGAGTCTGGGGAGAATCTGATTCCCCAAGAAGCTATGACTAATCCGCCTAGGTTAGCCAGGACCCGCTCAGTAGGTTCCTTCTAGTTTGCCCCGGTTTACAAGGTCTCGGGGGCTCACTCTAAGTTTGGGATTACTCAGCAGTACCCTCTAGCCCAGGAGATGGGGGGGGGGGCTGGGACAGAAAAGAACACAGTGGCTGCCTCCAAAGAGCCGAGGTTGGGATGAGCGTGAGGACAGGTGGGCAGGCCAGGTCTGGGGCTCTGCCTTGCATAGAGGAAGTCCTGAGCCTGGTTGCTTAGGTAGTAGGTGGGCGAGCTGTGAGTGTCCCTGCATGCCCCTAGTCCTTTCTTGCTGATCTACCTCCTGCTTCCTGGGAAAGCTGTGGGAAGCACTGAGGAGGTGCTGGAAATGGCACTCTGCCACCTCACGGTCTGTGTGGTGACACCGGCGAGGTGGGGCTCTGCTTCCTCCTGTGTGTCGGGGGTTCCCGGGCTAACTCACAAGGTGGATATGAAGGCCAGGGTTATTCCCTGGACTCTTCCCAAGCAAAGACGTGAAGGTGGTGGATTTTGCTTCTGAAACGGCTTCTTAGGAAGGAAGAGCCCGTTGACGGCTCTCTGGGGGAGCTGGCACGCCTTGGTGGGACTGGGAGTTGTTGGTAGTCATCTGGGAAGGAACTGTGGGGGACCCCAGGCTAGTAGAAGCATTGGTGATACTGTTTGTGCGCGCACACTGAGAGAACTGTGAGCTCATATTGGCTCGCTTACGCTCTTGGAAGCCAGAATCCAGTTTCCCACCTCCGCTTCCTTTGGCCACCCACTGCTGGCTGGGGGAGTTGGAGTCGCCCGCCCGGTATGCTGTTCCAGAACCGTGGGCACTGGAGATGTTAGGATTATGAGGCAGACTCTTCTGGCCCCCAACTCTGAAAGAGGGACAAAAGGACGGGGACACACGGGCTCAGGGAGAGGGGGAAGCTCCCTCCTTCCGTACCTACTTCCTTGTCTGCTTACTCTCTCAGGCTGCCCGCCTGCTCTGTGGTGATGGCTCTCCATAGCAGACCTGCTTCTTTCTACTCCACTAGCATGCTCTCTCTTTCTACCACCTGTGTGCTACCTGGGATGTAGCCCGTACCCTGGCCCCGGTGTTGGGAAATCCAGAGAAAGCCCTCGGTAGGTCTCCCGGCAGGAACTGTTCTCAGGAGCTTCCTTCCTTGATCTGCTTATATTGAGTTGCCTGCCTGAGAGCCATAGCGTCCTCTCAGGCTCTGTCTTCTCCGCACATTGGATTTTCTCAGGTGGCCTGTTGAGGCAACAGAGTTTTGCCCACTCTATCAGGTCATGGTAAAAGAGCCCCTCCTGTGGTCAGGATAAAGGGAGTATGTGTACAAGTGTGTATGTGTGCAGGTTCCCACAGGATGGGTATGGGAGGGGTAAGCCCCAAGGGTGAATGGTGTCCCACAGCCAGAAGAAATAATGCATGCCTCCTGTGGTGTGCTAAGTGCTGCCAGGACTATTCTGATGCGTGGGTGTGCACAGTCCTGGCACAGCCACAAAGCTGAGCTTGGTGAATGCACGTTGTAGGTTTACTGTACGTTGTGCTTTATGTCGTTTACCCGTGATATACCCCGGGGATATAGTCCCCTCAGCCGCCTGAACAGAATACAGTGCCCAATGTGAGAGCGCCCACACTCTGCCTCATGGGAGCATCACTCCACTGGCTAAGGATGTCTGCAAACTATTTTGGTACTGGGCCCAGGATCTTTGTCTCCTATCTCTCCTTTTGACCACCCCAAAAATGTCCCGTTGAGAATCTGCTCCTTTTGACTCTTGCTCGTTCCTTTCCGCCTGTCCTTGAGCTCTGTGCAAGAGCCGAGGAGCCCCTTCTCTCTGCAGTCATGTATAAGCAGCAATAGAGTCGAAGACAGGTGGGCCTATCAGGCTGGAGCAGACAGAAACCAGTCCAGAGGAGAGCAGATGGGAGTTGGAGAATGGAGAGGGCTTTCCCGGGCTTGGGAGGACCTGGGGCTGGTCATAGAGCGCTCAGCTCTACCGCTCTGGTGACCCCAGTCATTTTTGAATGAATGTTGGGGAAGAGGAGGGACTGTGGCAAAATAGCGTTAGCTGAAATAGGAGCCTCTGTCCATCACAGTGCGGGGACTTGGGGCTGCATTCTGGGACCACCGTTGATGACTCTGCAACCCTCTTGCTGGGTCCGGGAAGAGTAGCCCAGTGAGGGGGGCACCTTGGGTGCTCATCTGCTTCTAGCTGCAGATGGACGTCTCTGCTAGAAATGGGCTTTGAGGTCTTGCCAAGTTCCCTCCCATCCTCTGGAGGCTGTGGCAAGTGGTTTGGCTGACTGGGGGGTCTGGGCTGGGAGTATGGCAGAGGCTTTGTTTTGGCTTCGCCTTTGGGTCTCCCAATCCTCTTTTCCTCTTTTCTATCCCTGGCCTCTTGGGCTTCTGGCCTTATTTCCTCCCGCACCCAGACATCTGGCTGTCAGCAGGACCCCCTGTTCCCAGTCTCTGAGGGGGAAGGTGGCTTACTCTTGGGTCAATTTAGGAGGTCTGGGCAGACAACAGGAGTGGCTTGCATGAGTAGAACCTGCGGTTTGGAGTGCTAACCAGGGCTCTGTCCCCATTGTCACCTGCTCTATCTCCCATTCTCTGTCTCTGTCCTGACCATTCACATCTCCCGTACTAAGTACATAAGAGAACAGAAGTTACTATTAACCTTACAAAACCATTAGACACTAAGATGTGGACTAGACTACTTCAGTTCAAAGTAGGGAAACCAACATTGCCGGTGTTGTTATGCAGTCCATAGCTTTGATCTCCACTGAGGTCAAATGAACTTGCACACACCACAGACAGAACCTCTCACCCATGGGCACTCCTTTGCGTCCGGCTTACTTTTTGGCTTTTTGAACCTCGGGGAACTTTTAAAAATCAACACTCCAGCCTTGTTTCAAAGCTCAGTGCTTCTAGGATCTGGTAATGGATTAGGGTCTTGTGTTCTGAAACAGATGTGGTGGAAAGGAAGCTTGTTATTGGAAAGAAAGTGTTGCTTTGAGATCCTGAGAAGGCTGCATAAAATACCGTCCTGCGCATGTGAACTTGAACATCAGTTTATCAAGAGTGAGTCTCCTGGCCATGGTGCCCTCCTGTATGCCCACCTTTAGTCCCGGCATAGCATACAGGAGGCACACACAGGTGGATCTCTGGAGCAGAGGCCAGCCTACTCCAGGAAGCCTGGACTGCATAGTAAGACCCTGTCTGGAAAAGCTTGGGTTCTGGGGCTCGGGATGTGACTTAGTTGAAGAGAATTTGCCATGGCCTCAATCTCCAACACTGCACAAAAGAAAAAAAGCTCACCTTGTAAGCATTTCACTAGATATAGTGTTATGTGCCTATAATCTCTCAACATCTGGAAGTAGACCAGGAGTTCAAGGTTATCTTTGACTATATAGCTAGTTTGAAGCTAGACTGGACTATCTTTTTAAAAAAAAGTTTGGGTCTTATAGACATTGACTGCATCACTGGCTGTAAAAGAGGGAGCAACAAGTAGTTGAGTTCTTAACTCACGGGCCCTGCCACTAACCATGAAGAGTTACTTTAGAGCCCATTGCCATGGTTTCCTCTACAGCAGAGGGCTTGCCTTCCAAAGTTAGTTTTTCCCAAACTAAATCTAGAAATTTCTCTCTCTCTCTCTCTCTCTCTCTCTCTCTCTCTCTCTCTCTCTCTCTCTCTCCAAGACGCAGTCCCACTTTGTACAGTCGGCTAACATCTTATACAGTGTGCCTCTGGTGTTGGGTAGCATTCTAAGCATCCAAAGGGCAGTTTCCACACTCTTGCTCTTGGACATCTTGTAACGGAAGACTTCTCTGTGTCTGAGATGCTGGACTGGGATGCTGTCAGACCGTGGACAGCACTGCTTTTGAACGTGCTTCTGGCCCTGAGTAGGGCTCTTGCTTTGCAGACTTCCATCCCCTTTCTGGACACTGCCCCTCCACTCTTTCTCACCCTGCTGTTTGTTATAGAGAGTCTCTACCTGTCCCTCAGCGTCTGTAGACAAGGATTCCTCTGCCTGCTCAGGAATCTGATGGTGTACAGTCTGAACCACAGAAGCCCCTGATGGGTGTGTGTGCGCTCCGGACCTCACACATGCCACAGAGCAGTCTTCTACTGTAATGTCCTCAGTCCTCTCTTTGCCCAGGCTTTTTAGTGCATTGTGCAGCTCAGCAGGCCTTGAATTTGGGATCTTTTCTTAGTCTCCTGAGTAGCTAGGGTGATAGCCCTGTTCTACCAGGCTGTTCTCTCAATTAGGATGTTAAAAGTGTTTAAATGTTTTCTTGAGGAGCTGAGGATCGAACCTGGGTCTTGCTAGGCAAGGGTTCTACCACTAGCCCTTATCTTCAGGCCTCCATACAGTGATCCTTCCTAACCTACAGGTGTAGCCCTTTCCTCTGAGGGGCTGACCCCCTATATTGTGACTTCTCTAAGGGTGGACACCCCTGTCATCTGGGGGGCTTTAATTGAAGGGTTTTGGCTCCTACTTTCTCCAGCTGAGGCTCTTCAGCCTTTTTGTTTGTTTGCATTGTTAAACATGAATGTAGAAATGTGATTTATTTATTTATTTATTTATTTATTTATTTATTTATTTATTTATTTATAAATCTTAGCTGCCTAGAGAACAGGCCTAAACTGTCTGCTGCAGAAATATTACTTAAGGGGCCACCGTGCCAAGTATAGGAGGATTAGGGTCTAAGCAGATCCTGGTTGTGTGTCTGTGTGTCTGGAACCCTTGTACCCTTGGTGCTTAAGTAATGGGATTTCTGAGCCCCGCCCCCACGCGTCCTCATGAGTAATCCTGACCTCATGGGCTCTGCATGGAAACAAAGGCTTGCAGCTCATCCCTATCAGAGAATTCCCCAGCTCTGCCCTGCTGACTGGCTTCTGCTGCTCTCTCCCCTCTGCAGCACCCACTGTGTTCTTTCAAAAAGAAAACAGCAAAAAAATGACCTAGCAAGTCCCAGGTCATTTTTCTGGCCTGCAAGCTTTGCTCCCAGTCTTGCTAAGCATACAACTGACTAAAGGGACTGCTCTGTCCTCTACCTTTCTGTCCCTCAGGGAGGTTGCATTAAGACTCTGCCGGCTGCTCTACAGATGAGGATGAGCAGGGAGGCGGGAGACACCTGTCAGGCAGGCAGAGGCCCCGAGAGGGGCTGTGAGTGGACAACCTGCTCTCAACCTACAAACTGACTCCTTAGCTATGCTTTTCCTCGAGCCTACCTCTCAGACCACTGTCTCTGCTGGCTTGCTCAGGTTGAGCTGGGGTGCAGACGGTTCCTTCTGACCCCCACCCCCTGGTCCTGGAGAGAAGCAGGGGCTAGGTCTTTGAAATGTGAGTTGTTGTTCTGTTCCCCAAGCTCTGGGAAAATGGATTTGTAGTGGGGCTGGAGAGAATAAAATAAAATGCAGCATTAAAGGACCTAAGCCACAGGTTTTTCTGGAGCCATATATGAGTGACTGTGACCCAGGAACACAGGATTAGGTTATTCCAAATTCTGTGCTGCAGTGTTGTAACTGTTTTATACATTTTTTTGCCGGTGGTGGTTTAATTTTTGTTTTTATTTTTTTAAGAAGACGAACAAAACCATAAATCAAAACACCTTACAAATAGATGCACTGGTGAGACCAGCGGCAGACTGTAGTGAAGTGGGGAAATCTCTGCTGTAGGTCTCAGACGCTACCTGATTGCATCTTGGGTTTGGGGGTCGATAGAAGCTGCTGTATTCTTATATTTCAAAATAATTCGCCTGCTGGTCACAGGATATTTGGCTACATAGGTGTTCAAGTAGATGCCTATTTAGGGGCTAGGAGGGCTCAAGATAAATTAGCTCTGGCCCTGCAATATTTCCAACCCAATGATCTCTGAAGTGCCCTAATCAGTCAGTCGCTTGTTCAGCGTAGGTGTGGTTTCCTCCGTCAGCCTGCCCAAGCGCTGTCCACCTGGTTTTCTCTGCATTTCTCTATCCTTTTTTTTTTTTTTTTTTTTCTCTGAATACTAGGATGATCTTTAGGGCCTCAGTCTGCCCTTGTTCCCACTGCGTGCTTTAAGCATGGCTCTTTCCCTAGTCTGAGCATGCTGTGTGACATGCATGCGTGTGACATTCGTAGGTCAGAATCATCTAGGGAGAGTACCATGGGGTTGCTGGCCACAATAAGCACGTGTTGGGCCAAACTTACGGGTATGGATTCCTATTTTAGACTGAGGTGGACAGAAGATGAGGGTGGCATGGGGCCCCAGATAACCCTGCTGGAAGGTCTGTGCAGGCAAGCCATGTGGGGTCACCTCTTCACTGGCCTCTTTCCTTGTCTTCTCCCATGGCTGAACTCTCTACTTCCTCTGCCCTGTGGCCTTCCTTGTGTTGTTTTTCACTGGTTTCCTGTTTTCCAGCTGTGGGCTCCCAGAGACATCATTGGGGCCCTGGGTAGTAGTTAGGGCTTAGCTGTGGGGTTGTGTGGTTGCAGTGGCGTGTGTCTTAGGGCTTCCTGGCAGGGAGTTCAGTCTGAACTCATTGGCTAAGAGCCAGAACCCAGAGTTCTGTGTCCAACTTCATGGGCACGAAAGTTATTTAGAAAAACTTGTGGGTTCCGTATTTGCGTGCCCCAGGAGTGCATGCACGCGCACGCGCGCGCGCGCGCACACACACACACACACACACATACACATATACTATATATATATATGTATATATATATGAGTTCTGAGGAAGTGGACTATGGAGAGGAGATGGGTGAGCGCCAGAACACGCCATCCCTATTCCCTCCCACCCCAGCTTCCATCATAACTGGCAGGGCCTTGCTTTAACTTGTCTTGAGAGTCTATAGCAGCCAGTCCCTCTGGTCTAACTAGTTTAGCAGCTCTTAGCCCCTCTTCATGTTAGAATTATCTGAGCAGCTTTTCAAAGAGGGAGTGCTGGTGTTTAGGCTCCTGGGTCCGTGGTGCCCTGTGTGTATTCTTCTGGAGTAGAGCGGGCCCAGCGCTGCTTGAAGTGCTCTAGGCGGTTAGAATGTATGGTCGAGGCTGAGTAGTTGCCTCATCAGCTTGCCTCAAACCTGTGGGCTACACCCAAATGATGAGCATCTGGGACAGTTAAGATCAGATCGTCCCAGGAGACTGAGGGTTAAAGTGGTGGTGTTCAGAAGGACGCTCTGAGGTCATAGACATGGGGTTTCCTCATCTCGGCCTTTAGTTTTTAAAATCTTTTATTTCTTAGTGTGTATGTGTGTACTCGTTTGTGCAGGTGCATCTGCATATGTGTACGCATGTATACAGGGGATGAAGGTTTACTTCGCTTGTCTTTGGTCTGTCTCTGCATTCTGAGTTGGAGCCCCTCTCTGGAACCTAGAGCTTGCTGGTCTGGCTCCTCAGCAGCCAGCTTGTCCTACAGATTCCCCGTTTCTGCCTCCAGAGTGCCAGGGCTATAGGCAGGCATGGCCTTTAAATTTTTAAGCTTTTAACTGAAGTCTAATACATATGCAGGAAGGAAAGCATGTTATATACAGTGTGCTGATTTCTCACAAGCTCACCTGTGTAATCAACATCTGTCCCTGGAAATGACTCTTGCCCCACTGGAAGAGCTCAAGAGTATCTATGGCACTTGGGCAAAGTCAGGGTGTGCCATAGTGTGGCAATATGTGCTGGCTTGGGGCCTGAAAGCTTTTAGTGTGGCTTCTGCCAGGAATACCTTTAAACACCTACTCTGGCATAGGTAGGTGTGCCTGTGAAAGGGCACAGGGCAGGGGACCTTGCAAAGTCCTACCCTGTGTGACCATCTTAGCTCCTCTAGTTCCTTTCCCACCTGGAAGTTTAAGGTCCAATTTTGAGATGAAAGGCCTCTGTCCTTTTTTAGCCCTTTATTCTATTTGTTAAGATTATACCAATAATAGACTATTCTTTTGAAAGGCTAGAAGATGGCAGGGTAGGGAATTTGGTGGTGACCTCAAAGTGCAGCAGTTAGCTAGCATCCCGCACTCAGACCTCCTCCTCTGACCCACGTCTCGGCGTGGTGTGGTTGACAATGGAGCTATGTTGTGTTGTTAACTCTTCACCCTGGATGACAACTAGTCACCAGGTCTTTTATGAGTGTTCTACACGTATGAGGTGAGCCTGTGGGCAGATTCTAGTTCTGTCTGCTAGTTCTTGTGATGAGCCTGGAGCAGGCCAGGTAGCCCAGTTAAATCGGTCCAGGAGCCTGAGCCAGAGGCTGATGTTTCCTTCATGATGGCTGGAGCTGGAGCTGGGACCCTGTGTCCTGTGTTAAGTGTATTTGCTAGGTACTTACTGGCTTGAGAACATCTCTCTCTTTAGTGATATTTGTTCCCATTGCACTTTAATGTGAATGGCTAGTATTTTGACTTTAGGCAGAGTGTTGTGGACTATTGGGTTCTTAGGATTATGTGATCCTTTGTGTTGTATGACAGACATGATCTCGTCTGCTTCATTTGTTTTTTTTCCCATTAGATGGGTTTTGTTTTGTTTTTGTTTTTGTTTTTTTTTAACAGTCAGATGACTTACGTCATGTTAACAGTGTCTGATTTTGCTTACATTGTGAGATCCACTGGCAGCTTTTGTGATTGCATTGTTAGCTGTCGGTAGGATAACAGTAACTTCATACAGTGGATTGGGAAGTTTTTTATGCGCTGGTACAATTTTAAGTAATACAGCTGAATTAATTCTTTTAGGATTTGAAAAGATGTCATAAAACCATATGGCTTGGTATCTTTTCCTGAGAGACAGGTGTTAGCTTTCTGGCTTTCCTTTGTCCTATGCCTGTTGGTGTAAAACATTTACCATGTATTTTCTGTCGGTGATCCATTTTGAAAGTATTTCCATAACGTACATGCAGTTAGCTGTATTACATTTCCTCTGCACTATGGCTTTTTCATGCTCTGCATTTCTTTTTTGTTTGCTTAAATTTGTTTTGTGTACATGAGTGTTTTGCCTAAATGTATGGACATGTACCACATATGTGCCTGGTCAGAGGAGGGAGCTCTAGATAGTAGTGAGGTACTGTGTGGATACTGGGAACGGGGCCCAGTTCTTCAAGAGCAACAAGTACTCAACTACCGAGCAATCTCTCCAGCCCCATTTTTAACTTAGACAGGGATGAGGGGAAGCCATCGTTTCTTTATGTTGTTCTGAATGTCTTGGAACTCAGTATGCAGAGCCGGCTGACCTTGATCTCATGGAGCTCTGCCTACCTGTGTTTCCTGAGTGCTGGGATTAAAGGTTTATGCCACTATGCCTGGATATTTATTTCTAAACCTTTAAAATAGTACACATCTATTTAAAGACATCAAACAGTATAACACTATATAGCTGGAAACTCAGGTCTTTCTGTTCTGTGGAACAACTAAACACTAAATCACAATCCATTACTTTCCTCCTAAGCCATGCCCATTTACTTACTAAATGTGCGAAGGATACTTTCCTATGTCAGTGTGTCTATCTTAGCCTTTTCTGCAGAAAGTAGCCATGGCAACCCACACCTGTAATTCTAGCTCTTAGGAGGCCGAGGCAAGGAAGAAGAATTAAGGCCAGGCTCAGCTGCACAGTAAGAGGCTCCACAAAGCAAGAACAAAAATGGCCGTGGAGTTTCTAATAGTACAAATTTATATAATTTAACTTGTTTCCCATTGGTGGATGTTTACAATTCCAATTTTTAAGTGGCTATAAATTTATTAATGATGACTGATTTCAATTTATTTATATATTAACCAGTATATTTGTATATGTATATTATTTGTCCAGCTATGTAGATTAAAAATCATTAAAATGGCTTTGATTTTATTTCTTGAGAGAGGATATCACCGTGCAGCACTGGTTGGCCAGGAACTCACTCTGTAGACCAGGCTGGCCTTGAGCTCAGAAATCCACCTGCCTCTGCCTCTCAAATGCCAGGGCGAAAGTGTGCACCATCGCACCCAACCTAAAATAACATTTTAGGGGATATTACCAAGTTATCCTTACAGAAGATATCCTGAGGGCCAGCAGAATGGCTCGGCAGGCAAAAGGTCTTGCTGCTTAAGCCTGATGGCCTGAGTTTTGATCCTTAGAACTCGGGGTGGAGACAGCTAACTCCTGAAAGTTCTCTACTGTCCATGTGTGCACTGCGGTACATGTGCACCGTCATGCAAACACATCATACACACAATTATTAAAAGGTAAGAGAGAATCAAATGGTTTGTTTTTCAAGACAGGGTTTCTCTCTGTAGCCTCTGTAGACCAGGCTGGCCTGGAACTCAGAGATCTGCCTGCCTGTTTCCCATATGCCTCTGGTGTGCGCCCCACCACCACCACTGCCAGACCCAAGTGATAGTTTTTTATTAAAAGAGAACTTGAATGCTTTAAAATGCAAGTCATTTTGCATTTATCCTCAGTATTGCAGACTGCACACAGTATGCGCTTTTAATTTCTATTGTTTTGCAAAATTCATGTTATTGATATTAATTTCTGGCACACATTTTTACAAACACACAGGTTTTTGTGCATCAGTGGTAGGGATTGAACCTAAGGCCCTGTACATCCTGACAATGTACTATCCCCCGCCCCGCCCCCCCAGCCAAAAGGGTGTGTGTGTGTGTGTGTGTGTGTGTGTGTGTGTGTGTGTTTTACCCTTTTGTCTCATGTGAAGATGTAACCTGTGAAGCCTTTACAGTTTCATTTTAAATTTCCATAATTTCTAAGGTGTAATTTATTTTTATATATTGTATGAAGCAAGGATTAAACTCAGAGACCCCTTTATCTAGTTTGAGTGTCTGTAGTGTTCAGCAGTGTGCAGTTCTGTGAAGTGTCTCAGACACCTTTCACCATTCTAGGGACTTGCAGTTTTCTCTCGATTCTGTTTGTTCTATCATTTTAATTAACCTGTTTTTATTCAAGATTTTAGTCTTTAAAAATCTTTCCGTGATGGAGAGAAGTGGGTTGGGAATACCCTCTTCTCTTCCTGAGTTTGGTTCCCAGCACCCACATGGCAGCTCACAAACCGTTTAAGTCCAGTTCCAGGGATCTCACACCCTCTTCCATGGCCTTCATCCGTGGGCATCTGCGTGCGCACACATTAACAATGTATTTATGTTTGTTTGTTTTGGTTTTTTTTTTTTTGGTTCTTTTTTGTTACCATTCTCATTTCTTCCTCCAAATAAGCTTGTGAAAGATTTGTCCATCTGTCAAAAATATTGAGTTTTTTCAGTTAGAATCACAGAGGATTTAGAGGTTTGGGGCGGATGGATGGCTTTATCTTGATTCCTCTCCAGAGAAGGAAGTGCAGCCTGCCTCCTTCTGAGACAGTCTCACTCTGTAGAACAGGCTGGCCTGGCCTGGCCTCCCAAGTGCTGGGATTAAATGCATGTGTAACTAGGCCTGGGGAGTGCATCTTTCTCCCTTAGCCCTTCTGGGTTTTTACCAAAGCTTTAAAGTTTCCGTGTCTGTTACATGTTCTTCTTCACCATTGCTGTTGTGAATGTGGCTCCCCTACCCCCATTGCTTTCCACAATTCTATATTGCTAGCAATTGGACTTGGGACCTCACCCATTCCAGGCAGACTCTATCCACTATTGGCCTTTTGTTGCTCTGTGTGTGTGTGTGTGTGTGTGTGTGTGTAGGTGTGTAGGCTGTCGGCTGCCCTGCTCTGATGCTCTCACTTCTTGACACAGGGCAGGATGGTAGGCAGCAAGCCCCAGCCAGTAGTATCCCCTGCCTCTGCACCCCCACAGCAGGCTGGAGAGGCACCTGGCCACACCTAGCTTTCCTGTGTGGGTGCTTGGGAGTTAAACATAGGCCTCCTACTCACACAGCAAACACTCTTCCCTGCTGAGCCATCTTCCCGTCCCTGTCCCAGCTGCTGTGCTTCTTAGCCCGCAGCTGAAGGAAGGCACCCTGGGAATGCCTGGTTTTTCTCAGCTGTCCGTGGTGTGTCCCTGTCTCTGTCCCTCCGTGGTAACACTAGTGCTTGGATCTAGCTTCCTTGTGGTAGGGTACCCATCCGTTTCAGTTCCCCAGCACCTGGCACAGAGCCTAGCATGCAGTAAATGCTTTTAATAAATGCTTGTGGGATCAAATTGGTGAGAGAAGACAGTGAGCTTCACATCTTCAAAGTATGTTGTCTGGGCCAAGGCCAGGAACGGAGCCTGAGGCAGCTCTGGCCCCAGGCCTGGAGGCTGGGATCTGGATAACAGATGGAGCACCCTCCCTGTCTCTGCAGGAAAAAGAGGGGGATCCTAGGCCATTTTCCCACAGGAGGTTTTAGGGAGGAGTCTGTATCTCATAATTACCCATAATGACCAGTAACCTCCTTGTCACTCACCCTGGTAAGTACTAATCTGGCGAGACCTGTGCTCTCCGTTCCCAGATTCGTGAAGGTATCGCAGAACAAGTGAATCCTCCCCTCTCCTCAGAATTCATCGGGGCAGGAAGCGGAGCTTGGGAGGCTGGCTACTGGTGAGGTGTGCTCCACAGCTGTGTGCTCAGGATATCGTCTTGCTTTCTACTGTTCTGGTCTAGAGTCTGTGTTTCCCCTCCTCCCCCCCAGATGGTTCTGAGGCCGAGTTTTCTGCCTGTCAGCATGCTAGACTTTCCCATGGCCATTGTATTTCAGGCTTCCACTGGGAGTTGTGGAATGAAAGGTATTTGTTTTCCCCCTTTGATGTGTTGTGTGAGCATGTGGGCTGGTTTGTGGAGGAGGTCAGAGGACAACCTGACAGGTTGGTTCTTTCCCTCTATGACTTGGGTCCTGGGGATTGAAATCAGATCGTCTGGCTTGGCTGCAAGTGCTCTTACCCAACTGTGTAATCTTGCCAGTCTGGAAGGGCACAGTTTCTTGATTTGGTGTACCGGTGTGCCACTCTGTCCCACGCCCTTGCCTTGTCCTCCAGATCGAATCTTGGTCACTGCTGCCCCAAGAGCTAAGGTGATGATGATGAAGATATCTTCCTCACCTAGCATTCCTGTGGCATCTGAGCAAGGGACTCCTCATCTCCTGAGGGCTCCATACAGCCCACAGGCTTAGATGTGTGGGGAGCTTCCACGGTGGTGAAGCAGGGGTCAGGATGTCTGCCTCGTGATGTGCATGAGGTGTCCTCTGTGCCTTCATCAGGGCTGTTCCTTGTTTCTGGACACAGCACTTTAACCATGTCTGGGCTGGCCCCTTCATCTCGTTCACTCACCTCTCCAGCAGGGCAGCAGAGGCACAAAGGCTTTGCTGGCTCCGTGGCTCATCTGTTGTAAATCCTTGGGTACAGTTGAAGCAGGAGTGTACCCAGGAATGTTGGGATTTGGGGAAGGAGGTGGGAGCACTGTTCTGAGCCTCTTGATCCATCCTCCTTTGCCCATCTGAGTGGGCAAGACACTGAGTGCCTGGCCTCCCAGGGCAGACAGAGGTCTCTCCTGCAATCACTTCTGTGTCCCTGCCAGCCCTGGAAGAGCTGCCTCCTCAAGGTGCAGAGCTAACAGATGGACCTCCGTGAACCTGTGGAGGTGATCCAAATGCATCCTCTCAGAGCAGAAAAGCATTCCCACAGGTACTGTGGTGCTGGGCCACCCAGGATAAAGCTTACACATAGGATGAAGCTTGGTTTTAAGGGCAGGGACATGAGTGGGATTGGGATTCATGATGTGAAATTCATGTACATGCACGCGTGCGCACATGCACAGGCGCACGTGCGTGCACATGCACACATGCAGAGGCCTGGATCTCTGACTGGTAAAGCCCGCTGTCCTATGAGCCAGCCTGTGAGAGCCATGTTTACCAAGCTCCTCAGCCAGCTGTACCTTCCCCTCATATGTGCTCACCGTTGGACTAGAGAAGGGGGCTTCTCAGAGGCAGTTCAGGTTGAATCATCCCCTCCGTGTCATACATATGAATCCCATTGTTGGCGACTCCTATGCCCTTGGGAGTCTGAGAAGCAGGTTGTTGGACTGGAAATCTTAAATGTGTTTGATTATAAAAACATTCGTGCGCATACAGGGAGAGGAAAG
Source organism: Mus pahari (assembly GCF_900095145.1). Lineage (NCBI taxonomy): Eukaryota > Metazoa > Chordata > Mammalia > Rodentia > Muridae > Mus > Mus pahari. Next base: position 100,470,229 of record NC_034591.1, on the reverse strand, counting down.
CTGCTGGACTTCAGATCCCGCCACACTTAGGAAATAGCTGAAAGGTTTTTGCTGGTGTGTGTGTGTGTGTGTGTACACACACAATGATGGGTGATGGGGCAGTGGCAGCACACACCTTTAATCTCAGCACTCAGGAAGCAGAGGCAGGTGGATCTCTGTGAATTGGGAGCCAGCCTAGACTACAAGTGAGTTCCAGAACAGCCAGGGCTATGCAGGGAAACCCGGTCTGGAGGGGCGGGGTGGAGTCTTTAAGTTCATTGCAGATAAGGAAAGTCTAGTAAGCAGAAAGGTATTATAATTTTTTCCATTAGTAACTTATTAGTATTTTGGTTTTTCTAGAATAATTTTTCATTTTAATGTCTTTATTGACTTTTTATCCCATTATCATACATGTTTTCTGTATACACTGTGTTCTCTCTCTCTTCTTCCTCCTACTCCTCTTCTTTTCCTTCCTTCTCTTCCTCCTCCTCCTTTTTCTTCTAAGACAGGGAGGGTTTCCTCTGTGTAGTTCTGGCTGTCCTGGAACTCACTCTGTAAACCAAGCTGGCCTCAAACTCAGAGATTCGCCTGCCTCTGCCTCCTGAGTGCTGGGATTAAAGGCGTGCGCCACCACCACCTGGCTGTAAAAACTATTTTCTGATTAGGATAAAATGATATAAAATGTCTGATTTGTTTTTTTTACTACATTTAGTTGGGATATACATATTTTTCTCTGAGAATATGTTATTTCTTTTATTTTGTGAGGATTTTACTAGTAAGAGACCTTCATATATTGTTGGTACCAACACTTTAACTCAGGAAATAATAGAAACATTTTTTTCAGTAAGAGTTTGGCTTTGTTTATTCTACCAAACTTTGTTAAAACAAAATTTTAAATATCTCTGTATGGGCATCTGTGTCTGGAAGTCTTCTACCGTGCTGGTCCCAAGGATCAAACTCAGTTCCTCTGGTTTAGCGGCAGTCAGGTTTTACATGCTGAGCCCTCTTGTCAGTCCCTGCTGTGCTAAACTTTGAAATTATGGTCATGTGATCACAGCCCCATCAGTTGTTCCCCCACCTCCTAGCTCTTGGTTTTGACTGGCAGAACAGAATGGATACCGCTTTTAAAAAAAAACTGATAGGAATTAAAGGGCAGTTGGGTAAGTAGAGGTCTGACAGACTTCTGGCAGTTTAATGTTCATCCAGGTAATCTTGGGCTCTTGGTGCACTTTTTGGTTCAGCCCCGTGCTTGGGCTTGGGGTTCTGCACATGCTCTGGGGGGAGATATTGCTGCTCTGAGGGGGGACTGGGGTTCTGCACATGCTCTGGGGGAGATATTGCTCCTCTGAGGGGGGACATTAATACTGGCTTTTGGACTGCATATTGCATGGGTAGCCGGGAGGCCAGAAATGTCCACATCTGGTTAATGGTCAGGTCCTCCTCAGGGGCATGTTGTAACTTGCTTCTGAGCTGTTTCCTGGGGACACCAAGCTATGGAACCAAGTCTCATGCCTGCCTAGGTGACTTGACTAACAGGCCAGTCTGAGTCCCTATGGTCCCTATCTATACATGTGGAGAAAGCAGGTACTTAAGATATCTGGGAAAATTTAATAAGAGAAAAATGAGTTAACTAAATGGTTGTAATTCTTTGGCAGGTGTTTTCTCTGATACTTTCAATATTTCTATCTAAAAACTCTCCTAGAAAATTATCAATTTATGTATTTAAAAATTTCAAAACTCACTGTTGGCGATTATATTTGTTTTAACTCTTTTTAAGACGGATTATTGTGGCCTGGCCTAGAGCAGCCTCAGATTCACTGTGTGGCCCAGGCAGGCCTGGAACTCCTGGTGTTTCCCCTTGGTCCAGCCTCTCAGGGTCTAGAATCCTAGGCTTGTGGCGCCCTTTAGCATCTCCTTGTTAAATAACCGGTCTTGCCCAAGGTGTGCTGGGTTGGTCTCTTGGAAAACCATCACAGATTCATGTATCAAAGCCACTCTCATTTGTTCTAGCCAGCTCCTCTGGCCTTTATTTCTGACGATTCATTTTTTCCTACTTTGGTTTACTCCAGACCTTCTTGGATTGAAATCAATTTCCCTCCTTATTTTGCAAGAGTACTTATGAGATCAGGGGTTTCTCTGTGACTAGATATTGTTCTCATTGATACTAATTTATCTTTGAGCCTGCAGTTGTGGTTTTGATTTTTTTTTTCCCCCTTCTGACCTTAGAGCTATTGAGGCAGCTCCCTAGTAAAGCATCACAGATGTTTCTTGGGTTAATGAGGGCTTTGAGCACAGTGCGCCTGGACAGCTGCTTAGCATTCTAAGCTGTGAGCCTGCTCCACATGGGCCTGGATGTTGTGGTTAGAGCCTCTTTGCTTGTGGGCGAAGCCTCCAGCACACCCTTAGAGCGCCAGAAGTGGAATGGTTGCTACCCTGTGCGGAGGAAAGGGGTCTTACAGCCAGCAGGGAACTGTTCAACCACTATGTGACCCTGGCCTCTTTATTTCTCAATCCCTAACTAGGCAGCTCACAAGTCAGTCCTCCTGTGAGGAAGATGGGAGGGGGGGTGCTGGTGGGGGGGGGACTGTTGAAGAGCCCTGAGATTTAGAGCCCATTGTCACTGACAGCCTTCGAGTTTGACCTCTGGTTTAGTCCTGGCTTTTGTGTTTGCAAAAAAATGTAACTTCATTTTGGAGGCTGGAAAGCCTTTAGGGGTCAACTGCTAACTTTTCTTTTCTTTTTCTTTTTTTTTTTCTTTTTTTCTTTTTTTTTTTTTTTTTTTTTTTTTTTCGAGACAGGGTTTCCTTGAACTCAGAAATCCACCTGCCTCTGCCTCCCGAGTGCTGGGATTAAAGGCATGCGCCACCATGCCTGGCTTAA
>NC_034591.1:100380954-100467228 GCF_900095145.1 Mus pahari | reverse complement strand
TCTTCCTTCTCCTCCTCCTCCTTCTCCTCCTCCTTCTCCTCCTCCTCAGCTCTCCGTGGTACTGGAACTGGGGGTCTCAGCAGTGCTAAGCATGCACCGTGGTACTGAGTCATGCTAGCCCTTCTCTGATTTTTGAGTCATTTGAAACATAAGTGTCCCGATAACCAGAGTCGAAGGGGGCTGGAAAGATGGCTCATCGGTCACAAGCATTGGCTGCTCTCATAGCAGACTTGGGTCCCCAGCACCGTGTGGCGGCGGCTCCCAACTGAACACCGGTAACTCCAGTTCCAAGGGATCCGACTTGCTTCAGGAGTCCTCAGGCACCTGCATGCATGTGGTACACAGACAAACTCGCAGACAAAACACATACAATATACTAAAAGGAGTGTGGCTGGAGTCACTTGTGACTCTGCAGAGCCCACACAGTGCTGCTGGGGTCTGTGTCATCCTTGTGGAAGACATCTTGTCCTATCACAGACCACAGACCACCTTCTTAGCCTCCCAGGGTTTTTGGGACCTGGTCTTTCTAAGTTGAGTCTAAGTCTCAGACTCCCTCTGTAGCCCAGGAATGACTTGAATTTGTGATCTTTTTTTTCTTACCTCAAGCTTTTCAAGTAGCTGGGTATAGGTATAGCACTGTACCACCAGGCCTGGGTTTGGTTTTGCTCAGGTTTTTTTGTTTGTTTTTTATTTTTGAAGTGCCCTTTAATCTAGATTCTGAGTTTTTCCTTCTTAAAATTCTTTTTAGTTGAAGTCCACACCACCCGATTTTGTCTCAACTCTGAAGCTCAGTGGAGTCGTCCTGGGTGGGAGCTCTTTTTTAATGCGGATGAAGAGTATGAGCCTAATTCAGTCAGTGATTTGCTCTGAAGTCTGCTGCTGGGCAGACTTAGAGGAACTGGGTGGGGGAGCTGGTATCTACCGACCTGGCTCCCTGTCCTCAGGGCTGGAGTCTGGGTCGCTAGCTAAAGTCCACAGGCAGAGGGGTAGGGCAGGGCCTGGCCCTGGGAACTGCCTTCCTTGTTCTTGCCTTCTGCTGTCCAGTGTGTTTGCAGTGCCAGGCCATAGCCTGTGCCCCACCCCTTCCCTGGCTGGTTTGGAGTTGGCTTGGGATCAAGGCTGAAGCTTGGGAGGGGAGGACTTTAAAACTCTAGCCACTGCCTGTTCCCGAGAACAAGATCTCTACCTGGAGCCAGCTCCTTTTCCCAGGAGGAACTCCCTCAGGTTAGGGGTTGAACTTTGAGCCAGCTCCTCCCCACCCCCACAATTTGGGGCCTCTGTTTGGGGACTTGTTCTTCCCTAACCTGAGAAACGTGCTGTCAGGAGTCTGAACACTGTCATAACACTGTCACCCACTGCCTGGCTGAACAGGTGGCAGGCTCACCTGCTCCTCATCTTCCTCCAGGTGCAGGACATCTGGAGCAGGTCATTTACATTACAAAAGGGATGCTTCAGTGACTGTTGACCCTCAGGTTATCTTAGCTGTAGCTGCCCCCTGGGTGGTGGGTGTTAAAAGTAATTTGTAGTTCTTTTCAGCAATTGATTAGCATTGGCTTTCTTGCCTACAGAGAGGCTTCCTCCCTTCAAAGCCCTTCGGCAAGGTGTGAGGAGTTTATCTTTTGTGAGAAAGGACTCCCCTCCACCCCTGGGGTGGGTCCCTACTGTCTGTAACCTTACAGGAAAGGCCAAGGAGTTGAAGTGGCTTTCCTGTAAGGTGGCTGCTGCTGTGCCTGCACCTTTGTGTGCTCACCCTTAAACCAAGGCCTCCTCTCTCACTTCAGCTTTGCCTTACAGCCTCTAATGGAATTGGAGAGGAAGGTTTCATCTAAAGGCTTTTGCATGCACACATGCACGCACTGGAACCGATGGGAGTCAAAGGATAACTTCCTGGAGTTAGTTCTCTCCTTCCATCCTGTGGCTTCACAGGGATTGAGCTCAAGTTGTCGGGCCTAGCAGCGGGTGCTTTTCGCCCTCTGAGCCATCACTGGCCTCACCACTGCTGCTGCTATTCCTCTTCCTCCTCTTCTTCCTCTTCTTCATCCTCCTCCTCTTCCTCAATTTATGCCTTTATTGAGATATAATTCACATAGCATTAAACTGACCCGTTTAAACTACACAGTCCAGTTATGTTTAGAGTGCACACCTAATATGCTTTGTTTCATGAAATGTCTTATCACCTTCAAAGAAGCCCTGTGGAAACCATACTCCGCCCCTCAGTCCCCTCAGTCCCCTCAGTCCCCTCAGTCCCCTCAGCCCCGGCCACCACCAGTGGATGCTCTGCTGTGGATTTGCCTAATCTAGACATTGTCAGATAAATGGACTCATATTGTGTGACCCTTTGTGTCCCCCCTCTTCATGTTCTCAAGGGCTGTCCTGTGTAAGTTCATAATTCACAATATTTCTTTTTTTCTGCAGTAATATCAGTCTATTCATATTTTTTCTTTTTTCTTTTAATTATTTTATTAGATATTTTCTTCATTTACATTTCAAATACTATCCCAAATGACCCCTATATCTTCCCCCCACCCTGCTCCCCTACCCACCCATTCCCACTTCTTGGCCCTGGCATTCCCCTCTATGAGGCATATAAAGTTTGAAAGACCAAGGGGCTTCTCTTCCCAATGATGCCTGAATACGCCACCTTCTGCTACATTTGCAGCTAGAGACACGAGCTTTGGGGGTACTGGTTAGTTCATATTGTTCCACCAACAGGGTTGCATCCCCCTTCAGCTGCTTGGATACTTTCTCTAGCTCCTCCATTGGGGGCCATGTGCTCCATCCAATAGCTGACTGTGAGCATCCACTTCTGTGTTTGTCAGGCACTGGCATAGCCTCACAAGAGGCCGCTGTATCAGGGTCCCTTCAGCAGAATCATTCTGGCATGTGCAATAGTGTCTGGGTTTGGTAGCTGATGATGGGATGGATCCCCGGGTGGGGTAGTCTCTGGATGTCCATCCTTTCGTCTTAGCTCCAATCTTTGTCTCTGTAATTCCTTTTATGGGTATTTTGTTCCCTATTCTAAGGAGGAATGAAGTATCTACCCATTGGTCTTCCTGCTTTTTGGTTTTCGTGTGTTTTGTAAAATGTATCTTGGTCACAATATCTCTTTTGGTGGGCTAGCTCACATTTTGTTTGCTGCACATTGGGGCTGTTTCTATGTTTTGACTGTTAGGAATACCATTGGAATGGGTAGTCATATACGAGGTTTTGTGTAAAAGTGTCATTTTGTTGTGTTTTGTTCTTCTGCTACAGGGTGGCATTGTGTAAGCCAGGCTGACCTTGAACTGACTCTTGCCTCAGCCTTGAAAGCTCCTGGATACAGATGTGGGTCACCATGCCTGGCTGGCATGCTCGTTTGTAAATTGAGTTGTCTTTTTATTACTAAGTTGTATGAGGTTTTATACAGATAGTCACTTATCAGGTGTATGACTTGCAAGTCCCTTCTGGTTTGCCCCATCTCCTTTCCCCTGGTGTGTGACTACCCACATACACATGTAGCTAATGCCCAGTCTCCTTTCCCCTGGTGTGTGACTACCCACATACACATGCAGTTAATGGATTTCTTTGAAAGAGATATTTATTATTAAGAGGACAGCTCATGGGAATTAGTTCTGTCCTTCCACCATGCGGGTTCCCAGGGACCATCAGACTGATGCCAGCGAATGCTGAGTTGTGTCTGTCACCTGGAGAAGTGTTTGAATTGGTGAACCCTGGTTTCTTTGTCCGTCATTACTCATTGTTTGAGTGTTATATCTTAGACTCCATTGTCTCATCTGGGGAAATGGGAGTTGTATAGTTTTAGTTCTTATATGTTTGGTTCATCGTGAGTGGATCTTTGAGCCTGGTTTGAGACACATGCTCAAGTCCTGTGTCATATGGCATCTGGTGGTTCTGATCTGCATCTTGAAAAGAAGACTTTTCCTATTGAATTGTCTTTGCAGTTTTTTTTTAATATATCTTTTTAAACATTTTGTGTATTGGTTTGTGGGTGTTTGGGTGCTAGGGACACACTTGCTAGAGTCTGTTTTCTCTTTCTACCGTGTGGGTCCCAAGGATTGACCTCAGATTGTCAGGCTTGGTGGCAAGCACTGTTACCTGTCTAACTATCCCACTGGCCCCTTGCAGTCATGTGACATGCTTATACCAAGTGAGGTGGCTAGATTGGTCATTATAGTTCTTTATGTAAATTGTATGGGGTTAGCTTTTACATGATATAAATCTGTCATTAAACATTAATCACATGTATAAGATACACTATAACATTTCAGCACATGCGTGTGATGCTTCATGATCAGACCTTGGTAGTTAGCATGTCTGTATCAAACATCATTTCTTTGTGTTGGAAACATTCAGCATTCTAGCTTTTTAAAACTTTTGAGTGTTTTGCCTGCGTGCATGTCTGTGCACCATGTGCATGCGATGTTCACAGAGCCAGAAGAGGGTGTTAGATCCCATGTACTGGAGTTACAGATGGTTGTGTGCCACCATGTAGGTGCTGGCAATTGAAGCTCTGGGAAGGTAGCCAGTGCTCTTACCCACTGAGCCTTCTCTCCAGCCACTCTACTACCTGTTTTGAAGTGTACAGTTAGCTTAGCTATATTTACCCTACGGTAATTATAAAATGTTAGAAGTTGTTTCTCCTCCCCACTTACATTCCCGAGCCTGTCAGCCATCCTCTCCAGTTGTCTTGAGTTTTTTTTCCTAATTCATCACAGGTCATTTTGTAAAATAAAAAAGCAAATTATTAGAAAAACAAGTATGTGCTCATACATGACAGTGTCAAATTTTAATGCAAGTTCTAAAGTGAACACCCCTGCCTTGTACGCTCATCTCCATGGATAGATGGAGATTCCGAGCAGTGCTGGTCCAGAGATGCTCAGAGGACTTGGCCATGTGCTGGCCGTGCTCAGTCTGCTTACCCTTTGTGGGCATCCTTAGACCTGTGTTTCACAAGCCACACCTTGTGGGCCTCATAACCAGGCAAGAACAGCAGGTCTGGGTGCTGTTGTTCCCTCTGGTCTTGAAGGGCAGCCTTCTCCAAGGCTTGCTAATGGTACAACTTCTAAACTGTCATCCAAACAAGGCCGGCCATGTGCTGAGTGCACCACACCTATTATCAAGGTTGCTTCCTACTGTGTCTGTGGCCAGTGGTGGAATTATAAGGCAAAACAGATATAGGAAGATGTCTCAACAGACAACCCACAGCCCACCTGGACAGTCAGTCAGTGTGTGCATGGGAAATGTGGCAAACCATTATGCAAAGGTTTATGAGCTGCTAAGGGGAAATTTAGTGTAAAAATCCCACGAAGTATACTCGGTGGCCCCGGTTTTTAGAATTGTGTGCTGCATTAAACTAGTAAACTCTTAAACTGAATTTTAAAAAGCACTAAACACAAGCAAGGCCTTCTTTGGCATGCGCATCCTCACTGCATCTGCCAGTGGAGAAAGCCTTTCGCCCCACAGCTTCCCAATAACTTTACCATGCTGTTCCTCTCTTCCTTAGCTTTCCCTTAGACCCCCCTTTATTCCCTGGAGCTGTGCACCAGGGTTTCCCAGGCTCTGTAATGAGTTTAGCGTATGCCTTTGATATTCTACCAGTCGGCACACAAAAGTCAGCTCCAAAGACAAGTCCACAGTCAGTGGCTCTTTAGTTATATATTCAGAGTATGCGGACGGAGGCCTGTGCACTCCCGCACACGTTAGTGACGGTGACACAGTGTGAATGTAAGATGAAGTCAAACATCTAACAAGTGACAGGCTGAGACAAGGACCCTGCTCTATTGCCACAGTGTCCAGGGCCTAGCACTGCTGCTGACTGTGTATTTGGAGAGATGGTTTGTGATTTTTAGATGTACAGCTAGATGAAAGCTGGGGGTTTTAATAGGCTGATTGCACTGCAGGTGGAGTCTCATTTCCTGGGGCTGCTGCAGCTGCCTTTTACATCTTAGAGACTCTTACAGTGCACATGGTTTGATGCTGTCATAAGTCTTATGAGGTGGGGTGCTAGTCTGACTTCCCTGTTCCATCCATCTTTTCCCTTATTTTTTTAAGGGTTTCCATGAATATCTAATATCCCATTGTGTTGGCCCATAATTTGCCCCAATTTGTTTATAATGAATCACTTTTCACTAGTACATAGAAAAGACTTTTTAAAAAATGCAGATCTCCCCCTCACACACATAGATGTCGCAGATGTACAGCTTGGTCTTCATGAGGGTCCCAAACAACTGGATCAGGGGCTACCCCAAAAACTGTTTCCTGTATATGGGATATGTTCTTCTAGCTGGGCTGCCTTGTCTGGCCTCAATGGGAGGGGACGTGCCTAGTTTTGAGGAGACTTGATGTGCCAGGGTGGGAGGACACAGGAGGCTCCACCCTCTGAGGTCAAGGGGAAGGGGAGGGGTGACTGGGAGGAAGTGCATGAGTGGGATGTAAAGTGAATAAGTAAAAATAAAATGGAAAAGAAAAGAGAAAATACAGATCTTGCATACAGTGGTGATGTATGCCTTTATGCCAGCACTCAGGAGGCAGAGGCAGGCAGATCTGAGTGTGAGGCTAGCCTAGCCTATAGAGTGCCAGGGCTACACAGAGAAACCCTGTCTTGAAACTACCACCCTACCCTTTACCTTCCATCCCTACCCCTCCAAAAAAGAGAAAGAAGTGCAGATCTTTAAAAGGAAGTCCCTAGGCTCAGCATTACCATGGGGAAGGGTCCTTCTTGCCCCAGTTATTTATTTACATATTCAGTCATCAGTCTATTTGAAACAAAAGTAAAGATTCCAGTTGTGAGAGGCACCCTGGCAATGGGAACATGGCATGCACGCGCACACACATGCACACATGCACGTGGACAGCCAGAAGACATCCTTGAATATCAATTCCTCTGTTTTGAGTCAGGGCTTCTCACTCACTGGCTCAAAGATGGTAGGTTAGGATGGCTGTCCAAGAAACAACTTATTTCCACTTTCTCACACCCCATACCTGGCTTCCCCCCCCCCCCATGGGTTCTGGGGATCTGGGGTGGACCAACTGATCTGTGCCTCTAGTCTTTTACTACTCCCTCGGAAAAACTATGACCCCACCTGAGTCTTTTGAGAAAGAAATGCACAGGGGAGCAAGCTCTTGGAGAGTCTGGGAGATGAAATCTGTTAATAACTTTGAGACCCTTCTTCAACTGTGTGAGTTTATTCTCCCAGGGAATTATAACTGGGTAGCAGGGAGGGCTGGGTAGCAAGGAGGCTGAGGGCATCCACATTGCTGCTGTTGATGTTGGATTTGGCTTGTTGCCAAAATCGATGTAGCCTCAGGAGCATAGGAAGGTTACATTTAAGCCAGAATTGCTTGCTACAGTTTGTACTTCCACTCTCCATTCTAGTCCCTCCGACACACCTGAATTCCCTGGGCTTTGAGGGGTTTGAGATTCCTTCAGGAAACCGTCATGGGGCCATTCACTTAGGCTGTCTCTGTCTGAGGACTGTGGTGGTAGCCGTGTTTGCTTGCTGGTTTCCTGAGCCTTTTAAGAAGGCTTTTTTGAGGCAGGAGGTGGTGGGGAGGCTGGCTGTGAGCGGGGGTGGGGCCTCACTGAGTCATTGGTGTCCTGGTCCAATGATGTGAACTGTGGAGCTGGCCCAATGGCCCTGTGGCCAGGGGTGCAGGGCACACACCTCTGGGGCTGTACTTTTGCACAGTTGCCTTGAATCTGCTGTGCCTGGGAGTCACCCTGGCAGCCTGACCTGGCCTGGTCCTGGGTCTGGTGTGCTGGAGACTTAGCCTTCTGCTAGTCCTTTGATGTGGTCAGCTCAATTTCCTCCATGCTAGCTGGAGGCTGTGGCTGGAGGCTGTGGCTGGGGGGCTTGCGGGGGCCCAGGCCAGGGTCTGTACTGGGCAGCTGCTGTGCCAGGGACTGCAGGTTGGGGTCTGAAGTTGGCAATCGTAGCACCCAAGGCTCACGGGTGAAGGGTTTCAGATGAGGGCACTCATCTCCCAGACACACTTCTAGTTTTCCTACTGGGCTTGTGTGTGAGAGGCCAATTTGTAGCGACAGAAACTACACAGATAGTCCAGAGTCTTGTAGTCGGACTTCTCTTCGTGTTCATAGGCTTGCACAAGTTTTTTGATGTTGGGAATCTATCCTGAGCTCCCTTCCCCCACTAAAGAAAAATCAAGTATCATAAGCTATGAACAAGAACATTTTCTGTGTGCTTGCTCTCACGCCACATGTCCAGACATCATACATATGTATACAATAATAATTCTAAAGAGAAAGTTTAATATGCATCCTCCCTGCCACCCAGAGCCAAGCACTCGTGTGTGTGTGTGTGTGTGTGTGTGTGTGTGTGTGTGTATGTGTGTGTGTGTGTGTGCAGCGTCAGATCTGTTTTGCTGTGCATTGTTAGAGGGATGGAATTGTTAAGTCGGCCATGTTTTGAATTGAACCTCCCCCCACCTCCAGAAAGCATTCACTTCCCTGTCAGGAGAACATTTTCCTGAGGATGGGGGTGTGTAGCTCAGAGTGCTTGGCCACATCCAGGAAGCCTTGGACTCACTCTGCAGCATAAAACTGGGTGTGGTGGCCTATGTTCATAATTGAAGCATTCACAGAGTAGAGACAGGAGGATTAGAAGTTCAAGGTCATCCTCCCCCCACAGAAAGCATGAGGCCAGTTTGGTCTACACGAGACCTTGGCTTTAATATGTAGAGCACACTGGGGCATTCTACACTGGGGTGTTCTGAACTTGGTGTTTTTCACTGAGCACATTTCCTGTGTTTTTATGCTTTATAGTTTCCTGTTATCACTTTAAGTAATTTTAATTTTCCTGGTGTGCATTAATCTGTACCATCATGGTGTGTCACAGATAAAGCCTAACTGGGAAAAGTACTGCTTGTGTGTGTTTTCCTTCTAGCCCATCCCTGCCTTGGTCTCCGAGACTCGGCATTTGCCATGAATTCCATCTTTATCTTTCCTTCTTTGAAGTGTCTGTTATACATTTGTGTTCCCTTACATTTAATTTCTGCTTGCTTAGTAGAAGTCTTTAGAATCTTCAGAACTTGTGTGCGTGGGTGTGTGTAAACGCGTTCACACCGGAGCCGTTTTGAAGGTATTTGTATTTTTGTGTGTGTGTGTGTTTGAAGTGGGGGGTCTTACTGTGTAGCCCCGGCTGGCCTTAGACTCACAGAGATCCATCTGCCTCTGCCTCTCTAGTCCTGGGATTAAAAGTGTGCCCCACCATGCCAGAATAAGGCCAGCTCTTTTAAATATGTACCACATTTATTGTGTGTGCATGAGAATGTTGGAGAGTGAGTTGTAAGAGTCAAGTCTCTCTTACCAGGTGGGTTCCAGGGAGGGGGCTTAGGTTGTCTGGCCTGGAGGCAGGTGCCAGTATCCACGGAACTGTCTCCTCCTTCCATGGTTTCCAAGATGCTCTCCCAGGCCTTTGCCTGGCTCTTCCCATTGTTTATGACTCGTCTATGGTGTGATTGGTGAGCTCCTGGGGCGTCCGCACATGCTGCTGTGAGTTGTGGACGCGTAACCTCTTGCATGTGTACATGGTTTCTCTGGAACTGCAGGGCTACAGGACATGTCTATAACCCATAAATGCTTCCAGAATGATCGTCCTCTGGCCTTTTTGCTAGTGCTGTGCCAGGAAGAGCGGCCGCTGAATCCCATGGACACTCAGTGTTGAACTAACACACCCTAGCCTGGTGGTGGTGGTGCACACCTTCGATCCCAGCAAGGCATAGGCAGGGGGATACTTGTGATTTTTGAGGCTATGTTGAGTTCTAGGACAGCCAGGGCTACACAGTGGAACCCTGTCTCCCACAAAAAAAGAGCCCCACATTCTTTGTGGTACTTGCTCCATGCATTTCTGTGCTGCTGTGAGCACACGTCATGTTTGTTTAATCCTTACTACCTCTTCCATTTACAGACTGGGGAACCAGAAGAACAGATTGTGTAAAGGGACACTTCTAGCAAGTGGCCCCTCTCGCCTTGTTACTTTGTTTTGTTTGAGATGGTCTTGCTTTGTAGCCCAGGCTAGCCTCAAACTTTAACCCTTCCTGCCTCAGCCTCCTGAGTGCTGGACTGCAGATGTGCACCATCAGACCTGACATCACTCTGATTTTACTATTTTTTTTTAACTTCTAATTTTATTTATGTGTATGGGTGTTTCCCGTGTATGTCTGTATACTATATGCATGCCTGGTGTCTGAGGAGGCCAGAAGACAGTAATGGATCCCCTGGAACTGGAGTTACAGTTGTGAGCTGCCATGTGGGTGCTAGGAATAGAATCTGGATCCTCGGCAAAGGCAGACAGTGTTCTTGGCCTCTAAGCCATCTCTGCAGCTGCTGGTCTCCCCCACCCCCACCCCACCCCCCTCTGTGTCTCTCTGCCTCTCTCTCTCTCTCTCTCTCTCTCTCTCTCTCTCTCTCTCTCTGTTCTGTGTTTGTTTTCTAGTAGAATATTTTTCATATGTTAAACCCCCCCCCGTTTTTTTTGTTTTTGTTTGTTTGTTTGTTTTTAATAAGGACCAATAGAACACTTTAAAACCTCACCCGTGTTTCAGGAACACTCAGGTTGTTTGTAGCTCTTTTCTGTTAATGCTTCAGGAGATACAATCTTGGCATTTGTAACATTTTTAATTTCTTCTACTGCCTTACTGTTTTTACATCTATGGAAGTGAGTTTCAGAGTACTGTTAAAGTGGCAGCACCGTGTGATGAGAAAAACAGTGCACACTGTCCTGATGTGCGGTGACTCTACAGCTGAGAAGACTGAACAAGACCGGGGTGTGGGGTACTGAGCATGGTGCCCAGAGAGTGCTCCAGCATGGCGTTACAGGTTTCCTCTCAGTTCTTCGTTCCTCTTTGCAGGCACACGGATTGCTATTGGGGCAGAGGCCATGAGCTCTCAGAGTCCTGTACTCCTGCCAAATGTAGCAGAGGTCTGCCACAGAGAAGGCAGAGGCTCAGCGTTTGCTTAAGCATCTTTCTGTCACTGAAAGACCTGTGCACAGGTCCATTTTGTAATAGGAAAAACAGGAGGTTTTTAAATGCTGTGTTGATGGCATGAATAGTAACCATGGAAATAGCTTCTAACCCCTCCCCAACAAGAAGTGACTCTGCTGCCATGTGATGGGTCAAAAAGTTAGACATGACCCTCTGTGTTTGTAGTCTGCAAACTTGGGGATCCCTAGTGTATGTGCACACATGTGCACACATACTCCTGCCAAAGTGGGCAGCTGTGTGTGTCCTCTGCCAGGGGCCCCTAAAAGTCTCTCCATTACACACCAGCTTTGTCAGCAAATCTCAGGAGGGTAAGGGCCCTCTGAAGAGATGAATAATTGATTAGCTCTATAGAATGCCGTGAACAGGATCCTTGTGCCATGTTCATTTGGGAAGGAGGGGAGGATTTCTGCCTCCTGTAGAGAGGCCTGAAGTCAGATGAGGGAGAGGGTGGGGCTGCAAAGTTCAAGTCTCCCAGCAGCTGCTAGCTTGGCTGAGTGGAGGAGCTGAGCTGGGGTTGGGGTGGGAAGATCTGGGTGGGGAGGCAGCCTCTATTGCCTCCAATTCTGGGAGAATTCACCCCAGAGAGTCCACTGTGGAGAGATGGGCCTCTGCAGAGGTTGATGGGGCTTCCTCATTCTGGCTGCCGACACCTTGGACAGGTTTCTGCTAACGTGGTGTGTAGCTGACAAGCAGCAGGCCAGCCCTGTAGCTTGTTCCTCTTGTAAGTCAGCCTCCAGCCAAGGCTGAGAATGGATGAGCAAGTCCCTTTGCTTCCCATTCGATACAGTATTGCAGAGCTGATATGTACTTAATTGCAAGCCAGGAAAAACTAAGAAGCTGGGATTGCACCCGAAGCTGTCTCTGGCGGCGGTGGTGACGGTGGTGGTGACTCAGTTATCTGGAGAGTAGAGTGTCCACCTGTTCCCAGCCTCAACACCAGGGCTTCTGCACTCCCTCCATTAAGGTGGCAGGCTGCTGCTGTTGAACCCCTGTAGCTGTCTGGGGGACAGTAGTGGAGATTAGAGAGCCCCCGAGGGGAGTTAGCTGTGGCAGGTGAGGCAGTGTGAGGCAGTGGGGGCAGGATGCAAAATGACTTCCCAACAGAGGCTCCTGTGGCTCTGTCTGTAAATTCCTCTCCGTCCTTCCTCTTCCTAAATACCTCTCTCTGTTTCCTGTCTCATCTTAACCATTGCTCTGAGAGGAGCCTTTCTAGACTCCCCCACACATACATACCTGTTTGGAGAGAGCTGGCATCTTCCTTTCCGTCCCGGCCCAGGTGCACCCGAGTACAGTGTCGTGCTTTTAGGATGGTCCCAGGCCTGTGTTTCCCCTTGCATCTGCTTCAGAAATGTTTATGACTTCAGAGGGAGGGAGGCCCATGTTCAGGAAGAGACTGTTTGTACCCTGCTTAGGCTGTGTCATAGCTGTTTGTTGGGATCCATCAGTTAAAACCTAGTAGCCTAGATTTAAAAGAAAGACAGGAAAGAAAGGGATGGAATTTAATCATAGTAGTCAGTCTGGTAAGGGCTTTTCTGAAAACTGCCCTGAGCCTTTCCTGGGCTGTAGGGCCCTCAGAAGCTGCTGCTGCGCCACCTTAGGGTGAGTGGATCATTAGCTGTCAGTCTTTCACTTGAGTGCACACTGCTGGGTCTCCTGTGTATCATCTGCATAGACATGGTGTAAGTACAAGGCTGTATTTACTGTTTGATTTTTCTCTCTCTCTAGCCTCTTGACCTTTTGACACCTGGCCCAGCCTATTTGTCCTTCTGGCAGGTGGCACAGTTACTCAATATATGAATAGTTTATCCCTCCTGTATTCAACATCTGGGTCTTCTCCGAGAACAGCCATGCTGTTGCTGGTGGCCAGGGTCTGACCTAAGTGTGCTCGGGTTCTTAGTCTCTTATTAAAGGGATTGAAACAAAGACACACTCAGCTTGCAGAAGGAACAAGAGAGCTTTATACAATGGAGAATGACAGAACAGGCCCGGTTCCCTGGCAAGGCGGACTGCGCGAGTGAAGATTCTGAATGGCCCTGATTACTGTTGCATCTTCCTTTGGAGAGAAGGGAGGGACTGGGGCACTAGGAGCATAATTCTGGGTAGTTCTTTTTTACTTGACAGCTTTCAAGTTACATAATCGTTTCTCTACCTTGCATGTCCCTTCCCATCTGACGTTAATTATATACATATCCAGCTAGGCATGACATGGTAAATAGAGATTTTACTTAAAAGTCCACTTTGAAGACAATTGCACATGTACTCCAAACCAGCTCAGGCCAAAATGGCCTGTCTTCTGTACTCAGACCCAATCCAAGTATGCTTGAATAGGATCTAAGATTGATGGCCATTGGGACAAGGAGAAACTTGGTCTATTCAGAGAGGGGTCTGTGTGCAGCTCAGTGCATGCAGGGATCATCCGTTGGTTATGCATTCCTTGGTTCACGGAGGGGTGTGTGTCCCCACGTGGTACACATAGGTAAGAGTGGGTATCAGGACGCCAGGTGAATTATTGGGGGAGGGGGAGTGTGCATAGTCCAAACCAAGTGGAGTTCCAGGTTGCTAAACTATTCTCTGTGCTTTTCTATCTCAGTGTGACATACCTCTAGACCCCACCCCATCAGCTGACTTACCAGCTTGTACCCTGAATATGTCTGGGCCATAGTGACAGGAACTTATAAGTAAGCATTCTCCACAGCTGTCCTCAACAGAGTTGTGGCAGACACTCTACAGGTAAATGACGTGATAATTGATTTCAAGTTTTCTGATTATTCAGGAAATAATCCCTGACCACAGGCCTTGGTTTCAAAAGGCTGTGCTGGCGCTGAGGTGGGGAATGTGCTGTGTGCTGGGACAGTTATATCCTGTATAAGCAGCAGCTCCTTTCCACTGTAGTTAAATTTGCCAGGTAGAAATGTAGAACTTTAAGAAAACCAAGGCTTCATGTACAATTCGATCCTTAAAATTGTCAAACAACAACAACAACAACAAACCCACTAAAAACAAAACAAAACAAAACACAACACAACACAAACCCACTAGCTCTGGACTGGCGGGCTAAGCTGGATCTCTGGCAGTTATGTCTCTGACCTATGTATCGTGGCCCTCTTAACAGTCTCCTGCTTCATTAGTCACATGACACAAAATGGTAGGACAGGCTGAAAGTTGTTGTATAATGGTCTCCTGTTAAACCCAACTCCTTATGGTCGATCTAATCATTCGAGAATACATTTTGAAGACTTTGAATCAGCTTTCAAACTCGGGACTGAAGGTTTCGGGACATGCCTGCCTTCAGCTCCTTGGCATCTTCTGGCAGGCTTGTTTCAGGCTCACTGGCAGGTGTTGAGAAATGTATCAGTGGGGCCTCTGAACTAGGAACCTGGAATTTGGGTTTCTTATCTTTCACACACACACTGGCTTTCTTGCCTTCCCCTCTTTGCCTGTCTGTTTTCCCCTTTATTCTCTTTTTGGTCTGAAAAGCATTTTTCCTTCGCTGGGAACTTGGTGGCACACAGCCAACCTTAGTACTTTCTTCTTATTCACACACCAAAAATAACTTTTAAAATCCCTTTTCGTTGTCTTGACCATTTTGGGGAAGCCTCAGCTCATGTAGTATTTGTCTTCTTGACATTGTTTCTGAATCTTTATATTCTGTGGTGTTTGTTCTCATGCATGCGCCCCTATCTGTCCCTTTACACATACACATGTAAACTCAGACTGCTTCATGCCTGTAAGGCACACTGTACGTTTCTGAAGTGAGCAGTAGGCCATAAGATAAACTCCTAAGTGTCTAAAAGTTGTTTTTGCAGCAGGATGGGGATAGGAGAGCTTGAGCTGGGGGGAGTTCTGCTCTGGCGAGGGAAGACACAGGAATCCTTAGGATGTAGACATTGCTTTGCATTAACTACTACCCCTTTTGGTAGGCAGCTGCTTAGATCTGTAACAAGTGAGAAGTGGGGAAAAGTCACAGTATGCAAGGTTCCTTGAAGAGTCCTGGAGAGAGGTACAGCTGACTCAGGTAGGAGTAGAAGTGGTGCTTTGAGAGTAAATCACAGGGCTGGAGAGATGGCTCAGCAGTTAAGAGCACTGATTGTTCTCCCAGAGGTCCTGCGTTCAAATCCCAGCAACCACTTGGTGGCTCACAGCCTTCTGTAATGGGATCCAATGCCCTCTTCTGGTGTGTCTGAAGACAGCTACAGTGTACTCATATATATGAAATAAATAAATCTTAAAAATAAAAATAAACCACAGTGACCAATGGAGAGGCCAGAAACCTACCACATGCTCAAACGACCACATGCTCAAAGTTCTGGGGCGTTAGAAAAGCATGAGGGTCCTTTGTGACCAGCACAGGCAACGGTAACGAGGAGGTGGGGTCAGTAGGCTGAGGCTTCTTTGCCACAGGCCTGGTTTCCCAGTGGCTGCTGCCATTCTGCAGCCTGTGATGGCTGGGCCTGACAGTCGTGGGGCTGGAGTTATCTTCACCATCTTCTTAAAGCATTTTGTATGCTACCCAAGGAACTAATTTATTTTTTAGCTTTCTATTTTGACAGAATCGTAAAACTTATACAAAGTTGTAAGACTCGTATCTGGAACTCCCATCTACCCATAATATTTACATTCTCATTTGCTTCATTATTTCCTCTTTCTATATATTCTTATATATGTGTATAAACATTTTATGACTCCCTGAGATTAAGTTAGTGTCGCTTTACTGCTAAATACATGGATGTGTTTGTCCTAGTAACAAGGGCGTATTGGTTTTTTTTATTGTTTGTTTGTAGCTAGATAATGGTGGCCCATGCCTTTAATCCCAGCACTCAGGAGGCAGAAGCAGGTGGATCTCTTGAGTTTTAGGAAAGCCTGGTTTACAGAGTGAGTCTAGGACAGCCAGAGTTAAATAGAGAAACGTGGTCTTGAAAAACCAAAATAATCAGTAATAATAAATAAATAAATAAATAAATAAATATTAAAAAAAGATTTCGTATGTGTAAACATCAATGTGCCCATGGCATAGAAAGGGTGCCTGATCCCATGGAGCTGGGCAGGCATTTATGAGCCACCTGGTGTGGGTGCTGGGATTTGAACTCTCGTCTTAAGCAGCAAATGTTCTTAACTGCTCAACTATTTCTTCAGCCCCCAAATTGGATTCTGTAGTTCTAATCATTACCGTTTGGAGGGGCAATACTGAGGACCTCGCACGTGCGAGTCATGTGACCCACACTGCGCTACATTCCCAGAAACAAGTTCTTATCTAATTACAATGATCCAGGTCAAGATGAGGCTGGACAAAGCGTTATCCTGTCCCTGTTGCTGTTCAGGTTGCATCAGTCGGGCAGCTGCTGCTTCCCCTAGTTTGCGATCTGACCTATAAACATGTATTTTGTTTATATAAATTGGAAGAGGTTCTTTCTTGAGTATAGGCTTTGAGAGAGCACTTCAGGTATTATGTAGAATACTGCAGTTTTGTTTGCCCAATAATTTCCCCTGAATAGACTCGGGTTCTACATTTTAGTAGGTGTTATCTGAGTCCTGTGTCCATCCTATACAGGCCATGGTTGTATTGTAATAACAGTCACTGTAATGGGCACTTTTGATTGGATTAAGAAATACCTTGGACATTAAGGCACACCTTAGGGCTTGAGAACTTTTTCTGAAGAGGTTATGGGGGCTCCGTTCCTTGGACTGAGAGTCTGTACTGAATAAGGAGGAAGAGCCCACTAAGGGTCAGCACTTCTTCTGTGTGTGTCTGGTCTGCTGAGATGTGAGCCAGCAATGACATCGTGCCCTTAGTGCCCTTAGTGTGTGAGTTCCTGCCATCAAGCCGTACCTGCAGTGGATTGTTCCCGCAGACTGTGAGCCAAAAGCAATCCTCCCTTCCTTCTTAAGTTGCTTCCTGTCAGTTATTTGGTCACAATGATGAAAAATACGTTATAATTAATGTTGAGTTATAACATTGGTTAATTGTTGTTAATAATAAGTTGGTTAAGGTGTTGTCTTTACTAAAATTCCCTCTTGTATCTGGCAGCTTTCCACTGTTGTGGAAAAAAACAAAAAACAGCAGAAATAGAAATATCTTGCAAGTTGTTTAACAGTTTCAGAGGATTCAGACAATAGCCACTTGGCTTCCTCAGTGTCTGAGACAGAGCATGGTGGTGAGCAATAGTGGCAGAGCAAAGGGGGCTCGCCTCGCGGAGCAGGAAGCCAAGAAAGGAGCTGGGGAGCCTTTGACCTGCTCCTGGTTAAGCCCTAGCTCCTCAAGTTCCACAGCCTCCCAACAGTGCTAACTACTGCAGACCAAGCTTCTAAGACCCGTGCGTCTGGGTGCTGCAGAGCTCGGTCGCTGGACTCTGCTGCAGCTGCTGTGGCCTTTGAGGTGTTCAGCAGCTGTCAATCCTGACTGCATTACCCCGACTCCCAACTACTGCCTGTGTGTGCCTTGGAATCTGTCCTTCCTTCTAGGGTTTTCCTGGCCTTTGCTGGAGAGGAAGGACTTTTCTTTCCAAGGGATGAGTCACCCTCACCTTTCTGAGCCATGTCCTTTAGGCCCACTTCAACTGCCCTTTCTTTCCCTTTTGTGTGCTTTCGTGGGTATGTTTACTGGTTGTTCCTGGGTGAGAGGCCTGAATCCTTTCAAACAGAAACTGAAATGCCAAGAGCCCAAATGGTTCTGCATGGAGTGGGTTAATATCAGCATGAGGCAGGGCTAATCTCAATTTGGGGCTCAGTAGAATTGGTCATCAGGATTTGCCTCAGGCCTGGGGCTGTTTCGGGGGATGTGAGCTAGTTCTCCTATCTTGAGAGGATTTAACAGGTAGGGACGTGAACTGTGGGTTTCCTCCCCAGTAGGAAGCTGTGGCTGATCCCTGTCCAGGCCAAGTGGGGGAAGCTTTCCAGTTTATAACACACCATTCCATGTTGGGGTTGGTCAGTTTTCTCTCCCTCCTGACACAAGAGTAGAGTAGACAGGGCCTTGGGATGGATGATGTTGAGCTTAAGAGCCCTTTTGGGTTTGATCTGAGCTTACACAGTGCCAGTGGCACTGAGAACCCCACATAGAACCTGCTTGCGTGCTTGTGTGTATGCATATGTGCGTGCGTACGTGCGTGTGTGTGTGTGAGTGTGTGTGTGTGTGTGTGCATATGGAGGTCAGAGGTCAGCCCTTCCATCCCATGTGCCTAGAGCTTGCTAGGTAAGCCAAGCTGGATAGTCAGCCAGCACCAGGGGGGTCACTCTACCCTTTCCCAGCTTGGAGATGATAAGTTGGTAAAGCCAGCTCTTTGGGGGTACATGAAGTTATAAACTGAGGCTCCCCCCAAGTACCAGGGGAGAATCTGCAAGGAAAGAGGGTTTAGAAGTATTCCTGAGTAGTGTGAAAGAGGTGATACTTCACAAATAGTGTGGTTTATGTTTTTCCTTTTCCCCTCTCTGTTCTCTCTCCAGACAGGCTCAGAGCTCAGCCCAGTTGATGGACCTGTTCCAGGTCAGATGGACTCGGGGCCAGTGTACCATGGTGATTCGAGGCAGCTAAGCACCTCAGGGGCGCCGGTCAATGGTGCTAGAGAGCCCGCCGGATCTGGTCTTCTGGGAGCTGCGGGTCCTTGGCGGGTAGACCAGAAGCCCACCTGGGAGGCTGCCTCAGGCCCCACTCACGCTGCTCGCCTGGAAGATGCCCACGATCTGGTGGCCTTTTCGGCCGTGGCCGAAGCTGTGTCCTCTTACGGGGCCCTTAGCACCCGGCTCTATGAAACCTTCAACCGTGAGATGAATCGTGAGGCTGGGAGCAACGGCAGGGCCCCCCGGCCTGAGAGCTGCTCTGAGGGCAGTGAAGACCTGGACACGCTGCAGACAGCCCTGGCCCTTGCAAGGAATGGCATGAAACCAACCAACTGCACCTGCGATGGCTCAGAGTGCCCCGACTACCTCGAGTGGCTGGAGGGCAAGATCAAGTCTATGGCCATGGAGGGAGGGCAGGGGCGGCCCAGGCTCCCAGGCGCTCTGCCTCCCAGTGAGGCTGGCCCCCCAGCCCCAAGCACCAGACCGTCACTCCTTAGCTCTGAGGTCTCCCAGGTACCCCCCCTGGAGGGCCTGCCTCTGTCCCAGAGCGCCCTGAGCATTGCCAAGGAAAAAAACATCAGCCTGCAGACAGCCATCGCCATCGAGGCCCTCACACAGCTCTCCTCCGCCCTCCCTCAGCCTTCTCATTCCGCCTCCCAGGCTTCTTGTCCACTCCCTGAGGCCTTGTCCCCTTCTGCCCCTTTCAGGTCTCCCCAGTCCTACCTCCGGGCCCCCTCATGGCCCGTGGTTCCCCAAGAGGAACATCCATCCTTTGCTCCCGACAGCCCAGCCTTCCCTCCGGCAACCCCAAGATCTGAGTTTTCTGAAGCATGGGGCACTGATACCCCTCCGGCGACACCCCGGAACTCCTGGCCTGTACCTCGCCCAAGCCCCGACCCTATGGCAGAACTGGAGCAGCTATTGGGCAGCGCCAGCGATTACATCCAGTCAGTATTCAAGCGGCCTGAGGCCCTGCCCACCAAGCCCAAGGTCAAGGTTGAGGCCCCCTCTTCCTCCCCTGCTCCAGTACCGTCCCCCGTCTCCCAGAGGGAGGCCCCCCTGCCGTCCTCAGAGCCCGACAGCCACCAGAAGGCCCAGACAGCTCTTCAGCAACATCTTCATCACAAGCGCCACCTATTCTTGGAACAGGCCCAAGATGCCTCCTTCCCTACTTCCACGGAGCCTCAGGCTCCTGGCTGGTGGGCCCCACCAGGCTCACCTGCCCCACGGCCTCCTGACAAACCACCCAAGGAAAAGAAAAAGAAGCCCCCTACCCCCGCTGGAGGTCCCGTGGGAGCAGAGAAAACCACCCCTGGGATCAAGACCAGTGTCCGAAAGCCCATTCAGATCAAGAAATCCAGGTCCAGGGACATGCAGCCCCTCTTCCTGCCTCTTAGGCAGATTATTCTGGAAGGGCTAAAACCCCAAGCCTCAGAAGGACAGGCGCCGTCACCCGCCCAGCTCCCTGTCCCACCTCCTGCCTCCCAGGGTGCTGCCTCCCAGAGCTGTGCCACCCCTCTCACCCCAGAACCTTCTCTTGCGCTATTTGCACCTAGTCCCTCCGGGGACAGCCTGCTGCCCCCTACTCAGGAAATGAGATCCCCCAGCCCCACGGTAGCCCTGCAGTCCGGCTCCACTGGTGGCCCCCTTCCCCCTGCCGATGACAAGCTGGAGGAGCTCATCCGGCAATTTGAGGCTGAATTTGGGGATAGCTTCGGGCTTCCCGGCCCACCTTCGGTGCCCATTCAAGAACCTGAAAACCAATCAACATGTCTCCCAGCTCCGGAGAGCCCTTTTGCCACCCGCTCCCCCAAGAAGATCAAGATTGAGTCTTCAGGGGCTGTGACTGTGCTCTCAACCACCTGCTTCCATTCCGAAGAGGGGGGACAGGACGCCACGCCCACCAAGGCTGAGAACCCACTCACACCCACCCTCAGTGGCTTCCTGGAGTCACCACTTAAGTACCTAGACACACCTACTAAGAGTCTGCTGGACACACCTTCCAAGAAGGCCCAGGCCGAGTTCCCGACCTGCGACTGTGTCGGTAAGTCTGTCCGTCTGAGTGTTAGAGAAGGACATGGAGCAGCCTGGTGGCTGGGCTTTTCTATGGCCCCATCATTTGGCAGATGGTTTACTAAATGCCTACCACTGTGCCACGTCCTGGGAAATGAGCCGAGCTGACAGGCAAGTGGAAAAACCCCTGAGGGAAGTTGGTACCAATGTGACTGAGGCCCTCCTCAGGGAGGCTGTCTGTTTCTTTCCTGTTGTTGCCGTAAAACACTCGGTGAACAGCAATTTAAAGGAAAACGGGTTTATCTTGGCTCACAGTTTAAGGGTGCGATCTGTCACAACAAGGAAGTCAAAAAAGAGAAGGGAGTTTGAAGCAGCTGGTCACTGGACGATGCTGCCCTGCTCCCTTTCTCTGTTAACATAATCAGAATATCAGCCAGAGGATGGTGCCACCCACCATGTACTGGCCTTCCTCCTCAATTAATATAATGAAGTTTACACTCCTTCCCCGTCTCCATAAGGTCCATCTCCCGGGTCTATCTAGATTCTGTGAAACTGACATCCCAGAGGCCTTCCTGTAAGAGCTGATGTCTTTGCATGGCACTACGGGGCCATCAACTAGAAAGGAGCTGTTCTAGGACTTAGGGGTGCCTGGGACTGAATGTAGGATTTGTTTGAATCTTTCTGGCCTAGCAAGGGCACAGTAGGATGAGGTGGCTTGAAGACGTGGACAGGAGTCAGGTCAGTCAGGGCCCAGTGGCCAATGTCTGGAGTTAGACTCCATCCTAGGAGGAATAGTGGCTTCCTGAAGGTTTGAAAGCAACTGATGTCTTTGTTATCTTATGCATTTTCACAACCTTTGACTTATGGTAGAAGGAGAGACTATCCAGGACGTATAAGGAAAATGCCATGAGTCATGCAGGACAGTGTGTGTGGCTGAGAAGAGGGGAAGGTGCAGGGAGCAGAGGGTGACAGCTCTGGAAGAGGCCTTGGGTCTTGGCCATGGCAGTGTTCTTCACATGACAGAGGTTCAAACCTTTTACTCCTGTTCTAGAGAATCAGACTCCCTCTAAAGCCTCTGTGGTTACGAGATACATAGATGGCACATACATAGATGCAGGCAAACACTTATGCACAACATTTTTTTAAAAAGTATCTCCTATAACATAGTACAAGAAACTTAAATACCATGAGCATTACCCGTGCATGAGAATTATGGAGCAAGATATGGTGGCACACACCTGTAATTGCAGCCCCTGGGAGACTGAAGTAGCATCATGAGTTTGAGTCCAACCTGGGCTACATAAGAAGTTATACAGAGAAAGACTTTGTCTTAAAAAAGTAAAAACTATTACGGTTTTCTTAGGTGTTTGAATGGGGGTACATCTAAGTTTGGTCTCTAAATCTTGAATGCTAAAATTAAAGGCAGGCATGAAATTTCAAAATGGATCTACAGTGCGGAAGGCATTGGCTCTCTCTGAGAGGCGCTCTGATCATTACTGTTGGGTGTGGGGGTGTTGAAATATTTCTAATGTTTTGAAGTTTTCATTGGAGATACCCTTTTCGCCCTTAACCCTGCTTTGTGAATTGGCAGAGATGGGCAGGGCAGTGGGCTGCAGGGCACTGCCCTGTCCCTATGCTGTCCGTGTTCAGTCATGGAGAAATGCCCAGAGACGATTAGGACAGAATGAACCAGACGACATTTTAGTGGGAAAAGCATCCTTTAAGACCTAGTCATCATTTCGTAGACAAGGAAGCAATCTGTGTTAGCTTTTAATTGGTGTCTTAATGTATCTGGGGGGCAGCCAACAGGAAAGTGTGGGGACCAGAACAGAGCCCAGGCAGGACGGATAGATGTCGGGTCAGGGAAAGACAGTGGCAGATTTCATAGTGCATTTTAAGCCTGCCATCCTGCCCAAGGGCATAGCTACGAAAAAAGCAGCTCCTTTGCCTGGAGAAGGGCAAAAGCTGAGGGGGGGAATGACATTGTTTAGCAGATGTGGCTGGTTGCAGTGTCTACCCGTAATGTCAGAGTGGAGAACGCTAGTTTACCTTGGTTTGTAATCACATAGAGTCTGTTTCCTGAAGCTTTCATCCTGATATGATATTCTTAAATTTTTTTAAAACAATAGAGTATTTGGATAGAAGTGAAGACTCTGGTCCTAAGTTAGGAAGGTATCAGAACTTCCTGGCAGAGGTGAAGTCTGAGTTTTAGAGGATCATAGGAGGTAAACAGGGATACGGTTGCTAAGGAAATGCCAAGGAAGGGCTGTGAGTATTGGGGAAGTGAAAGACTATGCAAAACCACTGGAAATGCGCGCGCACACACACACACACACACACACACACACTGGTGTGGCTGGTATGTTAGCTGGGAGTGTCGGGAGAGCAGTTTCAGGGAAAGGAGGGGTGATACTCAAAGCAGAGAAACCAGTTCACAAGCTCAAGCATATGTAATTGTGGGTGCCTGGGGTAGGAGTGAATGCCAAGGCCAGGAGCGGCGGCCCACACTTTTACCCAGCACTCGGGAGGCAGAGGCAGAGGCAGGGGGATCTCTGAGGTCAAGGCCAGCCTGGTCTACATAGCAAGTTACAGGGCAGCCAGGGCTCTATAAAGAAACCCTGTCTCTAGACTGAATCCACGAACTGGAGACATAGCTGCAGTTGATGATGACTGTGGTTGTGGTCATTTCCAGGCTAAATGTGTAGACCAGCGAGAAGCCTGAGAGTAGAGAAGACCAGTGTTTAGGGGAGAGGCTCAGACTGGAGGCAGAGGTCATGTGGGAAGGCATGGAGGAGGCAAGTTAAAGCCCCTGGGAAGCTATGAGCATCAGAACCGAGTTAGTCAGCATTCAGTGCTGGAGCTTCCCTGGCCGTGATGTGTGCTTATCTTCACAGTTAAACCCTGTATCTCTTGATAACAGGATTGTCTCTTGTAGTTCTGAAGCATCCTAGGCTGGTATCTTTGGGTTAACTGGTCAACCCTCTTCCACCTCTGTATTTCATCTTATCAGAGGTGTGCGGTTGGCATTAAGTATAACCTCTTCGCTTTCCATCTTTGTGGTCAGCTAACAGGCCTGTTATATAAAGGTACTTAGTAATATAGACTGTATGCAGCAGGTCACCTGATCGTGTTTAAGAATTTCATCCAATAATCCTGATCCAGGGCAGGTCCTGCCTCCTACTGTGGGCTTACTGCTCTCAGGAAGTATTGTGCTAGAGGATCTTATTGGCTGTGTAACATTGCATTTAAAAATGAAGGCCTTACAGAGGGTTTCTAGGAAAGAGGTAACGGTGCAGATAAAACCTGATGTGATCTGGGTGTTGGCTGTGTCTGGTCTCTGTGTACCAGTGTCACGAAAGCAGTGCTCAGTGTCCCCGGTGTGCAATCTGCTTTTAGCTTTCCCCGTGTGCATTCTGCTTTTAGCTTTCCCCACTGGGAAAGTGGAGGCCCTAGTGTCTGTTACAGTTGTGTTTATTTGTGTGTGAGTGTGCACATGTGGAGGTTAAAGGACAACTTAGGGTGCTTGCTTCTCTTTCTGCCTTGTGGGTCCTGGGGCTGTAACTCCTGTGGTCAGGCTCAGCCAGCTCTCTGCTTGCTTTCCAAAGTGTACGTACAGAGAGGGGGGGAAGAGGCGAAGTCATCCAGAAACTGAGGGTCCCTCTTTCGTTACGAATAGCTTCATCCGCCTGTTGCTATTGATAGAAAACTACATTTTGTTTCTCCCCCAGCACAGTGGGAGTGGAGCAGAGCCTTCTTTCTGTCAGTAGAGCATTAGATGAAGTGCGTAGGGTTAAGGAAAATACCTGAGCTGTGGCGGAGGCAATCCCTGAAAAATAGTGTGCTGTTCACCTCAGCTCTCCCCAGAGGAAGGAACTCCTATTTCAGAAAGAAAGAAGCAGCCTCACTTCTCTTATTGTTTCCAGTGGGAGGTGGGGAGGCAGGGTTTTCTTTAAGAAGAATTATTTCTTTTTAATGGAGAAGAGAGAAATATCACATGGGACTGAAAGGGAAAAAAAAAATGTGACCTAATATCCAGATAGCAAGATATTCCTTTTCTGAAACTCGATGAGAGGAGCCCAAAGGAGTACAAGAGGAGGAGAACACGGGGCTAGCCTTGATCCTCAGCCACAAGCGCCAGGGCTTGTCTGCCAGCACAGCGGCATGCTCAAAGAACAACAGTAGGGGGCAGAGCATTGGGGTGGGAGAAACAGTCCTGGAGCCTCTGGAACCCCACAACTTAGAAACTGGAGACCACCTCCAGTGGCGAAGGCGTGTGGGCAAAGTGGGGTGCTCACTTGAAGGCTATCACGCCCCAGCATTTGGTAGAGTGAGCTTTCAGCTCTGGTTGGCTGGCAACCAGGGAAACCAGACACCAGGAGCCAGCTCTGTAGGTAAGACCCAGTGGTGTCAGACTGAGGTCATTGTATAGAGAAGGATGTTTACTGAAACTCCAGATGAAAGTCCTACCCAACATGAGGCTTTTAAAAACTGAAATAACAAAGTACCCAGAGTCTGTCCCCACCAGCCAGAGCTTCTAACCCAACCCTCAACACACAAAGGTAGAGAACTGGAGCCATTACACCTAGAGGTGAAACTCCTGTGCCGCTCCTGTCTCCACCAGCCCACTGAGCTGTCTTCTCTGGCTTAGTTATCTAGGGGAAGATATTTGAGCAGTGGCTAAGTAAACAAGGGTAATATTCTGTTTCAGGCAAATGAGCCACTGTGGTTTTAATAAGAAGGAGGGCTACTTTGTCCCTCTCTTGAGTTGAAGATATTTTAGGCTGTCAGAGCATATATAAAACTGCTGACAATCATAGATGCTGCTAAGCCCCAGCTACACAGTACAGCATACAGCAGAGAAGTGGTCACTCCACAGCGTCCATTGCAAAACAGTTTAGAAGCTGCAAGTGATCCGCTTTGGGGCTGTTTCCCCCATCAAAAATTACTTAACACTGAGGCCGGTGGCATCCTCCTGTAGTCCTAACGACTCTGGTGCCTGAGGTAGGGAGAGCAAAAATTTAAGATCTGATTAGAGGGAGATCAAGACCAGCCCACATGATTTTGAAATACCTATCTCAGAATAAAAAGCCAAAACAGATGTGCAGGGGGCACAAATCCAAACTGAGAGATACGAAAGAGCCCCTGTTGTGTGGGTGCCTCACAGAGGCATATGCAAAAATGGGAGTCCTGCTCGCTCGCTCAACTGTAAGGATGCAGGGCAGGACGTTGGTCACGGGCCTTTAACCCCAGCAGTACTCAGGAGGCAGAGGCAGGCAGATCTCTGAATTTATTCCTAGGGCTCAGGGTAGCCAGAGTGGGTGTAATGATGTAAACTGATACCAGCTCGACTTGGCATTCCTCCCAGCAAGCTGTGCCAGTCTTTGCCACTGTGGTATGTGAGAGACTCTCACTGTGCCTTTGTGCACACCTCTGTAGTGGCCAATGACGTTGAGCACTTTTCCATAAAGGTATATCTTTTTGGTAAAGGGCCCATGTTAGTCAATTGACCTATTTCTCTCACTGATTAGTAAAGGTTTTTATGTTGGATATATCTGTTGCAGCTCTTGGAATGTTGAAATATTGAGTGACTGAGATCAATGGTTAAACCACCATTTACTCTTGTAAAGGACTCATTAAGACATGTCCCACATGCAGGAAAGCCGACTTTCAGGGACTGCCCACAGTGACGGTAGAGGGAGAAGTTGTGCTGAGGAGGGGCTAGCAGTAAATGCACTCAGATGTATAGACTAGGTGATGGTTCTGCTAAACAAAAGCTTCGAGCAGGGTAGTGCAAGCTTGCAATCCAACACCTGGGAGGTAGAAGCAGAAATGTAAATTCAAGGTCAGCCTTGACTGCAGATGGAGACTGAGGACAGTTTAGTCTATACAAAACTCTGCCTCAAAGAACAGAATGTCTAAATAAATAAGATACAAAAGGTATTTATATTTGAAATGAATTTTTTAGGCATGTTTAATGATTTATTATATTAGGTAATTCTTCCTCCCTTTCTTCCCCTTTCCTTTCTTCCTCTTTCCTTTCTTCCTCACTTCCTGGCAGGGTCTAACATATCCCTGGCTAGCCTGGAATTCACTCTGTAGACCAGGCTGGCCTGGAATTCAGAGATCTGCCTGCCTCTGCTTCCCGAGTGCTGGGATCAAAGGCGTGCGCCACCGCCGCCTGCTTACATTAACCATCTTCTAGTGCAGAGAGGGAAGTATATTCACAAGACCACCACCAAAAGGCAAATGGTAAAGGGGATGGGAGGAACTCCAGAGGCACTCATTCCTCCTCCCTAACTGTCCTGGTACTGTTAGCAAAGGTAACTAGAGATTGTCCGAGTTAGGGGAGGTATGGCAAAAATAGGAAATATAAAAATGAGAATATACATGAAAAACCAAATGTCAGAAAACCAAATATGTTATAAATAGGCTCAACTCCCCTAATGACTTTCAGGTTCATAGTGTTAGCACCAGGAAGACTGTTAGCCTCAGCTTGCTGTGGGAAGCACCGTGACTTGGTTGCTGATTCACAGTACATGTAGCCTACCTCAGCCTTGCAGAGTGGGCCTCCTCCCTGGCCCAGAGGCACAGCATTGCCTGCAGAGAGAGCTCCAGCTGCAGCCCTTGCAAGGTACTGTAATCCTGGCTGCAGTGTTGTGTAATTCCGCAGGTGGCGCTTGGCAGGGCAGGCAAATCTGAGTATCCTGTCACGAAAGATCAGGGCTAGCTTGTCGCATCTGCAGTCTGGGTGGGTGACATGTTTCTGGATACTTGTGTTTCCTGTGGACTGAAAGTTAGATCTAAATACTTGTTTAGCCTATAATGAACCTCCCCCCTCCAGGTTTCTAATTGTTCCCTCTGTTAGTGATGCCCTGGTAACACCCAGGTTAAGGTGGCGACATCAGATATTGCCATTGTAGAGTTACTTTGTCCCTTCTGCATCCAACAATCATCCTTGGGATTGCCAGATCCACCCTTGGATTAATTTTCCATTGTGATGACAGAATCATGATTTTTGTCATTCTCTCAGTCTTTCTTGTGTTTAATTCCTGGCATTTTTCTGAATGTTAGCAGGTTTAGAAAGCATTCTCTCTAGGTGAAATAGTCCAGCCACAGAATAATGTATATTCCATGATTCCACTTACGTAAGATATCTAACGCAGTCAAACTTGCAACTTCCCACCTTCTACACCCTCCACCCTCTGACAGACATCATTCTATTTAATTAAAGTATCCTTAAAAAGAGTATGCTGTGGCTCAGTATTGAGCACTTACTGTTCTTCCAGAGGACCCACATTTGCATCCCAGCACCCATGGTGGATGTAGTCGCAACTGCCTGTAACTCTAGCTCTAGGGGCCTCCTTGGGTACTTGCACTCATATCACACACACATACACACATTTCTCAGAGACATCTGATATTTAGCAGCATACAGGTGGACACAGTATGCATGGTTGTGAGAAGTGGTGGTCTATTTATTTAGCTCACATTGATGTCTCTATATATATCCTGGTGGATGGGTCTATTTAAACAAGTCTAAAAGTTTTTTCCTACAAGCTCGATTTCAATGATACAAAGGTGTTCCCAGGGTTTACAAAGCAGCTTCCCCTTTTTGTGGTGCAGGCAGACTTTGTACAAGGACGCAGCTTTTCTGTGGTGGTCAGGAGAGGTCTCTCTGCATTCCTGGGTCATTGTTTCATCAAGAGAGCTTCCTCTTCCAGTGTCTGCATCCATGTGTGCTTGCTACGGTTACCTTCTCCTCATTCAGCTCCTCCCAAGTTTGACTGGTTGGAAACTCCTTCCTTCGGGCCAGCTCTGATGCCTCTTGGACATGTCCCACCAGTGCTCACCCCCAGGCACGCTATTTGTACTTGTTTGCTCTTTATATAAGATGTTGGGAGTGCGTGCTGTACTCTTTTTGGCCTTAGATCTTCTCTGAGCCTGCCTGGCCCTTTGGTGCAGTTAAGAGCACTTACTCTCTAAAGTCGGAATAGAGAGCAGGGAGTGCTCATGACTTCTAGACGGTTGAGGCTTTTATGCTATTTTGGTGAATAGATACTAAGTTCATAGTAATTTCCATAGTTTAGCTCTTGACTGCCCTTCAAGGGTCTATGAGTCGAAGACTGGGTTCCTAACCTCTGGCACTACTGGGAGAAAGTGGGACCACTAGGAGGTGGGTCCTAGTGGAAGGAGGTTACGTGACTGGTATTATGCACTTGTGTGAAAAAACTTTTCATGGAGAGAATTTGACAAACTTGTCTACTCAACCCAAATAGGGATCTCAAGAAAACTAAAGTGCGGATACCACCAAAGTCTATCTTAGTGAAGCAATGATTTTTATTGGAGTTACTTACAGGGGTATGGGTAAGGGGTTACTTACAGAAACGGAAATTATACTGACATCTGCATCCAAGACCCACCCCAACATGGTGACAGCTCACTAAAGCTGGGTGACTCTTGTCTAAACCTCTTCCAGGCACCTTGACTGGTTTCTGCTTCTTCCAGGCAGCTATTCTAGTCTCAGGGTCTTCTTTGTGGCTCAGCTCTGGCTCTTGTTGCTTAGTCAGGCCTGGAGGGGCCTAGTGAATCCGGTCAGTTTTAGGGACTTCCTGAAGCTTTTTCAAGTTGCTTACCTTCCTACTTAGCATCTCTGCAGGATGCATCTCCTTCCTCCTCTCTGCTTCCCAGCTGCCATAAGGAGACCAGTCCTCCTGTGCCCTGCATTCCTACTGTGATATTCTGTGCTACCACAGACCCAAACATCAGGGTCAAATGACCATGGGCAAAAATCTTTCAACACCAAGAGCTAGAGCAAACCATTTCTCATTGTAAGTTCGTTATCTCAGGTGTGTAGGTCTCCAGGTGTTGAAAGGCCAAGCAACACATTAAACATTTGCAATTCAAATTAAGTATAGGACTTTTACAAAACTTTGATATTTATAGTTGTATCTCTTAATACTATTAATGTTAACACCTAACTCAGGAACCTATAAAAGTGTCGTATATATGATGACTATGTAAAGCGCAAATTGGACCAGTGAAGTGGCTCAGCTTACTGTGCATGTCCGTCAACCCAGGCTTGGCCCCCAGAACCCATGTAGAGGCAGGGAGAGAACAGACTCCATACAGTTGCCCTCCTACCTCAGCACACGTGTTATGGCACATATGTGTGCACACGAAATAAAATTTTAAAGCAAAAGCTGTAAAATGAGATATTTACAGAACGAGAAATGGGCGCTGTTGGGGTTTATGTGTGGACACACAAGCTTCATAAGTAAACATACATGTAAGTAAGCATACATGTTGGGTCACATGTCTTTTCATAGAGTATTTCCAAATACTGTTCACCTCCATATGAAAGCATACTCAGGAAGGGAGGCACACTTAAGAGAAATGGTGGTTTTAAGACACACTTGGGCTGTGTTGTCAACTGCTTCAAGTGGCTTTGGTTTTTCTTGGCATTTGGGATGTCTTCTCTGTGTTCGGCAGCAGAGAAACCTGCCCAGCTGGTTTCTAAATTGGCTTGGCTTGGGACAGAACTGTTGGGCCTAACTTTTTAGTTGCACCTTGAATGTCTCCTTTCTCTTCCACAACCTGTGAGTTGAAGTTTTCTGATTTGGGGCAAAAGGTAAGCCAGCAAAGCTACCCTGGTGTTCGGCGGCCTTGCAAGACCCTGGTCATGACTTTGAGTTTTCTCTACGTAGCAGAAGCTGGAGCAAAGCCCAGAAGTTCTGGCACGTTTACACATTGTTTTCTGTAGATGTAGCTGTCTACTAGAACTATAAAGAGCGTTCAGACCACTCTGACTCTGACCCCCACATTTTCCAGGCTGTGCTCTCCCAGCCTCTCCCTTGCACCCTCTGTCTGTCATCTTCTGGTTTTCTATGGTTCAAAATAGGGTATATTTGGAGTAAGTCATTTTAAAACTGGTTGAAGCCATTCATAAAATGCTGAGACCTTGACATCTGATAGCTCATCTAATCCTCGACTGTTCTGTAATGTATAACTATCATTTAATTGCTCTGAGGCTTATGAAGGTTGTGTAACTCGCTCAAAGCCTCACAGTTGTTGACAGAGCCTGAACAATAGCGGCCTATTGAGCTCATGTTATGTGCCAAAACACTGGGCTGAGCCTTTTTTTTTTAATTTTACACATACAGGCATAGGGATTAGAGAGGTGGGAACAAAACCATCCCTGTTGCCCAGGTTCCTGTCCACAAGACCCATATTTGTCCTTTTGTGTAACAGTTGCATAATAAAATGGATCCACTTGTTGAGAACCTGATGTGTACAGGGCGCTCTGGGAGAACCCAGTAAGGCCTTAGCAGACACACAGCCAGCTGAGGTGATGGCTTGGTGAGTAGCCTGGGGGCTGAAGGAGACAGGTGATCCAGGAGCTCATTGGCCAGTCAGTCAGTCAGCCAAAATGGTGAGCTCCATGCTCAGTGAAATTATGTCTCAAAAGATGCATGCCTTTAATCCCAGCACTTGGGAGGTAGAAACAGGCAGATCTGAGTTCGAGGCCAGCCTGGTCTACAGAGTGAGTTCCAGGGCAACTAAGGCTACACAGAGAAACCCTGTCTCAAAAAACCAAAAAAAAAAAAAAAAAAATCTGGGGTAGGGGGGCTGGTGAGGGTGTGGCTCAGCGAGTAAAGTGCTCTCATACAAAAGGACTGGAATTTGGGTCCCCAGGACCCACACAAATGCCAGATGGACATGGCAGTCCACCTGTAATTCCAATGCTCTGAAGGGGGGACCAGGGATCCTGGAGCAAGGCTAGATTGGCTAAGTGTGGGTTCAAGTTCAAGATTTTGGTATTGAATAAGGTAGAGGTAGATCAAGAAAGACGCTGTTGTCTACCTCAGGCTCTTGCACACACATGTGTGAGCATGAGCATAAGACACCCGGTATTGATGCATGGCTTCCACACATGAACATGTAGGTGAGTGAGTGCACCCCCGTGTGTGCATGTAATATAAAGGAGGAAGAAAGGAAGGTACTGTGCTCGTGAGAAGACATTTAAGGACTCGGGGGCCTGGCTGTGGTGGTGCTGTGAGGGGGGGAGGGGTTGTGCTGAGATGGTATGTGTGGAGGTGCTGTGGACAGTGTGTTGAAATCATGTTCTACCTTCTGTGGAGAGTCCTCAGCAGGAAGAACCATGAGCAGACTTCTGTTGGGGGGATGTGGCTGGTGCTATAGAAAGGATGCCTTAGGATACGGGAGACATGGTTTGCGGAGAGACAACTGTTCTCCTGATCGATGCCAGAGAGCACTCAGGAGCATCTGCTAAGCTGTACGCAAACATAGCTAACAGCTCTTTAAAACAAGAATGGGGATGAGACTGAACTCGGCATAAGCTTGCTATAACTATGTTACTAGCATTGGTAATGACCCATGAATACCTTTATGCTTGTGTATTACAGATGTGTATATTATGTATAATATTGGAAATATGCCCCCCCAAATGCCTGGAAGTAATTTTCTGTACATAAATCTATGTCCAGATACTTAACATTCCATCCTCGGGTTCGGTAACGTCCAGCTCTTCGTGGTGGGACTGGAGGCCACCTCCAATAATTTCCCATTATCAACAATACCATGAGCATTTGTGTCCCATCCCCCCATCCCCGTCTATTTTCCTGCCCTAACCCCTGACCTTCTGTTGAGACAACTCTGTGTAGCCCAGGATGGCCTAGAACTTGCTATGTATGTAGCCCAAGCTGGCCTCAAACTCAAAACTTTTTTCTCATCCTCTTTAGTGCTGAGATTACAAATGCATGCAGTCATGCAAATACAACCAAATTATTTATTTATTTATTTATTTATTTATTTTATGTAAGTACGCTGTAGCTGTCTTCAGACACTCCAGAAGAGGGTATCAGATCTCCTTATGGACGGCTGTGAGCCACCATGTAGTTGCTGGGATTTGAACTCAGAACCTTTGGAAGAGCAGTCAGTGCTCTTAACCGCTGAGCCATCTCTCTAGCCCACAACCAAATTCCTAAACATAAATTCTTTAAAATTCTAAAATTGCTGGGTCAGACCAATG
This sequence comes from Mus pahari, assembly GCF_900095145.1. Taxonomy (NCBI): domain Eukaryota; kingdom Metazoa; phylum Chordata; class Mammalia; order Rodentia; family Muridae; genus Mus; species Mus pahari. The sequence continues at coordinate 100,434,608 of NC_034591.1, read as the reverse complement.
TGCACATGTTGTTTCAGCATGGGCTGCATGGGTCTCTGACCCGCTTGCTTCCTGTGCCCTCTCCAGTAGACTGTCAGCAGAGGACCCGGCAAAGCCTGACCCATGGAGGCGGAGAGGAAGGGCTTTACCCATGTCCAAGCCACTCGTAATTCCCGGGAATCGTTCCCTCCGCTTCTTGTTCTCTTTGGTTACTGTCCTTTCCGAGCTGCAGGAGGGTGTGATAATTAAGTGTGTTCTAGATAGTTCTCCCTGTGTGATGTTTGTCTTCAGGTTGACTTTTGATTGTGATTTCTGTGAGGTTCCCTTTGCTTAAATTTAAATTTATTGGGGTCTACTGGATTTTATGTTATGGTTTGAGATGTTCCCTACTCCGTGGTTACTTGATTAATCTTGTTTGTTTTTTCAGCCACTTGTGTAATTTAAGTTTATTTGTAGTGTGTGTGTATGTGTGTATGTGGGTGTGTGTGTGTGTTCATGTGAGTGGGGAGGTGCCCTCATAGAAGCTGGAGTTACAGGCAGTTGTAAACTGCCTGACAAGGGTGCTGGTCCTCTGGAAGAGCAGCAAGTGCTCTTAAATGCTGTGCTGTCTTCAACTCTAATTTTATAGGGGGACTTGAGGAGGTGACTTTAAATTTCTAACTATGAATCAAATGTTTCTACCTTGTTGTTCCAAAATCAAGCATTCAAAATTTCATCCCTTCCTGGTGTGAAATGCCATGAGGGGAGATTGTGTGAGTCAATTGTCCAGCCAGCAGGAGCATCTGCTCTTTAAAAGGGAGTAACCATGTATCGTGTCTTGTATCTACCATAAAACAGGGCATAATCTTCTATACAAAATGAATATGAACTCATATTTATTTTACATGCATGAATTTTGCCTACATATATGTCTGTCTACATGTATGTCTGTGTATACCACATGCATGTTTGATGCCTGTGGAGGCCAGAAGAGAACACGAGATATCCAGGAACCAGAGTTACAGATAAGCTACCATGTGTATGTTGAGAACTGAACCCAGGTCCTCAGTAAAAGCACTGCTGAGACACCTCTCCAGTCCCCTAGAATCTTAAAAACTTTTTTTTTTACATTATACACCTCTCTCTCTCTCTCTCTCTCTCTCTCTCTCTCTCTCTCTCTCTCTCTCATTAGATGGTAGGCTATAGTACTGTGTTGCATCCCAGCTGTGAGTACTACATTTTATTTATCCATTCCACTGTTGCTAGATTATGAGTATGTGTGGTCGGTGTGTGCTGTTATAAATAACCACACACTGGACATTCTCACAGCTCAACAGCTGAAAATTCTAAGGTTGATATGCTCAAAGATCCTGTAACTGGTGATGGCTCCTTTTTCTTTTCTTTTCTTTTCTTTTCTTTTTTCTTTTCTTTTCTGGGTGTTGTTGTTGTTTTGGTTTTTTCGAGATAGGGTTTCTCTGTGTAGCCCTGGCTGTCCTGGAACTCACTCTGTATACCAGGCTGGCCTTGAACTCAGAGATCCGCCTCCCTCTGCCTCCCAAGTGCTGGGATTAAAGGCGTGCGCCACCACTGCCCAGCTGAGGACTCCCTTTCTAGCTGGGATGTAGGCTCTTCCCTGATGTGTCTTTACTTGGTCCAGAGCATGGGCAAGGAGAAGATTCCTGTCTCTGTGGTGTGTAGATGTATATGTGCTTGCTTGTGTGTAGGGACCTGACATCCACATCTGGTAACTTCTTGGTCATCTCTCCCTTATTTTTTTAAGACAAGGTCTTTCACTGAACCTGGAGCTCATCAGTTTAGCTAGGCTTGGGTGGTTAATGAGCTCAAAGGATCCACCTATTTTTCTACACACACACACACACACACACACACACACACACACACACACACACACACAGTGTCCCACCTCCCTAAGTTGTGTTTATAGACACAAGTTGCCATGCTCAACTTTTTCATGGTTGCTGGTGATCTGAGCTCATGACTCATGTTTGCACAGCCAAGTACTTTACCCACTGAGCCATCTTCCCAGATCCTGTGTCTCTTGTAAGTGTTGTGCAGCTTGAGAGGAGGAGGGAGAGAGAGAGAATGAGAAAACAGAACATACATGCATGTAGATAACCCATGGGCTATAGGCAGCAGTTCTGCTCAGTATGGATGGATGTTAGCAACTGAATGCTGGTCCTCTATATAAGAGATCTTAACTGCTGAGCCATCTCTCCAGCCCCAGTGGCTTCATTACGTCTTGGAAACCTCACCTCTTGGTGCTGTCACTCTGGGGTTTAGACTTCAACTTACACTGTTGGGCACAGTCTTTCTACCTTTGCATGTTGCCCCCAGTTTTAACTATTGCTAATAATATTATGAGAATCCTTTCATACCTGTTTCATTGTGTGTGACCAGAATTTCTTATGGAATCAGATAGCAACAACATTTTCCCGTCAACTTTGGTGTGTATCTGGGGGTCAGAGGGCAGTTTGTAGGAGCTGATTTCTTCCTCTGTCTATTGAGTGGATTCCAGGGATCAGACTCAGATCATCAGGCTTGGTGGCAGTGCTTTTACCCACTGATCCTTGTTTAAAAGACAACAGCAAACTTTATTTTTTGTAATTAATCATTGGTAATTATTAATCCCGTGCATTTTGACATGCTGTCATGTTAATTGGCTTATGTAATTACATACATTTAAAATGAAAGATTAATGTCGTACACCGCTCACTAGACTCCTGAACCCTCCTCAGTGGTTTCCATTGGTTTCCTCCTCCTGTTCCTTATAGCCGTCTCCCTTCACAGAAGCCAAAGTTAACCAATCTAAGCTTGTGTGGCTCACAGTTCCAGTCTGACTGCCTCGCAGGGTCATTCGGAACACTTGGCTGAAATGATTACTGCTCAGGGAATCTGTCTGATTCTTTCGCTTTGGGAAATCCATTTAAGCTCATTTAAAAGGGTACACAAGTCAATAGGTCATCTTTCATCAGATAGAGCTCACATAGCATGATATTAGCTATTTCAATGTGAGCGGGGAGTTCTCACACACCGCACAGCCAGCTCTTGTCTCATTCTTCGATGCTTCCACTGCCCCCAAATGAAACACCACACCAGCTCGCCACCACTCTCCCTTGTTACATACAGATTTATCTGCTCGGGAGATTTGCATGAATGGAATGGTACATTTCTGGCTCCATTCACTTAGTGTTTTCAGGCCTCGGGAATGTCGGGATGCATCAGTACTTCGTTTCTCTTTATTTTTAAATGTTATATTTTATGGTGAGGAATGTGTGGTTGCAGGGGCCAGAACCTGGGGGAGTCGATTCTTCCACTGCGTGAGTCTCAGGGATGAACTCTAGCCTCTAGGCTTATGTGACAAGCCCCTTTACCCACAGAACCAAATCACCGGCCCTGTTTGATTTTTTTTTTTTTTTTTTAAGCCATGGTAAAATATACTTCACACAAAGTTGTCATTTACTTGTGTATAAATGTGCATGCCACTTGAGTGGTTGACTACATGTGGTATATTATTTTGCCGTCACCACTGTCTGTTTCCAAACCTTTGTCACCTTAAATAAAGCTCCCGTGTCTGTGGTAGCATTTTTGTACAGTATGCTTAAGGTCTTGCATCCAACCCACAACACTACAACAAAGAATTTACTCCTTATGGCCAAATGATGGTCTTTGGGTGGATTGGATGTGCCACGTTTAACTTAACTCTGCCTGTTGATGGATAGCTGTGTTTGGAGGGATGCTACTGTGAGCCGTGGAGCCGATTCCTTTCTGGGGTGTTTCTGGGGCAGCTTGCTAACTCTTTAGCTTTATTGGCTGACAGTGAGCCGAAGTCCAAATGGTTAGACCACAGGCTTGACAACACTTGATTTTATCAGATTTCTAAATGGTCTCATCTGGTGGATATATTTTATTGTGAGTTTAATTGTGTTGTGCATTTCCTGATAGGGATGGAATACAGTTTTTACATGTTTATAAGCTATTTGTAACATACTTATTAACTTCTTCTTAGTGGCTTGCCTTTCTGAATTAGTGTTGCCTAATTGTCTCCAAATAATACTTGCTCTTGGTATTTCTGCAGAACAAATAGTGGAGAAAGATGAAGGCCCATATTACACTCACCTGGGATCTGGCCCCACAGTAGCCTCTATCCGGGAACTCATGGAGGATCGGTGAGTGACGCTGACGTCCAGGGAGCACGGGGTGTGTCGGTGGAATATGAATGCTAAGCACCTGCCCAGAGGTTCCGTTTGGGAATCTTCCTCCCTGTCCTGGGTGTCGTTCCATCTGTAGGTCTGCCTTCTGTCTGCCCCACCCCGTCTCTTGTTCCTAAAGAGGCTTTGTTGAAGAAACCCTGCTGGGTGGTTGTCTTATGGAATTAGTTCCCACAGCCTGATTTTCTGGGATAGCTTTTCCACAGTGTTGTTTAGCAAGCTTCCTTGTTTCCTCACCCCCACCCAAATTATTTTATACGTGGACTCTGTCCTGATTTCCTATATAAGATGATGTTGCACATTTATCCAAGAAGTCCTGAAAGACTCTGGGTATTTGGGGGTCAGGGTACACACTGCTACAGAAGTGGTTCATTATTTTTAGGTCACTTTAGAGGAAATGTCTGAGTTGAGCTATGGCTCTTCTTGATGGGGGCTGGGGGTGTTGAAGATATCAAGAGCTTACCAATTCAGTACTGAGTGGGAGAGAGGATTCACTTTGTGTTTGTTTCATTTTTCAAGAATGGGTTTCTCTGTGTAGCCCAGGCTGTCCTAGAACTCACTCTATAGCCGAGGCTGACCTCAAACTCAGAGATCCGCCTGCCTCTGCTTTCCCATGGAGTTATTTAAAAGCTCCTTTTTCTCTTTCTTTCTTTCTTTCTTTCTTTCTTTCTTTCTTTCTTTCTTTCTTTCTTTCTTTCTTTCAAATCTGTTCACATAAAGACTTTTTATGGAGGTCTTGTTTGTTTTGGGAGTCCTGGAAATCACTATGTAAACCAAGCTGTCTTCAAATGCAGAGACTCTGAGTCTGCTTTCTGAGTCCTGATATTTAAGGTGTGTGCCACCACGCCTGGCTCACATAGAGCCTTTAAAGTTTGTGCACAGGCCACAGCAAATAGGAGTCCCGAGTTGCTGTCTGTGGAGTGTGGTGTAGCTCTCTGGCTAAGAGTGTGACTGCTGTAGGTACCCGAGTCTCACCCGGATCCTATACTTTACTACTGAGTCCCCTGGGGCAGTTATATGACTATTTTCTTATCTACAAAACAGAGCTGGCACAAGAATATGGATAGAAGTGCTGTGCACATAGACGGAACAGGCATATAAAGCTGAAGTACTTGTTACAAGTGCTCAGTAAAGGGTGGGCTGTCTGTCGCGTGTGAGCACCGATGTTTTCAAAACTAACCATTTAGAATTTTAAATAAAACCTAAGCAAAGGTGATCTAGATCTGCTTGTGCATACACATACCATTTTGTGGAAGGTTTACTGGCTTAGGTTCTACAAACACGGAAGGCTAGTCTTGTGTGCCAGGGGGAGCCGGGCTAAGCCGGGGGGGGGGGGAACTGGGCTAAGCCTGTCAGAGCATAGGGGATGGGATGGAGACTGGATCTGCTGAAAGCTGAGTAGATGGGGTTGCTGACCTGCAGTAATCATTCTTCATTTCCTATGCCATCTGGAAACGTTTCTATTCCAAATAACCACCAGAAAAGTCTGTCTGATCAAAGACCCACTCTAAATGCAGTCCTGATTTAAAGGGCCCTGCCTGAGCCCAGGACAAGGGACTCAGCTGTACATCTGTATGTCCTTGCCATAGGCCTCCTTGCGTGCCTGACAGCTTGCAGACTGCACCAGGCCATATTTAGATAGTCACTTTCTTTTACTTTTGGGTTTTTTTGTTTGTTTTGGGGGAGGAAGTATTTGTTTGTTTGTTTGTTTGTTTGTTTTAGTTTGTTGAAAGTCCTAACCCAGGCAGACCTCAGACTTAACTGTGTATCTGACGCCATCCTAGTTCTCCCGCTTCTGCCTCTAAGCCTTGGGTCTGACCCACCCCTCCAGGCTTGGCCAGTGGTTTTGGTAAGGGATGGCAGTGCTTTATTAGCTCAAGTTTGAGCTGGGAGAGTGTATTGTAGTTGTAGATCAATCTGGTCGTACTCCTCTGGGCGATGTTAATAATTTTATAAGCTTGCCAGGCAGCTTTCTGAGTAACCTTTAACTTTTTAGCAGAGGACCTTCTGGAACGAGGGCCTGAGGGAGTGAGAGTGGTGAGACTCTACCTGTTCTTTCTCCCTGCTTTAAACATAATTTGATTTCCCATAAGTCAGATCCTCCCAGGCTCGTCTCTTGAACACAGAGCCTGTGATCACACTTGGGTAGCAGCTTGTCTTCCCCTCTTCTCTGGGTTTAGCTTACAGATAGATGTCTTATTATTCTGGAGTAAGGAGGGAAGCAGGTGGGCGATGGATTTCTTACGAGGGCCTTGTTTGTGGCTTGTCCCAGCTGACATTGTCTGTGCCTCTCTTCATTTTTTCTTCACAGCACTACTGTATTGTCAGGTGGGCCAGAGTCAGGGAGGGATATATACACTGACATCAAGGGGATTTCGATGGCTTTTAGCTGTTTGCAGGGCACAAATCTGGAGGAGATGGTAGAGTTGAAAATAGATTCTAAGGAGGTTGGAGAGATGGCTCAGTGGTTAAGAGCACTGACTGCTTGCTCTTCCAGAGGTACTGAGTTCAATTCCCAGCAACTATATGGTGGCCTACAACCATCTGTAATGGGATCTGATGCCCTCTTCTGGTGTGTCTGAAGACAGCTACAGTGTACTCGTATACATAAAAAAATAAATCTTTAAAGAAAGTACATAGATTCTAAAATATCCCAGTATATTTATAGGCATCATTCCATCCTGGATATCCAGGTCCTGAGGCTAATAGATAATTGGAGTCTTGTCCAGCTCCAGTCTGTAGATGGCCCACTACCGAGAGCCTTGAGTTCTATCAAGGAAAGGATCCTCTGCAGCCTGCACTGCAGGGGGCCTGCACTGACCAAGGGCTCTATGAGCTTTAGTGGACTGTTCTCAACAATGCGCTAGACCTTATGCTGGTGACGTCCAGGTTTAATGCTTCTCAACTTTAAGCAGGAGTCCAAAGCTGCTGAGGGCTTATGACAGCACAGTCAGGACACTGGGCCTCATTCTGGGTCTTGGTACGACCTGAGAACCTGCCTACTTTCCTGGCTCCCAAGTAGTGAGACTCTTAACAATCCAGGGGCCAACCTTTAAGAACCGTAGGCCTTAGCTGTCCTTGAAGCAAGCTTCAGCCAGTCTTTGCAGATTCAGAATAGTTTACACTCGTCATGATAATTCAGGAAGTAAGGCATGAAAGGAGAAGGAACCAAAGCAGGAATCGATTGTCAATTTCTGTTCCAAGAGGAAAGGAAGCCAGTGGGATGGCTCAGTGGGTAAAGCCACTTGTTCTCAAGCCTGAGTATAATCTTAAACCCTCATGGCCAAAGGAGAGACTGACAGGTTGTCCTCTGACCTTCACACACACCACGATAGCCCCCTCAAGTGTCTTACATTTTTGGTTTTAAAGGAGCAAAAACAAATCTAGCTGGGTAGGCAACGTGGCCCTTTCTTGGTCTCCAGTGCGGCCTTTGAGGAGCTTTTCTCACAAGGACAGGACAGTGAGGAAGGAGCTGGTCAGAAAGCCAGCACCGGTGTCCTCAGCTCACCCTCCTGTAGGGAATATGATAGTCCCTCTCTGTGAGTGTTGTGGCAGACCTATGCCAGCCTTTAGCAGGGCTCCCTAGATAGACCTAGGTCCCAGGCCTGCCCTTGGGGGCTGTGTCCTGATAAAGCCTGTTGCGCTGAGACTTGTCCAGGCACCAAACAAAAGCTACGCTGTCATGTCAAACCCTGCTACAGAGGCTTTGAATGGTGTGTGCAAGCACTTCCTATAAGGGACTGGCAGCCCTCCCCTGTTAATGTGCGCAGAAACACTTCTTGCCCTCCCCTAAGAACTGAGTGAGATAGATGGCTTAGTTCAGTGTTTGAAAAAGAAACTCTGTTTCCTTTTCAGCCAGGGAAATGCAACAAGGAAGCCTTTGGGAAAGGGAGTCTCAGTAGTGGCAAGATACATGCCTGTAATCCCCACCCCAGGAGTCTAAGGTCATGAAGACTGAGTTCCTAAACCAGCCTAGGCTACAGGGTGGGGCTGTCCTCCAACAACCTCCTTAAAGAAAGCCATCCATACAGAGTGGGAAAAGCACCTTGGCCATTGGCTTTTGTCTACAAGAACCTTTGTAATCAAGGGGATTAATCATGCCAGCCTTCGTACCACTGAGCTGTACCCGAGACCAGGATCCTTGTTGGGTTGATCTGGGGTATAGTGATTCATGACAGTAGAGCAGATGAGACAAAGAATGGGTGCCTTCAAACTGCAGACATCTCGATAGCATTATGCCTTACTAAATGGCATACTTAAATGTCACAATCAATTGAATCCACTACAGAATATAAGGATATTTTTACTTAATCTTTTAAAAATGCCTGCCCATGTTGGAGCTTGAGAGCTGGCTTAGCAGGGTGCTTGCCGTGCAAGCGCGAGGACCAGAGTTTGGATGTCAGCACCCCGAGAGCAAGCCATCAGTCTCGAGAGTGCGCTCCGAGGGATCTGATGCGCTCTCCGGCTTCCATATGCTCAGGTGTGTGCACTCACACAAGCACAACATACATGGAATGAGTCCATCTTTTAAAGAATATCATGTTAATTGTTTAAGGAAAGATGCTTTTGTCACCTGTCTCCTTAGATGTTAAAATGCATTCACTAGTTCATCGATGCCTCGTTAAAGGTCCTGGGCCCGAAAGGGAGATCCTCAGGACACTCTTCAAAGAAGTCTGTGCCCCATACTGAGAGATGACTGGAAACACTCTTAGTCAAGTCCAGAATGAGTGAAGATGTACACAGCCTGTCAGGAGCTCAGTCAGTACAGAGAAAGACTGGAAGAGAGTGCATTCCAGATGGCAAGTGACCCTTGTCTGCAAAAGACATTGAGAATTTGTTTAAAAGAAGATGGCTTTTATGTTGATAAGGAGATTCGCCGAGTTCCTCCCTCATGCTTGGCATGCTTTGAGTAATACATGGACACTATCAGGCCTGGGAGGTAGAGCTAGCCCTGGACAGTTTACATCTGGGAAGCCTGAGGCCCACATGGCCTCAGTAACTTGGCCGCAATGATGTAGCTAAAGAGTGGCTCTCTGCCCATCAGGCTGTATTTGAATTAGCCTTGCCCCGTGCTGCTGTATAATGCATGTTCATGGTCAAAGCTGTGTCTGTAGACATGGTGTGGTTGAGTACATGACGTCAGAGGCCTTTGACTCTTCAGTGCTTAGGCTTCTGGCTCCCAGGAAGTGGGCATGTTTGGGGGGCTAGGGGGCAGCCTTGTCCACTGGGTGCCAACATTGGTGTTTGGTGGAGTCAGTCCCCCAGTATCCTTCAGTCACTAAGCTCACACACATACAAGCACACACTCATCTCTTTGTGCATTCGTTTATTGGATTTACAAGTAGTTAACTCAGGGGTCCTTGGCCAGCAGGGCTGTGAGCACAAATGCCTGTGGGTTCAGGCAACTTCAAGAGTCAGAAGTATTCGGGGACTGTTGTGACTAACTTTCTCTCTGCCTGAGGACAGAGGCAAGCAAGTGGAACAGGAACGGGGGGGGGGTGCCCTAACATTTGGTATTCACCGATGTGACTTCTGTCTCCTCTCTAGGTATGGAGAAAAGGGGAAAGCTATCCGGATTGAGAAGGTCATCTACACGGGCAAGGAAGGGAAGAGTTCTCGAGGCTGTCCCATTGCCAAGTGGGTGAGTGAGTGCTGGGTCTCCACAGCTGAGCTATGTCTGGGCTCACATTGTAGAACAGGTTGCAGGGCAGGTACCATCATGGGGCCCGGAGCCAATGACCTTTGTGGCAGCTGGTCACCTCTGTCCTATGTACATGCCAGCAGCAGGCATCCTGTACTGTCGGGAACTGTGTTGATCTTACACTAACTGTGTGTGAGTCCTGGGTAAAAGCTTTAGATCCTGGAAAGGAGGAGGTGCAGCTGATCTAACCTGTTATCTGACCTCCCCCCACTCCCAGCACCCCCTCCCCCAGGGTTTTGACTCCTTTTTTCTACGTGTCTGAGTGGCCAGTACTCCTGTCCCCTACCTGGAAGCCAGGGAAGACACTGAAGGTGACCAACATGAGGCTGAGGACCCTGGGTAGTAGTATGCTGAGGCTCAGTTCTTAGCAGCCTCTAAGCAGAACTCTTGGGCATCTGGCCAGAGAGAAAGTCATTGGCAGACCCCAGTTCCCTCAGCGTTGCCCTTGGGGCCCTCCCCAAGCTCTAGAAATCATGGGTGTCTGCAGCTACAAAGCTGGCTTAGAGAGAGCTAGGTTCTCGGGAACTGGTCCATGTTCAGTGCCCTAGGCACCCAGGAAGCAAGACCTGGAGACACCAGGAGACAGCTGTGATGCTAACTGTGTAGTAGTTGAGGGACAGGGGCTGGACGAATGTTGAGACTGGGCTACCCTGGAACACAGACATGAACAGGGCGACAAACATTAAAGTAGCCCAAGGAGAAGAAGCATTTCCAGTGAGGAGGGCCACATGGGCGAAGGCAGGAAGGCTGCAGGAGTTTTGTGTAGCTGACCTGGATGTCATCTGCACACTCGCCATCTTCCCGTGGGATCATTCCTTGCCTCTGCATCTCTGTGGTTCATGAAAATAACACTTCTGAACTCAAAACACGGCATGCTTGTTCTAGCACTTCTAGCCATTATTGTAGGACTTTTCACAACAAAGGAACCTGGTGCTTTTTAAAAAGAAAGTATGAATGTGCATGTTGTGTCCACCCCATGGGAGGTGGCCCTTGCAGTAAAAGGTCTAATATGGTAGGAGGTATCTCTTCAGAGAACCCGCCTGGAAAATGATGTCAGTCGTAAGAAAGACGGTAAGCAGAGTTTGACTATTAAGGCCTGGAGAACCCTGGTCCACTGTCATAGCAGCATCTGCAGATGTGTGTTAATGCCCACCACAGTGGCCTCCTATAATCTGCCGGGAGCCAGGCAACCAGTCTTGAAGCAGCATTTGACTCAGTACCTCGGTTGTATGCTTCTGAATTTCCAAGACACATTTCAAAAATAATAGTTGATTGTTGGCAAGAAATTGGGGGAATAACATCACTATGGCCTGCCTTAGACCAAGACCTCATGATCAGGGCTGTGTGACGTTTAGCATGTAAAATATTCTGTACCATTTGCAGCAAGCCACGAAACCTGCTGTAACATGCAGGACACCTTGAGAGCACTGCCATTGTCAACTGTAGATTGCATTCGATTCCTCATCCATGACCGGTGACCGAGAGCAAAGTCGGGTGACAGAGGCTGAAAGGACTGTGCTGAGGGATGGGAATAGAGAGAGATCACCAAGGATGTACAAGACCCCAGATACAGTTCTCAGCCCAGCTAAATCAAATACAAACTCTGTAATCGGCAAGATGTCTGGTTCAGTGGATAAAGGCACTTGTACACAGGCCTTGTGGTGTGAATTGCATCCCTACATCTTACGAGGTGACAGGACAGAACTGGCTCCCAAGTTATCCTTTGACCTGCATGGGGCATCATGTACAGGCACAGTAAATAAATGTTAAAAGGAAAATCTTAATTAGGAAAAGCAGAAGAATGATCTCAGGAGTTGGGGAGCATCAGAAGGGAAGAGCTGGAGCGTGAATAATAATCCATGAAAGGGAGGCTGGAGAGATGGCTTAGCGGTTAAGAGTGCTGACTGCCCTTCCAGAGGTCCTGAGTTCAATTCCCAGCAACCACATGGTGGCTCACAGCCATTTGTAATGGGATCTGATGCCCTCTTCTGGTGCGTCTGAAGACAGCTACAGTGTACTCATATACATAAAATAANTAAATCTTTAAAAAAAAAATCCATGAAAGGAGTTTCAGCTTATTCATTTATTGGAAGGAAAAGTTCTAGACCAGTGGTTCTCAACCTGTGGGTCCTGACCCCTTCGGGAGTCGCATATCAGTTATCCTGCATATTGTATATTTACATATTCATAGCAGTAGTGAAAATAGAGTTATAAAGTAGCAATGACATATTATTATGGTTGGGGTCACCACAACATGAGGAACTGTATTAAAGGGTAACAGTGTTAGGAAGGTGCTCTAGAGAAAGTGGTAGCTTCACGCTGAATGAGCCTAAAGCCACTACAGTGCACACTGACCGTGTCAGTTTGTTATGCCTACTTGTGGTACTTGTGCCTTTACACGTGGAGTTTTGTGCGAGATGGCACAGATATTAGGCGGTTTACTACAGTGGCTTCAATACCATTTCTGGCCTCTAGGAGCACTGCACCACATGGCTCACATATCCTTGTGAAGTATGCGAGTGCATACACATAAGTATGTAAATGAACAAAAAAAAATCTTAAAGTTTTTGGCCAAGTACACTAGCACACCTTTAACCCCAGCACTCAGGAGGCAGAGGCAGGCAGATCTGTTTTCAAAGCCAACATAGTAAGTTCAGGACTTACTAGAAGTACATAGAGACCCTATCCCAAAGAAAGGACAACAGACTATTAAAGCTCCCCATTTCCAGTCTTTCTTACAAACTGGTCGGAGTACCCTGTGTGGCTAAGGAGAGCTAGGTGTCTCAGCTTCCGATGAACAGATGTCCCCACTGAGCCCTGACTTTGTCAAGCGCCCTTAGCTTCTTGGCATTGCCAAACCAGCCACACCTTTCTGTGTAGCCTGCAGAGGGTGAATGGCAGGTGCGACTACATCTGTCTGCAGCCTAGGTCTTTCCTGACCTCCACACCTACGGGTCATACTTTGGAGGAGCCTCAGGCTGTTTTGCACAGTGTTATACCCTGAGTGTAAACATAGATGTGCAGCACTTTCTCTGCCCAGGTGTAAAACGTACATAGCTATGCCATACCTTCTCCGCAGACATTCTGGAACATCGTAAAACTCTTCACCATATTTCTGGTTCACACCTCCTTTCTTTTAAGTCTGTGTTGGTCACAAATGTCTTAGACTTCATCGTCATTATTTTTTATTTTGCTGTTTTAAAATGTGTTTCTGCTTCCCTAATGGTGCTGTCCTAAAGATGGACAGCTGCAGGCCTGTGGGGTAGTGAGGGGCATGTGCCATGCAGAGCTGTGTGGCCCTACAGGGAAGTAGCTCAGTCCCATGTCTCCGCAGGTGATCCGAAGACACACACTGGAGGAGAAGCTGCTGTGCTTGGTGCGGCATCGGGCAGGCCACCATTGTCAGAACGCCGTGATTGTTATCTTGATCCTGGCCTGGGAGGGCATCCCTCGAAGCCTTGGAGACACCCTCTACCAGGAGCTTACTGACACCCTCCGGAAGTATGGGAACCCTACCAGCCGGAGATGTGGCCTCAATGACGAGTATGTGTTGGAGTGGCAGAGGTGGTGATGGGGCTGTAGGACCAGGGTAGCAGGCACTGGGATGCTGGGCAGTGCTGGGTTCTGGCCCTGGCTCCACTTTACTGTTCAGCCCCAGATCAACATTAACCTATCTTTATTGGATTTTCCTACCCTTTCCTTGAGGTGCATTTAGTTTCAGTAAAGTTACCCTTTCAGTATACAGTTTGGAGGATTTTTGTTTTGTTTTTGTTGAGACGAGGTCTTGCTGTCCTAGAACTAGCTATGTAAACCAGGCTAGCCTTGAACTCAGGGAGTTCAAAGCCTGCCTCTGCCTCTGGAGTGCTGAGATTAAAGTCATACTTCACCACCCCCAGCAGTTTGGAGGATTTTGATATAGTCATATCACCCAGTCGAGATTGAGAACAGGGGTCCATGAGACGGCTCAGTGGGCAAAGGCAATTGCCACCATGCCTAACAACTTTAGTTCATTCCCCAGGACCAATATGATAAAAGAGAATTAAGTCCTGAAGTTGATGTCCACATACACATGTGCACACATGTGCACATACATGCAAGCATGCATAACTTCTGTACCCTTTATCTACAACCCTTCTCCCAGCCCTCAACAACCATGTGACTTTCCTGACCCTTTAAGTCTGCCCTGGAGAATGTTTCTTTCCAACTCATATGCATTATGTGTCCTTCTGAACAGGCATGTTTCACCAAGCATTGAGTGTTCAGAGAATAACCTGTACTGGGAAACTTGGAGGAGTTGTGGGGTGGAAGGAGGAGCCCTTGTTGCCAGAGGCTAGTGGAAACCAGTCCTCTACAGGGGCTGTGTCAACAGAGACCACATCCGTATGCTTGGCCTGTGTTATACATTGCAGCCGGACCTGTGCTTGCCAAGGCAAAGACCCCAACACCTGCGGTGCCTCCTTCTCCTTCGGCTGTTCCTGGAGCATGTACTTCAACGGCTGCAAATATGCTCGGAGCAAGACACCACGAAAGTTCCGCCTCACAGGAGACAATCCGAAGGAGGTGAGAAAAGCGGTGCCCGACACACGGCAGGCCCCCCTCTCGCCTCCCCACCTGCGTCCTTAACAACTATGCAGAGGGAGGATTGACGTGGCGTCACATGGGTGGACATAAAATGTATGGCGTTAGCAGGCAGTGTGAAAACTGAGAGCTGCTGGTCACAGGTCCTCAGACCTAACCACTTACGTGCCAGCTTTAGAGGGATTATTCTCAATGCCTTAGATGCAGATGCAGATTTTTCATCTGAATTTGATTTGGTCATTTCTTTGTGGGGCATCTTTGCGGGGTATAAGAATAGGAGGAAGGGGGGCTTCCTCTCTGTGGATGATCCTCTGAATCTGTACAGGGCTTGGTAAGGAATCCCATCCCCCGCTGGGCTGGGCAGACATTGGGAGCATTCATACAGACATCCGGGCCCTTACTGTCTCCATGTCCTCGTGCACAGAGTACAACCCACACATATAGTCGATGGGTTATGATTAGGCCTCTCCATGGCTACTCACACTGGACCTCTCTCATGTCCCTGTCACAACCGAACAAGGGCCTCTGGGACTCTTGTAGCTTTCACCAAGGGTATAGGATCTGTGTCAGCTGAGGCCATTTCTCTATTGCTGTATTTTCTGTGCTCCGTGCTGCAGTGGCCATGGCAAGAGGGGGTCTCAGAATGAGCACAGTATCCTTTTCACCTCTGCTCCCTTCCTCCTGCTTGTACTTCCAGGGTGTAGGGGTCAGGGGTCTAACCCCTCTGCTGGGGTGCAAGTATCCTGGCCATCCTGATGCCAGTCTTGGCCTTCCACAGCTCGGGGCTCCTAGCTAGTACTGGAAGGACTTCCCCCTCTGCCAAGGTCAGGGACAGCCCCTGGGCTCCTCTTCTGTGTGTCATAGCCTATGTAACCATCTTCTTGGCTAAATAGTTTTCAGGGACTAGAGCAATGCTCTCCCAAATGGTCTGAGTTCATGACCTAGGACCCACACTGTGGCTCACAGCCATCTGTAACTCCAGCTTAGGGGAACTGACACCTTCTTCTGGCTTCTGCAGACCCCATGCACACACATAAAAAAATCTTCATTTTCCCAAATTCAGTACCTTTTCCCAAAAAAACTTTTAGACAATTTTGTAAGCTAAAAATAACTCTAATTTGATAGCTCTTTGTAAGCTAAGACCCTCTTCTTCTGAAGCAGCAAATGTGGTTGTCTCAGTGGGTTGAAGAGTCCCAGGGCCTAAGACTTGCCAGAATAAAAAGGCAGTGGCTCAGTTTCTCCAAGAGCTGTCCCTGGTGCTGTAGATGGCTGTGTGCGGGGCTCACACAAGTCTCCTTACCCCCACTTGACCGCCAGGAGAGACTGCTCAGAACAGTTGATAGTAAAGGAATCAGGGTCTCTCCCCAGGCCTGCTGTGCTTCCCCAGCTCGAGCCTCACCTCGGAGCTGTGTTATGGCAGCATCCAGACAGCGGCAGAGCAGTGGCCAGGCCCCATACAGCATCGTGTTGGTTGTACTGACTGGTGACTGAGCCATGCTCCTGGCTTCTCTCCATGCTGCGTGCTTGATGCCACTCCTCCATAAATGCTCCATGTTTGTGTTCATGGCCTCAAGTCCCTACAAGCCAGTGTAAGGCCAGAGAGGCAGCAGAAAGGCTGCGACTACATCGTGCAAGCTGGCTTGTGTGGAACTTCTCGATGCTGCAGACATTTTTGCTGGCTAGTACAGGAACCACATGGACCCACCAAGGGACCTAGTGCATTACTATCTTGCATTTCAGAAGGCTGGAGCAGCCAAGTTTTTGGGTTTGTCTGACACCTGGTTGGTGATGGTCTCTAGGCCAGACCAACTGTGAATCTCCAGCACAGGTCCATCAGATTCTGCTTTCTCTAACATAGGAACACATATCCACATCTATTGGAAAAATCCCCGCCCACCATACTACACCTGTGACCCACAGTATTCAGCTCTGAGTGCAAAGCCCTGCTCTCTTGTCCTGGGCTGAACAGGACTGCATGTGACTGATAGAGTAGCTTAGCCATCAGGACGACTGCACCTTCCAACAGTGCCTTTTCCTGGTGAGCCTCAGCATCCCCATTTAAAATGGACACACCAGGGGAACGCTGAGACGCTGGACGCACTTGGCTTCCTGCCTCCTCAGCAATGGTTCTGGTGGGCTCATTTCTGGCAGGAAGTTTGCCGGCTAGGGCAGCTCTGAATGTACCTAATTGTTTGTTCTTCCTGCAGGAGGAGGTGCTCCGGAATAGCTTCCAGGACCTGGCCACTGAAGTCGCTCCTCTGTACAAGCGGCTCGCACCCCAGGCCTATCAGAACCAGGTACTGAAGCCAGGGCCCTTGTCTGTCATGTGCAATTTTTACTCAAGTTCCCGGATGTTGGAGAGTGGGGGGGGGGGTATTGTTTCCTTTGTGTTTTTAAAGTGTGCTCAACCTAGAGGTCTCCTGGAGCCATTGTGTGCTTTGGATAAGACTCCTTCCTTAGTCACCCCTGGCCCCTGTCTTCCCCTCCCCATTAGTCTGCAGTGCCTCTGGCCTAGCTTCCTCTGAGGAGCTTGAGTTCCCATCGATCTAGGCAAACAAGCTTGAGCTAACCTAGGAGAGAGCCATTCCTTCAGAGCCAGGGCCTCTCAACTGGAAAACCTTCCCTCGTGGCCCAGGTTCACACGGCAGCTGTGATCCTTCACCTGCTTCTCTCTAAGATCTGGATCCCAGGGGCATCGTCGGGGCTAGTCACTTAGGCTTCCTGAACAGCTGTTCTTGGCCATTCACACAGGTGACCAATGAAGATGTGGCGATCGACTGCCGCCTGGGGCTGAAGGAAGGGAGGCCCTTCTCAGGGGTCACAGCCTGCATGGACTTCTGTGCCCACGCCCACAAGGACCAACATAACCTCTACAATGGGTGCACTGTGGTAAGGAAGCCTGGGACCAGCGGAAGGCGCCAACTAATGGGTTTTGCTCCTTGTGAGGAGGGAAGTAGAGTGGATTCTTGGAGCCCTAGGTAGTGTTGACTTAGATGGCCTGCTCCTGCCCTAAACCCTCAGAGTATTAGGAGGACCAGGAACAGGAGGACCAGGGACAGGAGGCATGTGAGGAACCAGAGCCAATGTGTGAATTTACTGAGCAGTAGAACAAGTAAGATGAGGTTTGAGGATGAAAAATAGAAGTCTTCCTAGAGATGTCTGCTAGGCTGCATGGTTGAGTAAGAGCAGGCAGGGAGGTTCAAATGAGCGGGTCCTCAGAGGCACACATGCGTGTGTGTGCTGGAGAAGACAGGGAGTCGGGGCTGACTGAGGTGAGCCACCCTCGAGGGAACGGGTGCTGCTGTGGTCCTTATGCTTGCTTCTCAGCTGGGTTTGGTACAGCCTGGACTGCAGCGTCTGGGGAGAAGGCTGTGGGCCCAGACTGAAGTGCTAGCAAGGGCGGGTCCTCAAGGATAGAGGGGGCAAGAGGTGGGGACACTGGAGAGCAGGCAGGAGCCACCTGCCCTCCATGCTCCTGCACGCTTTCCTATTAAAGATTAACTGTCAGCAGCCAAACTCTCAAAAACTTCTCATGTCTTAGTCTCTGCGTGCGTGTACACGGCTAGGTCTGTGCATGGTGGACAGCTGTGCGTGTACATGCATGCGAGTGTGCCTGGAGGCCAAAGGTTGATCTCTGGCACTCCTGTGAAGCTGTCCATCCCTAAAGGTTTTAGTGTTGTTTTTGAGACAGTCTCATTGGCACCTGGAGTTAGGCTGGGTAGCCAGTAAGATGAAGTCCACCTGTGCTTGGCTTCTTCTGTGGGTCCTGGAGATGGAACTCAAGCCCTCCGGTTGGCACAGAGATAGCTTTGCACACTGAGCCATCTGATCTACTTTTTTTTTTTTTCCAGTATAAAATAGAGCTTATTCAGGGCATGGGGAGAGGAGTTAAGAGGGTAGTAGAGACAAAGAAAGGCAGAGAGGGAGAGAGTAGAGAAGTAGAGGGGGGGAGGGAGTGGGGAGAGAGGGGGAGGAAAGAGAGAGCTGAGCTGTCTGCTTATGGGAACTTAGAGAGTTGGGAACTGAAGAGCTGGTTCAGAAGTTGAGAGCACTTGCTGCCCTCCAGGAGACAGACCCTCAGCTTATTTCTCAGCAAACCACTGCAGGTAACGCCACCATCAGCTTTAGGGAATCTGGTGCCCTCTTCTAGCCTTTGTGAGACATACAGCATAACATTCACATGGACATATATAAACACATACATATAATTTAAAAAAAAAAAAAAACTTTTAAAAACCGTTTTCTGAAGTCTTTAGAGATAACCACAGTCAGCATTTGGTGGCCATCCCCTCTACAGCTGTGTGTATGACCAGGGCCACACAGCTGTATAAAACTCCACCTACATGGGTCCGAGTCTCCCTGCTGTCCTGTAGAGTGTTTTTCCTAACCAGTGGTGACTTGGGCTTGCTGTGTCCGTGGGTTTGGATTCACATTTAAATTTTTTGAAGCTTCATGTGTAGCTCTGAGATCAGCTATTTAGCCAGTTCCCCCACAAATGATGGGCAGTTGGTGAGTCACACACTCTCCATCCATATGCCATGAGGAATCCCTGCAGCTCAGTGCAGAAATGGTTTCCTCTGGAGCGCCACCTCCTGCCCCCATAGAGACAGTGGCAGTCACGGGCTCTTAGTGCTTGTTCAGTTTCCTGCAGTACAGGATCCTGTCAGTCTGCCTAATTCAGTGAGGTGGGCCTCTTATCCGCTGAAGAGGTTGAACATCTTTCTCTATTTCTCTTGCTTCTCCCTACCCTGCCCCCAACATTTACTTTATATGTATGAGTGTTCTATCTGCATACACAGCCTGCAGGCCAGAAGGAGGGCATCAGCTCCCATTATAGATGGTTGTGAGCCACCATGTGGCAGCTGGAAATTAAACTCAGGACCTTTGTTTGTTTGTTTGTTTGTTTGTTTGTTTTGAGACAGGGTTTCTTTGTGTAGACCAGGCTGGCCTCGAACTCAGAAATCCTCCTGCCTCTGCCTCCCAAGTGCTGGGATTAAAGGCGCCACCACTGCCTGGCACTCAGGACCTTTGAAAGAGCAGCCAGTGCTCTGAACTGCAGAGCCAGCTCTCCAGCCATCTCTCTTGCCTCTTAATTTCATCCTCAGGATGTCCCATTTATGTCCTTTGCTTCCTCTCAAATCATCATTGCCATTGTAAAGTCCTTAGGTGATTAGGGATAGGGGCGGTCTGTTCCTGTAATACAGTCTATCCGCCATGGCTCACCCACAGTTGTAGTTGACCTCTGTTCTGTTTATCAAATGGGGTGTCAGGGAAGGGAAAGCACAAGGCTAAGGACCAGTTGAGCTTGAGCTATAAGCAGGAAAAATAAGTAAATTATAGGAGCTGGAGAGATGGCTCAGCAGTTAAGAGCACTGGCTGCTCTTCCACAGGTCCTGAGTTCAATTCCCAGCAACTACATGGTAGCTCACAGTCATCTGTAATGGGATCTGATGCTCTTTTCTGGTGTGTCTGAAGGTAGTGACAGTGTACTCACATGGGTAAAATTTAAAAAAAAAAAATCTGTTTTAAAAAGTAAATTGTATCAGAAGATTTATGTACAAGGAACATTTGTTATGCTTTAAAAACGTTGTTTAAAAAAAAAAACCTGCATACTCTTATTTAGTTACCCAAAAGTATCATATACCCGTGCATGCATATGTAACTAATGTTTACAACTATTTTTTTTTCCTGAGGTCACTTTTAATAAAATGAAAGGTTACCTTATCAGCAGCTCCGAGTAGTCAGGATTCTGGGGGAAGGTGTCAGCCTGTTGGTGTGGCTCGGTGGTGGCAGTGGTGGGCTTCGGGCAGAGCTGCCTCCCTAGTCCCAGGGACACAGGAGATAACACAACTGGAACTGAGCATTGTGTGCGTTCCCTCCCAGCCTCTGTGTTGTTAGTGTCTAGAACCATAGTAGCCGGGACAGCGTGATGGGACACGGCAGATGGCTGGCCATGGGGAGGAGACAGTTTGGGAGGTCTCCCCTCTCTCCAGGCATGGACTCCAGTCCCATATCTCCTCTCCCTGTGTGGGACAGGTCTGCACCCTGACCAAGGAAGACAATCGCTGCGTGGGCCAGATCCCTGAGGACGAGCAGCTGCACGTGCTGCCCCTCTACAAGATGGCCAGCACGGATGAGTTTGGCAGCGAGGAGAACCAAAACGCCAAGGTGAGCAGTGGGGCCATCCAGGTGCTCACAGCATTCCCCAGAGAGGTCCGGCGGCTGCCTGAGCCTGCCAAGTCCTGTCGCCAACGGCAGCTGGAAGCCAGGAAGGCGGCAGCCGAGAAGAAGAAGCTGCAGAAGGAGAAACTGAGCACGCCAGAGAAGATCAAGCAGGAGGCCCTGGAGTTGGCTGGAGTCACCACTGACCCAGGTAAGCAAGGGGCACCACCCTAAGGGGCCTTACCCTCACCTCACATCACACTGGCCACTTAGGAAGAACGTCCTGATGTGACTCACTCTGTCCTTCAGAAAGACGTTCTGTGAAATGCCTAGATATAAATGGCCTAGACAGATCACTTGGCTGCTCCAGCGTGCTCTTGCCTGGGGCAGGGGCCATTGTTGTAGAGCCCATAGGTGGGAAGTGGGCTGTGGGTGTCTGAGCTCCCATTCCTCCCTGGCAGCAGGCCCTGCAACCCTACACCCACACTTGGGGAAAATGAGCTTCAGCTGAAAGGAAGGCATTTTCTGGAGTCAGAGTAAAGTGATGGTGGAGAGACACAGGTTCTGCACAGGCTATGTCTCTCCACCTTGAGAGTCTTAAGGGGAGCCCAGTGAGGAAGTCTAGACCCGGTTGAGCTCACCTCAACATTTCATCCATCCTCTTGTCAGGCAAGGAAGGAGGCTCCATCTCCTGCCCTCTGCACTCAGACCTTGCTAGGCTGTGGCACATACCTCATCTTCTGCTTTGCCTTCTGCCTTCCCCAGGCCTGTCTCTGAAGGGTGGATTGTCCCAGCAAAGCCTGAAGCCCTCCCTCAAAGTGGAGCCTCAGAACCACTTTAGCTCCTTCAAGTACAGCGGCAATGCGGTGGTGGAGAGCTACTCGGTGCTGGGCAGCTGCCGGCCCTCTGACCCCTACAGCATGAGCAGTGTGTATTCCTACCATTCGCGCTATGCACAGCCTGGCCTGGCCTCCGTCAACGGCTTCCACTCCAAGTACACACTTCCCTCCTTCGGCTACTATGGCTTTCCATCGAGCAACCCTGTCTTCCCCTCCCAGTTCCTGGGTCCCAGTGCCTGGGGGCACGGGGGCAGTGGAGGCAGCTTTGAGAAGAAGCCAGACCTCCATGCTCTACACAATAGCCTGAACCCGGCCTACGGTGGTGCTGAGTTTGCCGAGCTGCCAGGCCAGGCTGTTGCCACAGACAACCACCACCCCATCCCTCACCACCAGCAGCCTGCTTACCCAGGCCCCAAGGAATATCTGCTACCCAAGGTCCCCCAGCTCCACCCAGCATCCAGGGACCCCTCGCCCTTTGCTCAGAGCTCCAGTTGCTACAACAGATCCATCAAGCAAGAGCCAGTAGACCCTCTGACCCAGGCTGAGTCCATACCCAGAGACTCTGCTAAGATGAGTAGAACACCCTTGCCCGAAGCATCTCAGAATGGGGGACATAGTCATCTATGGGGACAGTACTCAGGAGGCCCAAGCATGTCCCCGAAGAGGACTAACAGTGTAGGTGGCAACTGGGGCGTGTTCCCTCCAGGGGAGAGCCCTACCATTGTTCCCGACAAGCTCAATTCTTTTGGGGCCAGCTGTCTCACTCCTTCACACTTCCCAGAAAGCCAGTGGGGACTGTTCGCTGGTGAAGGTCAGCAGTCAGCCCCCCATGCTGGAGCACGGCTTCGAGGCAAACCATGGAGCCCCTGCAAGTTTGGGAACGGCACCTCGGCCTTGACTGGCCCCAGCCTAACCGAGAAGCCATGGGGGATGGGAACCGGGGATTTCAACCCCGCCCTGAAAAGTGGTCCTGGGTTCCAAGACAAATTGTGGAATCCCGTGAAGGTGGAGGAGGGCAGGGTTCCCACACCAGGGGCCAACCCGCTGGACAAAGCCTGGCAAGCCTTTGGCATGCCCTTGAGCTCCAACGAGAAGCTATTTGGGGCCCTGAAGTCAGAGGAGAAGCTGTGGGATCCCTTCAGCCTGGAGGAGGGGACAGCCGAGGAGCCCCCCAGCAAGGGGGTGGTGAAGGAAGAGAAGAATGGACCCGCGGTGGAAGAGGACGAGGAAGAGCTGTGGTCGGACAGTGAACACAACTTCCTGGATGAGAACATAGGCGGTGTGGCTGTAGCCCCCGCCCATTGCTCCATCCTCATCGAGTGTGCCCGGAGAGAGCTGCATGCCACCACACCACTCAAAAAACCCAACCGCTGCCACCCCACCCGCATCTCGCTGGTCTTCTACCAACACAAGAACCTCAACCAGCCCAACCACGGGCTAGCGCTCTGGGAGGCCAAGATGAAGCAGCTGGCGGAACGGGCACGGCAGCGGCAAGAGGAGGCCGCACGCCTGGGCCTGGGTCAGCAAGAGGCCAAGCTCTACGGGAAGAAGCGAAAATGGGGGGGTGCTATGGTGGCTGAGCCCCAGCACAAAGAAAAGAAGGGGGCTGTCCCTACCCGGCAGGCGCTGGCCATGCCCACAGACTCCGCGGTCACCGTGTCCTCTTACGCCTACACAAAGGTCACTGGCCCCTACAGCCGCTGGATCTAGGTGCCAGGAGCCAGCGTACCTCAGCGTCGGGCCCGGCCCGAGCTGCTCTGTGGTGCTTTTGCCCTCATGCCCGGGGGCGGGTTGGGGGTGCAGAAGTCTCTCTATATCTACATATATGGATATGCTTATCATATATATGTATTTATGGTCCAAACCTCAGAACTGACCCGCCCTCCCTCCTCTTCTTCCCCAGCACTTTGAAGAAACTACGGCTGTCGGGTGATTTTTTTTTTTTTTTGATCTTAATATTTATATCTCCATGTTTTATTTTTCCCCTTGTTTTGAGGGGGGCTTTTATTTTCCTTTTGTTTTTAAAACTTTATCCTTGTATATCACAATAATGGAAAGAAAGTTTATAGTGTCCTTTCACAAAGGAGCGTAGTTTTAAATTCCATTTAAAATATGTATTTATTGGATTTTTTTAAAGCGACAATAGTAATGGGTACAGGTGGGCAGGAAAGACTTCCTGCCTGGTGAGCCCAGCCTCCTGGGGGCTGCAGGCTCTCCCAGCCATCTGCCCCACAAGCCAAGGTTAGCATGTAGCCCTGGTCTATCCCTCCTTCCCACAGGCTGGGGAGCCTTTTGGGACCACCCCGTTCTCTGTGGAATGGGGGAAGCTGCAGACATCTGGGGGCCTGGAGATGCTGGTGTTAGATGTCCCCAGAAACCAGGTTGGAAGTAGACAGCTTCAAGCTTGCTAGTCTCCACACTGAATCCTCTCTGTCCGTTACTTACCAAGTCACATGATGTCCTGGTTCGCTAGGCAGCACCTCAAGCTGCAGCAGGAGTCGAGAGGCTCCGAGGCTCTTCTCGTCCCGTTGATAAAGCCGGTGAGTACTGGGCCGAAGGAAGCTTAGTGGCAGTTTTCTTAAAAATCGCCCCAAAGTTTGTCGATACTGAAAAAGGGCTACTGTATCTTTAGAATCAAGAAGTTGAACCCAAGCTGTGAAGAGCCAGTGTGCTGTACGGTGCTCTGCGGGTGCTCTGCGGTGCTGTGTGGTGCTGTGTGGTGCTGGAGCCTGGTGCTGTAGCAGTGTGCTGGGACTTTTCTGACTCTCAGGGCAGGTGGCATCCTGCCAGAGCTCAGCCAGCCAGTGTGATGGCAGGTCATGCATCGTCCTTATTCCTGGATCTTCACACGGGACAATGGTGCAGCCCTCGCAGGGCATGGCCTACACTTCATTTAAAGTGCAAGGGTCAGGCGTTTTCAACAGGTTGCTATGCTTTTCCTCCTTTGAGGGGGCCAGTTCTCCATTGGATCTTTTCTCTCCTCTCTCTCCCTTCTCCACCCCCCCGTAACATGCCCATCCTAGAATCCCTGGTGCATTCATTCAGCTCTTTGAAAATGAGAACGTTGGTGCTTTAATTTCTGTGACATTGAGAGGTTGGGCCTGACAGGTGGCGGCGGCGGTAGCGGTGGCGTGTCTGCAGCAGGTCAGTCTTCACAAGTGTTTTTCAGAAGCCGTTAGCCGTGTAGTCGGGCTGCCCGTGCGTGCGGACGTGTGTGGTGAGTGGGGGGCTTCATCAGGACACACACAGTGGCAGCCGAGTCCTGAGACAGCAGTTAGCACGTGGTTCTAGCCAGGTTTGGTCTTCATAAACTGAGCGTAGCAATCCCATGACAATGCTGAAGGCAGGTCCAAGTCCCCAAGCTTCGCGGTGCCTTGTGCCAGAGCCGAGAGCCGAGCGGCCGGGTGTTAACTAGAGCCCTTCGGAAGCGCTGGCAGAGAGTGGCTAAAAAGGTGTCCTGAGCATTTTTGTGGTCTGGTTTTAACTGTAAATAGTGAAAGTTTTTTTAAGCACTTTTGCCTAGATTTAAACAGCAACTTGAAAAGAATAAAAAGTACATTTTAACCTGTAATTGTGGGAGAGACTGTAAATAGTAGCTGAATATTTAATGTGCTTTGTCAATCCACCTTTACCATAGTCTGTAAAGTTGCAATTATTTTACAGGACAAAAAAAAATGAAATTATTATTGCTTTTGAAATAAATACCCAAGAGCTTATCAGGACTTAGAATTATTCAGAATTCAGATTTATAGGAAAAGCCTCTGACCCTCTGTTTGACAAGCTAAAGAGTCAGAGGCTTTAAGGCGCATGCTAATTTTCTAGTTTTGAGGGAGAGTTGGGTCCTTTAAATGCTATTTTGCTTAATCGCATCAGTACTTTTACGCAGGTCTCATCTGACTCCGTGCTTAGGTAGATGCGGGGGTGCCTTGAAAAACTTCATTTTAAATAATCTTAAATATGATATTTTACAAAGCATTTGGAGAATGTGACCGTGTGTACGGCCCATGGAAGCCCCAGGTTGGCTGATGGCTTGCAAGGTCCTGAGCGTGGCCCAGGTGATAATGTTGCTGGCAGTGTGTGGATCTCTCTGACGCGTATTCAGTATGCTCCAAACCTCCTCACCCTTTGGTAGCAAAGCCATCATTAGATGAATGGAGAAACCAGTACAAGCTAAAAAGCATGTGATATCCATCCCCCAAGCCTGCACAGCCTTTGCTCATAAGCTCTAGACCAGGAAACAGGCTGCTGTGAGGTGAGGCAAGAGGCGTTCCACGTTGGCCCTTCAGGTCCTAGCGAGTGCTGTTTTGGGGCTCGGCGCTGTGGCTGTGCTGAGCCCGTGCTGATATTCACACACTACATGTATAACCTACCTCAAAGCTGTCACTGAATTGAGCATGCTTTAGACGTGTATTTAAGACGTAACTATGCACAGTTCTATATCCCCCAACCCTTGCTGCTGAAGGCTTCTTAAAGAGAAAAATCAAAATTTTTATTTTTACTGGCACTATCATTTTTTAAGTCCTGAAGATGATTGACAAGACATTTTTATCATGAGAAGAAAAAAAAAATAAAGCCATTGCAACTCAAGAACCTGACGGCATGAGCAAGTTTTAAGAGTAGCGTTATAGCCGGGAAGATGATGGCTTCGGAGTCTGCTCCCAGGGTGCCCGTCTGTCCGTCCGTCCGTCTGTCCGTCCGTCTCCACAGTCCACAGGCAGTGCAAGCGTTTGGTGCCCCTGCCCCAGCTTTGTCCTTCTGCTTTGCTTTTGTTATCCCTGCCCGCTGTGTGCAAGAGGACTTTTGAAGTTCTGACCCGAGAGATTTTCTTTTAGAATATAAGTCATTTGCAGCAGGATCTCACAAAATAACTGGTGCTAGCTGGAGAAACCACCTGTCAGTAGCAACACTGGGGGTATCACGTGGATTGGGGGGGGGTTCGGTTTGAAGTCTGGTTTTAGTGGGGACTGAGCACCCCAGCCCAGCCCTCCAGGGTGCTGCTTTGCCTTTTTGCTGTGGTGGCCCTGGTCCATGGGAAGGGACTTTGCCTTCTCTGGCCCTCCCACCTGCTGCTTTAAAGAAACAGTTTGCAGAGCTAGGGGTTGTTAGTGCTGAGCGTCAAGGACAGAAGGCAAAGGGCTTTGTAGCTCCATAGCTGATGGTGGTGGATGTGTGAGCGTGGTTTGACAGTAGCTGAAAATCCAGTGTCACAGAGCGAGGAGACGTGACTGCTTCAGATGTCAGAGCAAGGCCAAGCTGGTGGGAAACTGATGTATCCCTGATGTGCCTCAACCAATCTCTTTCCTTTTGTTACTGAAGTGTGTTTTCTGGACTTGGAAGCATTTTTATGAATTGAAATAGTCTAATAAATGGTGCTATGGTGTTTCAATGTGACTGTCCCTGATCTTGTCTCCCTGAGGTGCTATCAACGTTTGAAACCACAACCAACCAAAAACGGGCCCCGTCTCTCGGCTTTTCTCCCCTCTTTTGGTGCTGTCTTCGTGGACCTCTGTTTACCGCGCTGTGTCTGCTCTGAGCAGGGTTCTGGGTCTGGTGTTCTGTTTGTTCCCCTTGGTGGCCAAAGCTAGGCTCACAGAGAAGGCAGCTTGCTCTGCGCAAGGACAGCAGAGGCCCCGCCTGTGGGTTTGTCTATCTTCTTAGCCAGCTTAGAAAGTGAGTGGTGGCTTTGAGAAGGAGAGGCAGGAGGAACCCCTGCCTCTCCCTGTATGTCAGGCATTCTCTTGTGTCCCAGGGTGCTAACCCCGGAGGGGACAGGCTGTGGTCCAGAGGCAGCGCCTTTACCTGGCCCCGGCAGGGACGGGATGTGCAAGACTGGGTTCTTGCTGCTCATTGGTAGCTCCTGGTGCTCAGACTAAAGGCAGGTGCTTTTTTTGTCCCTCAATGCCACCAAGGCCGCTTTTAGTTGGTGCTAAACTTATCCCTGTGTCTACATAAGCTGATGCAAAATTTAAGATCTAGACAGGAAGCTTCATTTTTACATCACCCACTGTCACAATTTTTTTTTTAAATACCTCAAAACAGGACATTGTGACAACTTAGATTCCATGAGGATATGATACTCACAGGCTGTCCATGGGATGACTTCCTTGACCTTGACACATCTAGGGTCATTCTCTGTTCATTCTTAAGCAGTAAAATGGCAGAGTGCTTAAGGGAAGGAGCATGGTTGGATTTTTTCCATTCTCTTAAGTTTTGCTTTTGAATAAAAAATGTGAATCTCCTCTGTCCATCTCATCGAGCTTTCTGTCACGGTTGCTGTCATTTGAAAATCTACACAGCACCTGGTTTATCTGCTGTCCTACCAGGCCAACTTCACCACATACCCTGGACCAAATAACACATTGGAGGTGCATACGCCAACCCATCTGCGCATAGATTCTGGGAGCGCCGCCTTCCTGAGGGGGCAGAGCCATAAGCTTCTCACCTGAGGGGAGACCTCAGCACAGAAGTTGGGTTCTGGGCTTCGTGCCTGAGGATCAGTGAGCTGTTCAGCCTGCTCCTCATTCGCTTCTATTCTGATATCAGGGATGTTTTCTGTAGGGTATCTGTCAATCATGCTCTTCTCGCTCCGACTGCTCGTCATTCAGGGGGAACCCTCACTCTTTATATGGGGACAGATAATAATTGGCTCATCTGGACATCCCAAATTTTCTTGATTCCAATATAGATTTTTTTTCATTTTCTTTTGGGGGTAGAGGGAGAGAGACGGGAGTGATGTCATTTATTTTTCTTGTGTTTAAAGAAGCAAGGACTGGCTGTCTCACAGCACACTGATGCTTTAGACTTGACCTAGAGCCCTTGTAGCTTTTGGATGTGTTTTATTTCTTATCTCTTTGAATTCCTGTTTGGTTGCCTGGCTTCCAATGGAGGTGAACTTAACAACCATACTTGAATATTCCGTCTTGACTTTGTAAACTGTGGCTACTTGAAATGAAGTTTATCTGGGGTTGATGGATGAATGGTAGGTTTTTGCAATGTCTCAAGGCAATAGGATGTGTATTATTA
The DNA here is from genome assembly GCF_900095145.1 of Mus pahari. Lineage (NCBI taxonomy): Eukaryota > Metazoa > Chordata > Mammalia > Rodentia > Muridae > Mus > Mus pahari. Next base: position 100,406,118 of record NC_034591.1, on the reverse strand, counting down.
AACTGTAGATATCTTAGTACAGTAAATTTATGCTGATAATTTTATTTTGTATAATTTTTACCTTTTTGTTAATATTTTCCTTCCAGTTTATTGGTTTGTCTCCCGAGCTACCGCCTTCCTTCCCCTTTCCTTCTCCCCCAGTGTTTCAGTAAATTTAATTTAGGGTGCCTAGAAATTGCAAGTATGTATCCTTTTTTGATTTGTATTTTATTATAATTTACACAAACAACTGGGTTTGTGAACTGTATTACTCCTGGCATCTTTAAAATATTGTGGGTGTTTTAATAAATTTTATATTTATTTTTTGCACTCAAATTCTGTGTAAGCTTTTTTTTTTTTCATCTTGAACCTGAACTAACTTGTGACATAAGGTACCCTGTAGTCGTGTCCTTCTGGAATATATTATAGACACCTGAATGAAGCCTGCCTTGGGCAGCGAGGGACCTGGCATCTAGTAGATGAGGTCACAGGCCCCGCTCTGGAGCAGCCTTAGCCCTGGTCCTGTTTTGTTCACTCTCCATCGTCTGGAATTCAGCCATCCTCACGTCCACCTCATGGTACTAAGACCACTGCACTGAGCTGTGTTCTGATGGTTCTGCACAGTCAAGCAACAAGGATCAGAGCCGGACCCCAGGATGCCGGACCTGGGGCAAAGGGGGGTGTCTTTAATCCAGGTGGAGTTCTTGTGGTGGCTAAGTTTGTGGGGAATTCTGAGCTGGGAAGGATAAAAGGACAGGAAGCCGCCCTCTTCTCCCATTTCCTCTGCCTGAAATGTCCCACCAAGCAGATCTAGCACCTGAAATGTGCTACCCAGCAGACTAGAGGCCTTGTTTTGAACTTTTACAGAGGAACCTTCTAGAGATGCACTGACATGCTATGCAAGTTCCTGTATGTACCTAGTCAGCCACAGGCTCTTGGCCCCATTATCAGTGCCAGATGTGGGTTCTGTCTCATGGATTGGCCCTTAGAAACAATCAGAAAGCAACTGGCTACTCCAGTGCTATCCTTCCTGCTGCTGTACCAGTGGTCGGGCGAGTTGTTGCAGATGGTGGGTTCACAGCGGGGTGTGATTGCTTGGCATGCCTAGTAGCCAAGTTCCAGGTGAGTACCAGTTTGATTTTTCCCTGTTGTACAATTCAAGTATGTGGTGTGTTAAAGTACTACCATCAAGTGCTGCGGGGTAACAAGAGCATTGCCTGTAGCCTATGTTTGGGGTCCTGTGGGATTCCATGTGCCAACAACTTAAAAACCTCAGCTGGTCAACATGCAGAGAATAAGAAACTGTAGAGGGCTGTCCTGGGAAGGAACACAGGGTCACACAACACACACACCCAAACACGCATGCATGTGCTCGACTGAAGGATCTCTGTGGAAGAGGGAATGGAAAGATTGTTAGAGCCAGGGGTGGTGGGTAACTAAGAAAATGGTAGTTTTCACACACAGGAGAGCAGTTGTACATGTAAACTCAATAGCAGGTATAACAGCATGTGCATGACCTGTACAGGCTCAAGCCAAAATGAACGGGGGAAGCTGGTGAAAGTCCCTCCACTCGGGAGTTCCTGGCATTTGATAGCTGCCGGAGGATGGAGAGGCCATTTTCTTCCATGACATGGCCCCACTCCCAAGGGCGGTCGGTGGGAACCACAAATGGGACTTGATGGGAAGAGAGCACAGTTGGGTAAGGAAGTGAGGGTGGAGAGGGTGGGTAGAGGAGGAGTCAGGGGAGGGGAGCTGATAGGAAGTTCTCAAACAGTTGATAAAATCTTAGAAGTTTTGCTGCTGGCCCTGCAGGCTGCCTAGTCTTGAACTGTTAGTCATCTCACCTAAAGTACTCTGCAAAGAAGAGACCCTCCCCCTCCTGGGAGAGACCAGAAGAGTCGTCTGGCCCTCACAACTGGCGGTCGTTCCGTTCCGTTGACACCCTCCCACCCCCAGAACACCAGATAAAGACAGGGAAAATCGTGTCCAGCTCCAGACATGTCTAGCCCCTCCCTCCCACCTCTGGAAGTCTGCACAGACATTGATGTCCCTGCTTTCCACCACTGCAGAGCCCTCCCCTAGTTTCCTCCCCTAGCCCCACCCTAGCCCTCCTGCCCCAGCCCCTCCCCTAACCCCTGCTCTATCCCTGGCCCTGGCCCCTCTCCTAGCCCCTGCCTAGCCCCAGGAGACCCCTCATGCTGCCTTATATTTCAGACATATGCCCATCTCTGCTCCCGTGTGTCACCCACTCATTCTTGGTTTGTACCCTGAGCAACAGCTCACCCTACCCCACCTCATCCCACCCCACACCACCCCCATAGCCTCTCATCCAGAACTCTCAGGTCCACCTCTGCCCAACCCTACCATCCATTCCACGTCCTATAGATGATGTGGGCTCTGTGATCATTTTTCCAAAGAGCTGTCCTCCCTCAGGCCGGCCAGAGAGCCTGGTCCTCACTCATCTCGCCAGAGGACTACACTCCCCAAACCCTCTGCTCCTGGGCTCCACGGCTAGATGTCCCAGGAGCCTGCAGACTTTCTGCTCACCCGAGGGAATCAATTCACAGCATAGCCTACCAGATGTGCACAACCCACAGCCTCTTGGGCCACACGCGCTCGGGATTGCTCTTGATACGGCCTGGCAGTCACGAACGGAAGTCATGATGGGTGTTTTGAAGCTTTCTTCTTTTTCTTTCATTCTTTCCTTATATTGGGAACATGGCGGCTGGGAGAGATGCCTGCAGTGGTGCACGTGTAAAGGTTGGTAGCGTGCCTGCGGGAGTGGGTTCTCTCTTCCTCCCATGTAGGCTGTAGGACTCCAGCTCCGGTCTGCATGCCTGCGGGAGTGGGTTCTCTCTTCCTCCCATGTAGGCTGTAGGACTCCAGCTCAGGTCTGCGTACCTGCGGGAGTGGGTTCTCTCTTCCACCAATGTAGGCTGTAGGACTCCAGCTCCGGTCTCAGAGCATCATGCTTTGTGACCACCTCCTGGGTCCAGCAATTTTCCTATGACTCAGTCACGCGGCTCTCAAACATGAGCTTTATAGCTAGCTCATGGCATTGTGCTGCAGCCACCTGCCCTTGTGTGACTACCAGTGTCAGGGCTGTACAAAGCCACGTCTTGCTCTGGCCTCACTGGTGACTCTGAGTGGTTGCATGGCGCTCCACGGCTATTTGTCAGAACTGAAGTTGTGAGTGCTACAAAAATCAAAGCCACTCTGCCAGGCTTTCCTCCTCCTCCCCAGTGGCATCCTCGTACCAAATCTGGATTCTACCCTTTAGTGTCCTCAAGCCTGCTCTTCCCCTGTTAGCCCACCTGTACCCTGGCATGGGCATTTGCCTAATGAGCCCGCCATGACAGACACCTTACGCCCACTGGCAGGGAGGGGTGTGCCAGAAGAAGACCACAGCAGAGCCCTCCAAAGCTGGGACCCTGGTGGGTTTTCACACTTGGTCTAAACTTGGAAAGATTAAGTGACTTCCCACACAGACCTAAGAAATCTTAAGATGCCCAGAACACCTATAGACTCAGCTGGTAAAGGTGTTCACTGCCAACCCTGAGTTCAGACCCCAGGACTCAGATCTGCATGTTTTCTCTGACTCCCGCGTGTGCACTGTGGCACATGTACAACAAGCACAAGCTCATGCACATGCGCACACACAGATTCTTTGAAAACTGTCACCAGGTGTGGTGCATGCCTTTGATCCCATCACTCCAGCGGCAGAGACAGGTGGATCTGAGTTCGAGGTCCACTGGTGTGTCTACAGTGAGTTCCAGAACAGCTAGAACTCTGTAGAAAGATACTGTCTTTAAAAAAAAAAAAAGCTATTCAGTGAGGATGTGGGTGATGTGGGGATGGTCGGGAAGGCAGAAGCCACATGCGAGGTATTTGGCCACTGGACTTAAGGGAACACTGGTGAGCCAGCTTCCGGAAACACAAGAAGGCAGGCCCTGAAGCTGGGTGGAAGTCGGCCTGCACCGTCTGCCTACCGTCGCGGATGCTGAGACACTGGCTGAGCAACCACCAGAACATCTACCCAGAACACCAGACTTGGTGACCCTGGCATCCAGACAGATGTCCCAGCTTCTCAGAGTCACCCCCAGAGCCCAGGGTGAGTGTGTGCAAGATCAGCTGTAAAAGTGCAGCTGCTGGCAAACTTGCCCCACCAGATGCGGATGAGAAACTGGGGATTCGTCATTCTTAGAGAAGTATAGGGAGGAAAGAGTCCCTAAAACTTCATAGAACCAAAACCCTGGGGTCAGGCATGGTGACGCACACCTTTCATTCAAGTAGGGGGTCTAGAAGTTCAAGTTAGCCTGGTCTAAATAGTTTCAGGCCAGCCAGGGCTATACAATGAGATCCTGTCTCAAAAAGCAAAAACACCCAAAGCTCTGGCCTTCACTCTGTGTCTAGGAGTAGGAAGGACTGAGCAGAGACTCCAACAGTGTGAGCAAAAGTCGCTGCTTCTGAAGGGGGGACCTGAAGCATGGCACATCTGTTCTGAGCAGGAGGCACCTGTGAACTTTAATTAACTCTGAATAGACAACATATCTCCCATAATTATAATATAGAAATGTCTATGAACAAAAAATAGATATTTTTGTAGGTGGGCAGGGATTTTCTGAAATACTGCTGTGAGCGAAGTGCACTCCAGGTTTTAAGCGTGAGCAGTCAGTCGGCTCTCAGCACTTGGGGACAGAGGTGAATATCCGAAGGCCGTGCATACCCTTGATCTCTTCTTTTAGTGCCTGAGGAGAAAGAGACACCGTGGTCAGTTCTTGTGCCTTTACATTGGCTGTACAGTATTCTACATGGCTCTGTCTGAAGGACACGTGCATGTATTTTAAGCAATTTTTCCTTCAAAATATTTTTGCCTATGTCTATGGTGTGTGCGTTTGCATATGTATAGGGATGTGTGTGTAGGTGTGTGTGTTTGCGTGGGGCGGGGATGAGTGTGACTGCTCTCCACTTTATATATCAAGGCAGAGGTTGCTCTAACCCTGGAGCTTACCGTTCAGGCCAGTCAGCTAGTCAGCCTACTCCAGGGACTGCCTGTTCCTGCCTTCCAGGTGCTCAGATTACAGGAGGGCTGCCATGGTCACTTAGCACTGACACATCTGTAATGCCAGCATCTAGTGCTATGTGGGTCCTGGGCATCCAGACTCAGGCCGTCACACTTGTACACAAATGTTTGCCCTCTAAGTCTCTTCCCGGTCCCCTTTACGGTTCTGTGTTTGTTTGAGGCAGCGTCTCACTATATAGCCCTGGCTGGCCTGGGACTTGCTATGTAGAACATGGTCCATTCAGAGATCTGCCCTCCTCAACCTCCCCAGTGTCTGGATTAGAGCTTAGCACTTAGCACCCAGCACCCAGCTCCCAGCTCCCTTTACGATTGTTTTCATTCAGTACACCTCGGCCCAGCCGCCAGGGTAAGCCAGCCGCCAGGGTAAGGCAGGGTGGCAACTTGAGCTCAGGAGTTTGATCCAGTAGTTTGATCCAGTCCAGCATTATAGGAAGACCCCGAACCAAGACTTAATCAAAATTGAGGCCAAGGTTGGCTCAGCAGTTAACAGCACTTGGTGCTAGAGCAGAACTGGAGTAAACTGGCTAGTTGGGTTCTGTAACTCCATTCCTGGGGGACTCTGACTCCGTCTTCTTGCCTCTGAGTACACCAGGCACACAAACATACATGCAGGCAAAACACTCATCCACATAAACTAAGAATGAATCTTCAAACGTAAAGAAGTGACTGGGAAGGCCACCTGATGCTGACCTCCTGCCTATGCAGCTGACCTCTGCCTGTGACCTCTGGCCACAGTGAACACATGTGCACACACACACAACATCTGGGCTGTAGGGATAAGACAACACTGAGTACCCCTGGTCCAAAGTCAGCAAGTGAGTAAATAGGTCAGGGTATGAACCCAGATGTTCTGTGGTCCTGGCCACAGCGGGTGTCAGTTGTATTCCTAACTGGCCCTGCTGTTGTGCTGGGAGCCCATGAGCCATGCCAGGACAACTCTGTACTCACTCAACTCTGCAGATAAAAATAAGCCTGGAAAAAGCCTGTCACACAACTGGGCACCTTTCCTCGGCTTGCTGCAGGTCCACGATGCCCCCTAGTGGCTGTTTTTGTCTTTGCCTCTGGGCTACCATGGGCTGCTCCCACTGCAGGGAGGTGTCACACCTTCAGGGACAGACAGGTCCTGGATCTTGGATGCTTTGAGGCTCTGCAGTCCACTGTGCACATTCCCTCCTGCCAACACCTCCCTCTGATCTCTGGGAAGCCTCCCAAGGCCCCTCCACCCACGTTAATGTCACACGATACCTGCTACAGCCACATGGCATCATGATGGCATCATGATGGCTAAGGACACTGAGGCCCTGGCTGGGGCCTGGGCTTGGCTAAAGTACCCTAAGTGCCTAAGCAGGAGGGGCAGTCATGGGGCTTCTGATAAAGCACTACGTCCAACCCCCAGTGCTCACCAATTTTAAAAGTTCAGGGTTCTTTTCAGTGACATAGTGAGTTCAAGGCCAGCCTGGGCTATGAAACATTGACTCAAAAAACAAAGTACCATGGGTAAGGAGATGCAGCTTGAAAGCCAATCATTGATGCAGGCCTTTAATGCCAGCCCTTGGGAGGCAGAGGCAGGCGGATCTCTCATGAGTTGAAGGCCACTGGTCTACTACATAGTGAGTTCCAGGACAGCTAGGGCTACACAGTGAGACCCTGTCTAAAAAAGATGCAGCTTGGATAGACATGTTTGAGCAGGGCTGTGCACAGTGTTACCCTGGATATTGGGGACACAAAGAAAAAGGCAAGAGGCACTGATGAAGAAATAATAGAGACCAAAAAAGCAACAAAGTAAGAGTGCTTGCTGAGCAAGCCTGACAACCTAGGTAAAAAGGCCAGAACTGTAATCCTGGCATTCCTACAGCAGTGTAAGAAGGGAAGGCAGGGAAACGCCTAGAGCTAGCCTGGAGTACACGGTCCAGTTACGGAGGAGGCCTCACTATGTCGAACTGTTCTCAAGCTGGGGGGGGGGGGGGACTTGCCACTCCCAAGAGCCTTTGAGGCATGCACTATTCCAGTTATTGTGTTACAGATTAGGAAACAGCCACAGGGAGGTTGAGCAACTTTCTCAGGGTCACAACCTAGAAAGTAGCAACTCTAGCTGCAGGCTCAGGCAGGCTTGGTAGGGCCCAGAGTCCAGTCACAGCAGGCAGCCTGTGTGTCAAAGAACACAGCCCAAGTACCACAGGCTGTGGGGAAAGCCTTCAGCCAGGTCTTCCCAGTCCAAGACTCCAGACCACGCCCAACTGACTGCCGCCCTATCACAGCCTGCCTGGGGGCTGTAGGTGCTGCAGCCAAGGTACAGGGCTATGAGGATGGCAAAGGGCCAACAGGGGTCAGGAGTGCATGTAGCCAGGACGCAGGTCAGAATCGGCAGCAGCTGGAAGCGGGAGTTGGAGGGTAGGTGACACGGCACTGTTGAATTGGGTGCAGAAGGTTGGAACCTAGGCTAGGGGCTCAATCAGGGTCAAGGTCCAGAGGATGAAAGAGAGAGCAACAGAAAACAGTCAGCTGGGAGGGTGACTGAAGAAGGAGGGAGAAGCCTTCAACGACAGTAAACCATGTGTGACATCAAGGTCAGATCCGTGCTTTTCAAAAACTAAGCCAGCAGATTGCACACAAGACCTCCATGTGTGAAACCAAACCCAGATGTCCAGAGGGTGACTTCAGAGAAAAAGTCAGAATGGGTTCCCACCGAGGAACACACACACATACAGAAATCTACAAAGAATCACGTCGTTTAGCACTGTCCATGCTTGCAAATACTCTCCACATGTGACCACAGAAAACATGTGAGTGGGCTAGGCACACTGGAACACGTCTATAACCCTGTACAGGAGGGAGTGGCTAGAGATCATGAGTCCATACAAGTCAGCATCAGATGGGCATCCTGTTAAAAATCCCTAGCACAGGTTACGGCTGTAGAGCACTTGTCTAGTATGCACGAAGCTCTGGGCTCCATCCTCAGTGCCTCGTGCACCGGGCATGATGGCGCACAGTTAGAAACCCAGCATTTCAAAGGGTGGAGGCAGAAGGATCAGAAGTTCAAAGTCATCCTCAGCTATGTAAGTTTGAGACCTAGTCTTAAAAATACTCAAACTAGGGACTGGAGAGATGGCTCAGAGGTTAAGAGGACTGACTGTTCATCCAGAGGTCCTGAGTTCAATTCCCAACAACCACATGGTGGCTCCCAGCCATCTGTAATGGGATCCTATGCCCTCTTCTGGTGTGTCTGAAGATACCACACTCACATACATAAAATAAATCTTAAAAAAAAAAAAAAATTCTCAAACTAGGCTGGGGATGCAGCTCAGAAGGTGGAGCTCTTGTGGGCTGCGCATGAGCCCTAGGTCTGACCCCAGCACTTTATAACCAGTGGAGGTGGTACACCGCTCCCCTAGCGCTTGGGAGGCGGAGGCAGGAGAATCAGGAGCACAGGACCATCCTCACCTACACAGTGAGTTTGGGGCTGGCCTGGGCTTCATGAGACCCTCTCTTTAAAAGATAACTACTAAGTGGCTTACTTTCCATTTGGAATGAATTCATATTTGCTCAAAATCTCCCCCTAGTGAGTCTCTGGTTCTAAGGTCTCTCTGGTTCGGTCTGTAGGCATAATGATTCGTACAGGGTATTCACCGTCCTCTGCCCTCACATCTTGTTTCAATCAGGACACAGCACTGCAATGTTTATACCAAGAATCTCCTGTCTCACATCTGTGTAAACAATTCTTACCATTTATTCTCTGTCTTGCCAATAAATGCTGATCACCCAATGGCCGAGCAGAACAGAGAATATGGCGGGACATTGCCAGCCAGAGGAAGGAGAGAACGGAGGGAGGAAGACTGAGGTCAGCGAGGAGGATGGAGGATTTGGAGCCATCAGGAAGGGGTCCAGAGAGAGATCATGGAAACACACCTGATCAATAATAACATGCAAGCATCATGGGAAGGGGCTGGGAGGTAGGCAGGTTAGCATAAAAAAGTAAAGACGGACCGTTTAACTGCTCAGCTGTTGAGGAACAGTTTTAAATATTGTTTCTCTGTGTGATTACTGGAGCCTAGCATAAAGTAAAGAAACAAGTGTGCCAGATTAATTCACACTACGTTTACATTAAAGTTAATTCATATGCACCTGTCCTCTTGACCATATACTAACAGCCGTGCTCTCTCGCGCTATGAACAGTGACAGTCTCCATGCCCACTGCTGTGGCCTCGGATGCTGAAGGCCAGGGGCGACGGACCATCAGGAGCCACTGACCTGATTGACCATCTGGTGCTGCTGGACGGTCCTCTTCTCTTTAAATTCTTCTGATTCGATTTTAATTTCATACATCGCCCCGCAGCCTCCTAAAACAGAGTCAAAGGCATTTCAGTGATGACAGATGGTAGCTCAGACTCAAAGGACGCGACAATCCCCAAAAAGGAACATTCTGACAGCATTCTGCTAACAGGTATAGAGAAAGATCACAATTTCTGCTCTGGCCATTCACTCCTGGCAGGCAGCCTTGGCCCAAAGGCTCTCTCCCTTTTGCAAGACCCCTCTTTCTACTCCCCACACCTGTCAGCGTGTGCAGGAAAGAGGAGGCACGAGCCCTGGGGAGCACAGAGAGGCAGAACATTCTCTCCCAGAAAGCCATGGGAGGGAGGGGGGAGACTGATTTCAGTAGTACAAACATGCTCTAAGGTTCCATCTAAGCATCTGGTGTGGCCCTACAGTGACTATCAACCTGACAGATGTAGTCTCACTTAGGAGACAAACCTCCGGGCATGTCCGTGAGGGGGATTTCTAGATTGGGATAACTCACCCCTAAGCTGGCGTCCTGGACTACAGGGGAAGAGAGTGAGCTGTGTACCAGCCTCCATCCCTCTGCTTCCTGAGTGTGGATGCTGTGTGAGCAGCCACTTGAAGCTCCTGCAGCCCTGATTTCCCACCATGAGAGCCCTCACTGACATAAAATAAAACAAACTGCTTTTTGTTTCGTGTAAGTTCACCTCATCAGACCTCATTGAACTACATTTTCTGAATTCGGGAATTACAGGCCAGCAACAGCATATCCGATCAATTTTACAAGTTTCTGGTATTAGTATTCCTTCTAGGCTCTGCCCCACAGTTACCTGGCAACAGCTAGGTAGGCCTGGCTTAAACAGGTCTGTTTGCCCCCTCCTCACTCTTACTCTCTCTAACTCTCTTCTCTCCCTGACCCCTTTCTCTACATGTGTTCCTGCTCACACACGCACACACACGCCCCTTTACTCCTTCTCGACTCCCCTTCCCATGCCCGGAATAAACTCTATTCTATACTATACTATAGAATGGCTGGTACCTCAGCGGGAAGGGATGCCTCAGCATGGGCCCGCGGAAAGACCCTCCCGCCTCACCACACTGTGCTCTACAAGACATATCCTGGCACGTCTTCTTTTTTTTTTTTTTTTTTTTTTTAATAAAACACAACATCAGGGAATGTACATACTAGGCAAGTACTCTACCAACTGAGCTACATCCCCAGCCCAATAAAAAGAGACTTCTCAATGTCCTCCCATCCCATGCAAATGTGCTTTCAAGGAAGTCGGGGACTCTCCTAGCAGTGGCAAGGAAGTCGGGGACTCTCCTAGCAGTGGCAAGGAAGAGCTGGTTCTTATCTAGCTGCTTGCACCTGTGTTCCTCTATGGGTGTGTCTGGATAAGGCACCCAGGTCCCCTCTGCTTCTACAGCAGAAGCTACACCCCTAGCCTAGTCCTGACAAACTGCCAGCCAGGAACTCAGTGGCCTGAGGAGAGGCCGGCCAGAACGGGCTTGGGGACTCTGCCCTGGGTCCCGATTCTGCCTCTGATTCTCCCGCCTCCTTTGGCTGCTTTGGGCTTGCCTCTTGGATAAAGTAGGGCAGCTTACAAACCCCACCTTGGGCCCATTCTAGCTTTACTGTTGTTGCTGTCAGAAGAGCTGGGGTGGGCAGCTTACAAGGCCCATAAAGGAGAAGGTGGCCCCAGCTCTTGGTGCCTCTACAGGGTCAAGCTTGCTGAGGGGCCTCATCTAAGCAGGGCTACTCTGGAAACCCAGAGTTCTCGCAGCTGGGCTTGTCTTTGTGGTTCTCTGACGTTTCTAAGTCCCCATCTCCATTTGGCCCAAAGCAACACATACAGAGAAGTCGTTGGGTCAAGTGCCTTCCTCATGGTCTCTTGACTTCAGCCTCTCCCCAGGCAAAAAAAAAAAAAAAAAAAAAAAAACTCTAGAAAACCTCAGCAAAGTCCTCACGGAGAAAATGGGAGAGAGCCTTACCTGAGATGTCTGTGACTTGAATAGCTGTGGCTCGAGGAAACTTTTCTTTGAGAACCTGGGTCACTTTGAGCTCCCCCTCCGTCTGGGAGGCAAACATTCGCTGCGCGCAGTGCCACAGAGGGAGCTGGGAGAACACAGAGGCGTTCTGAGCAACCATGAGCAGGCACAGCAATGGTCCCTGCCTGAGCGGGGCAGGCACAGTACTGGGGCTGCTGGAGAGCACTGCTGCTGAAGGGGCTACATTCACTCCTCAGACTCACCTGAAGGGCCAGAGCGGGGCGCTCGCTACCTAGACTTTTAGGGATGTGCCCTGGGTCTCTGTGGTATGTTTGTGTGTGTGAAGCTGCCCGTATGTACGTGTTCACTGCGGTCAGAGAAAAAGCACAGCTGTCCTTCTCGGGGATCTCGCCTTGGTTTTTTTGAGACAGGGGCTCTCACTAGCTTAGAGCTCATCAAGTAAGTAGGCAGGGCTGGCAGGCTGGCAGGCAAGCACAGGGATCCACCTGGCTTGCCTTCCCAGAATTGGGATCTCAAGTATGTGCCCCCACACCTGGCTTCTGTTCTTAAATTTTTATTTTTAATTATGTATATGTGCATGTGTAAGAGTGTGTGCACATGGATGAAGATCTTCAGATGTTAGATGAGGGAGGGTATCAGATCACGGAACCTGGGGTTACAGGCAGCTGTGAGCTGATTGACATGGATGCTGGAAACTGAACTGAGATCCTCTGCAAAAAGCAGGGAACTCCCTTATCCACCATCTCACATGGGTCCTGGGGGGTGAACTCAGCCCATCCTTGTGAGCCCTTTACCAACTGTGCCATCTCCCCAGCTCTCTCATTAGCCAGTCTTAAAGGACAAGATGGAGTCTGTCCCTCTATAGCGGCCATCCCAGAGCTGACGGTCAGGCAGGTCCTCTGAAGCAGCGAATGAGCAGGTGAGAGGCATGGCCACTGGACATTAGGCCAAGATGCCTAAGAGATGGCTGAAATGCGGGCCAGGGGAAAGGTCTGGAGTTAGATGGTCTGTGTAGTGCACAAAGGAACGAAACCATGAGGCTGTGAGCCTGTACACAACTCCAAGGTTTGCCGTGGGATTGCTCCTGAGACGGAAGCATAGGTGGGAAGAACGGGATGGTAATGTAAAATCACTAAGAGCTGCAGAGTCCTCAAGGGCTATCATCTTAGCACACCTATCCAGACTGACAAAGCCGCACATGAGCTGCCCTGGATGTCCGTGCAGCAACAAAACTCCTCAGCTTGAGAGGCAGATTCAAGACCAGCAGGCAAGTAAGGAGAGGTGGATGAGCTAAAGCTAATGATGGACCTGTAAAGGGGAGAAAGAATGGGCACCGTGGCTTACTTTGTTCCAGGAGTTAGGAGGAATGTCACAAATTCTAAGCCAGCCAGGGCTATAATTCAAGAACCGGTCTCAAAATCCAACAGGGATTGGAAGAATTAGGAGAGTTCGCCCTGTGCTGGGTTCCTACTCCAGCCGGCAGGCTATGGAGAGTCAAGGTCAGAGGCCTGGCCAGCATACAATTGTTAAGGTACGAGTTCGTCCCGAGTGCCCAGGGGCAAAGCCTGGACTCGGGGCTATGACGCCTATGTTTTCCTGTACGTAAGGCAGCCTTTCCCAGGGCCTCTGTACTGTGACTGGTTATGGAACTGTCTCCCGATCCGCCTAAGTCCAGTAGCCCCCAGCACACCCGGTGCGATGCAGAGGGCAGGGGAGAATGAATGAATGAGAACAAGGAAGGGCCTCGGCCCTGCCCCGGGTCCCCAGCCTGACAACAGCCGCCCAAGCTCCCCCGCAGCTCCGCCCGAGCCCCGCCGGCTCACCCCGCGGCTCCCGCGCAGCAGAGGCGCAGCGGCCGCCGGGCCCCATGCCGCCATGCCCGGCGACGCAGCCCGAGGTCACGGTGCAGCCGGAAAGACGCCGGCACTGTGTCTAGAGTCGCCGCCCTGGCCGAGCCCGCCCCCTGCCGTCCGGAGGCCGCGCCCGCACCACGGTCGCCACCCGGAACCGGCCGCACCTGCAAACATGGGTGTTCCCCGTCCCACCTTGGCCGGGCTTCCACTGCAGGGTCCCTTGCACTCCCCCAGGTCGCACTCCTCCGCAGCCAGAACCCTGGGGTGCATAGAACAGGTCGCCCTCACCCCGACATCCTCCTAATCAGTGCTCTGGGAAACTGGCTTCTTTCCCGATAGGAGTTGCTGTGAAAGTCTCAAGCAACCCGGGTCTTCTCAGGTTAGTGTTCTAGAAAGAGCAGAGACTTTTGTGAGGGGGGCTGAAATTGGAGAGGGCAGACTGCTGCAATGGCCAAGTGGCTAGGGATAGGGTGTGGTGGGGTGTTACACGAGGGGTGGGAGTGGACATTTGTTTTGGATTTCTCTGAGATCCAGGAGACCCAAGTCACCACAGGCACCTCTAATCCCAGGGCTTTTTTGTGTTCAAAACCAGCTATGGCTAAGGTGAGTTCCATTAGTTTTAAGTTCCTGTCTCAAAACTAAAAACGTGGTGGCTCATACTTTTAATGCCAGAACTGGAGAAGCAATGGCAGGCAGATCTTAAAGGTCAGCCAGGGCTACACAGTGAGACCGTCTCAAAATCAAGCAAACAAAAATATCCCCTCCAGAAAAGGTAAGATTGGGAGTGCACACCATGAGGGTGAGTAACCAACAACCAAACTTAGCTGGTTTACAGTGGGAGAAAGGCCAAGTTCCATTCCGTCCTTCGTTTCTCCGGTGGTAACTGTTGACAGCCTTCCATCTGGTGTAGCCTGCAAGAACTGTCTGCCTTTCGTCATTGCACTTGTGCCTAAGCAGTCCATAGCTCTTGTGTGGCTTGGATCTAGATTTGTTCTTTAAAGTGATCAAAAGTAGACTTTAATCCCAACACTCAGGAAGCAGCGGCAGGCAGATCTGTTAGTTCAAGGCAGCAGGTTCAAGAGCAGTAAGGACCACATAGGGAAACCCTGTCTCAAAGCTAAACAAAATGTTCATTCATTTCAATGTTGAGTGAGTCCTGTTACCAGCCCTCATCTCCAGATTACTTGATAGGCATATTTTTCCTGCTTGATTCCTTAAACTTTATGGTTAGTGTAACTAGGGATAATTTATTAGCTTTTATGTTTCCTCATTTAGGCCAAGAACACAATCAAAACTGTCTAAAATGTTTTCCAGCTATATAGTGGTCCCTCTTTGCTACCCAAACCACTAGTTCAAATGAGCAGGAACTGTAACTAGATGGTGATTGGTTTAAAACTGGTCACATGACCTGAGCCAGCCCAATGAGACATGGTTCCTGGATTTGGCAGGAACTATAGAAATTATGGTTTACCGCGATATGCTGCTATGCTTGTAGAAAGCCTGGCACTGAGAGCAACCAGCTTTGCCACCAAATACTTAGAGATGTTCTGGCAATGAAGCAGACACAGAAGAAAGCTGTCGGAGGAGGCAGATTATTGTGACTGAGCTATTGGAAGCCCCACTGAACATGAGTACTGAATTCAGTACAGAATTGAAGCAGTCACTTGAAGCTAAGTGCCCTGACTGGGTTAAAGTCACAGACTTATGTGTAGCCCTGTCTGTCGTGTACACTGGTGCATTTGCTTGTCAATCCTTTTCCATCACCCCCACAACTGTCACTGACAACTGTTGACTCTCCACTGTGCACTCTTACCTTTAGTTTCCAGGAGGTTGCCAAACCGTTTGAGAGAAAAATGTTCACTCTCAAATCCTTCAGACTTCAAAGAAATAAACTTTCATCTGACTTCACCCTTACCTATCCACCTAGGTGGAATCTGAACTGCAGGATATTATATCGTCCTCATGGGTTCTGCCAGACATTGGTCACACAATTATCTTTTAAACTATGGTTTTGTCTTTGAGACTTACCTCCAACCAAGCCACATTAGCACTACCTACAACTTGAGGCTTCTTAAAATTCTTACATTTTATGTGTCTGGGTATTTTGCCTGCATATATGTCTGTTCAATATGTGCATGCAGTGTCCAAAGCCAAGAGTGTCAGATCCCCCGGAACTAGAGATACAAATGGTTGTGGGTCCCCATGTGGTCCCGAGAATCAAGCCCTGGTCCTCTTCAAGTGCAGCCAGTGCTCTTAACCACTAAGCCATCTCTCCAGCCCCTTCATTTTCCAAATGGCCTTTGGGCCCAAAAGTAGTTAATCCTTTCTGCTCTGAACCTGAGTTTCTTTCACCTTCATTAATTTTGGGTCATAATCACTCCGTTTTATTGTTGAGACAAGATCTCCTATAACTCAAGCTGGCCTCAAATTCATAATGTAGCTGAAGATGACCTGGATTTCTGACCCTCTTGTTATGGGGTTGCAAGCCTGTGCCACCTTACCATCAGACTCCTCCGGGTCTCTTGGGATGCATCTCCTGTGTTTTCCTCACTGACACGACTTTTAATGGCAGTCATCTTACAAAGCCTAACACCCCAAGAGTCTTAAAATTCAATTCCAGTTCTTAAAATTTGATTTCCATGCAGCTGTGTACCAGCTTCCTGACCTTGTCTGAACATTTGTCAGACAGACAGAACGTTTCCTGGCTTGCATCTCCTGCCTCCCCAGACTGCCAGACGCTGAACATTTCCTCAGAGTAAAGACCTGCAGTGTCTTCCCAGACCCTTGAAAGTCAAACAGCCTTACGGCCTAGGATGTGCCAATCAAGGAGCATGCATGTTTCTTTTGATTAAGACACCTAAGAGGAAGAGGTACCAGGAAGCCTTGACACTCTGGACAGGTTAAAGGGACTGGCTTGGAGTTTCAGGCTATGGGGCTTCAAAGCCTAACTCTGGCCTTCCTGACTCTCGTCTAGACTTCTACTCTTCCAAAGGTCCAAATAGCTTCCAAAGCCATTGGATACTGATACACATTTTGGTGATCACTTACATTTTTATAAGGTTATACATAATTTTATTTTAAGTGATTAAATGTATCTGATTGCGTGGGTGGCAAGCACATGCACAGCACACATGTGGAGGTAAGGGAACAGCTTTCAGGAGTTGGCTCCCTCCATTCACCATGGAGGTTCCAGAGATGAATACTCAGGTTGCCCGGCTTGGCAGTGAATACTTTGATCTACTAAGCCACGGTATTGGGCTTTGTGATCACTTTCAGGCCTACTGGAACAAAACAAAGTCAAACAAAACAGGCACATAGCACTTGGGAAGCCATAGTGCAGGATCTCAAGTCTGAGGCTAATCTGAGCTGCAAAGCTACACCAGGCCATGACACTGATTGATGGTTTGCCTTATCTTACACAGAGTATTAAGCACACTTGATCACTCAGCAAGTTTACAACTCTACTCAAAAAGCCCAAAACTAGCATCGATCTTCTAAAAAAGACCTAAAGTGCAGACGGGCAGTGGTGGCGCATGCCTTTAATTCCAGCACTTGGGAGGCAGAGGCAGGCAGATTTCTGAGATCGAGGCCAGCCTGGTCTACAGAGTGAGTTCCAGGACAGCCAGGGATACACAGAGAAACCCTGTCTTGAAAAAACAAAAAACAAAAAAAACCCTAAAGTGCACCTGTAGTTTTTTTTGATTGGCTTCTTGACTACATATGTAATCAGTTAAAACCCAATCAACTAGGCACACCAGTGAGGGATTTTTTTCTTATGTCATTTGAGGTGGAAAGACTCAAATTTAATCTGGATCTTTTAAGGTGAGAAGACACACCTTTAATGTGGGCCACACCTTCTGCTGGCCACCATGGAAGAAGGAAGCTTGTTCTGTCTTGGCCTGCTTGCTCTCGCTGGCACGACCATTCCTTCAGTGGCAGTAGAGCAGCTGAGATAGCCTGCCTTGGGGACTGAACAACTACTGGATCCTTGGACCTTCTCTTGGTAGATAACCATTTTTGGATGAGCTGGACCACAGCCTGTAAGCCATCTAGTAATCCCATATATGTTCATTTTATCAGTTCTGTTTTTCTAGAGCAGTGGTTCTCAATCTTCCTAATGCTGTGACATCACATTGTGGTGACCCTCAACCATAAAATTATTTTTGTTCTACTTCATAACTGTAATTTTGCTGTTATGAACTGTAATATAAATGTCTTCAGATGGTTTTAGGTGAACCCCGTGAAAGGGTCATTCAACACCCCCAGAGGTTGAGACCTACTGTTTAAAAGAGCACTGACTGCTCTTCCAAAGGTCCTTAGTTCAAGTCCCAGCAACCACATGATGGCTCATAACCATCTGTAATAAGATCTGACGCCCTCTTCTGGAGTGTCTGAAGACAGCTACAGTGTACTTACATATAATAAATAAATCTTTAAATTAAAAAAAAAAAAAAAAAAACCTCTGATGAATACACTGAGCTTGTTAGTAACTGTTCTAAATAATACTAAGTGACTGTTCTACCTGGGGAGGGTTTAAGGGTAGTTTAAGGGTACAAAGTACTTGACTTCCAGGTAAGAAAATTAGTGGTCCCAGTCTCCAGCTGTTTCCAAGAACTGCAAGGTCTGGAGTCCCCGAAGAATGCCAGGACTGAGACTGTCTGGGGTGGGTCTCACTAAGAGGGATTTGTTCTTTGGAATAGTCTCTGGTATTATACTTGTTTTCATTTAGGAACTTCTCCCTAAGCTTTAAGAAAGTAGATAATAAATTGTCTGCCAAGACAACCCTCCAAATTTAAACTGTAATCAAAATCTACAGAACCCACAGAAATCTCATTTCCACATTTAAACAAAAGCATGTTAACACACTTCAAAGCCATTTTTGCTTTCAATATAGTTTATTCTGATGAAGTTACAAAAGTAGATACAAAATACTTTTTTAAAAAGTACAGTTAACGACTTAGAAAAATAGATAAAGCCCTAAAGGTTTTAAAAATACAACATAAATTTTTTATGTGAGGAATATTTTAAGTTATTTTAGATGGTAACCAAGACTATCTTATGCAAACTATTTTTGATGCAGACCAACACAGAATGCTGTTCTATAACCAGCCCATAGCATGCTGGCCATCCGGAATGGCTTTACAGAATACTTATTTGATACGTTCTGAGGAGAAAACCATTTCAATGAATTTCAATGCAGTTGCTTCAATAAAATTACTGCTGCCACATGTATTCCAAAGCCCAACAAACCCCTGCATCAAAACTGAGTGTAAAATCAGGAAGATGAAAAGACTACCGTGTCCTTCTTTGTCACAACTCTCACTGACCTCAGAAGGAAAGAACATGGCTGCTAAAGGTGCTCAGTCGTTCATGCCCAGGCTGGCACTGTCCAGGGCTCCATACTGCCTGGGGATGGTTGCCACAGAGAGCAGAGGAGCCCTGGCACCATGATAGGACACACTCTTGGAGGGCCTACACTCTTAAGTCCTGATTTGTTTATGCGCTTGAGGTAATGACATCATGTCTGAGAAGCTATGTCTAATATGATCTTGGGGCTCAGAGAGAAGCCAAGAGTGCAAACAGGAAACCTCACCGCCAGGACCTTGCCTGTGCCTTTGCTCCAAGTCATGGAGAACAGAGACCTGCAGTTCCCCAGTGAGCAGTTGTGTGAACCAGAGTTCTGCAGGCCAAGAACCTACAGATAAAAGAACCCCTGGCTAACTGGCTGCTGGTAAGTCACTTTATTCAGTCAGCAGAATAACAGTATAGTAGCTGTTAACACAGAAAATGTACCACAAGGAAGTATGACTATTTTTTTATAAATCTGTATGTCATTGTCTAAGGCTTCTTTTTTTTTTTTTTTTTTTTTTTTAATTTAATGTGTTTTGTTTTTGGTTCTACATGCTTGTTTGTATGAGGGAGTTGTATCCACTGGAATTGAGTTACAAACACTTGTGAGCCACCATATGGGTGCTAGGAATTGAACCCAGGTCCTTAGGAAGAACAGCCAATTCTTTAAACAATGTGTCATCTCTCCAGCCCCCAATATCCAAGTTTTTCAAAGTCCTGGAAGTTAAAGCACCACAGGGCTAAAGCAGAATTCACCAGGCAATTGGAAGCCACTGCAATGCAGTCCAGGGAGCAGAATCAGACAGGACAGCTGACTCCAGCTGAGGGGAGCAGGAGAGCTGTAGAGTAGGCAGATAAACCAAGGACAGACGGATTTCTTCAGATGTTATAAATCGACCCTCTAGCCAAGGACAGAAAGACATCCTCCTCTCATGTTTTTGCCTCAGAGGTGAGCACAGTGCACACTGATTAAGGCAGGTTGGTTTGGGAGTCTAGCACTGTTCTCATTTTGAAAGACAAAAGGTAAAAAGAGGAGGGGGACACAACAAAAAAATGGAGACACTTTTTCACCACCAAGCCTTTGCTTTATATTCCACTAATGAGCTGCCTCCTCTGTATCTTAGCGTCTATCCACCTGGAGCTCAGGCATTTCTATCCCTGAAATACATGCAGAGAAAAGAGAAACCTTTGATTTGAGGGTGTCAGAATTCATAAAAGTGACTGGGCCCTGGCTGAGAAAGAGAATTTCATTCCTTAGAGACTAAGGCAAATCAAAGTAAATGGAGCCTGGGGTTAAGGGGTGATGCGTTCTTGGTGTCACCTAGAAGCCTGTCTGTAGGTGACGGTCACACACTTGCACAGC
This sequence comes from Mus pahari, assembly GCF_900095145.1. NCBI lineage: Eukaryota > Metazoa > Chordata > Mammalia > Rodentia > Muridae > Mus > Mus pahari. Next base: position 100,386,206 of record NC_034591.1, on the reverse strand, counting down.
AGCTGATATCTGGACCTCTGCATACACCTGGGTTGTGAGCTGTTTCCAAGCTGTCCTTTTTTCCCTAAATCAGTATTCCAACTTGAATTCCTCTAACGGTGATATGTGATTTCAGGCAAAATAAAGACAAAACAGTTCCTTTGAAATTCTGAGTATACTTAAGAACATACTGAAAATGAGTTAAAAAAAACTGGAGTTTCTAAGCAATACTTTCCAGTATAGTCTAGTGGAATCAAAATAAATAACAAAAACCTCACCAACTCTAACTTTTATAAAGCCATATAGGAGGCCAATGAGCACTGTGTTAAGTCCCAGCTCTGACACACAACGCTGATAAACTCCAGCTCTGCCTGTTGGGCAAGTGTCCAGAATCCCTGGGATGTCATTGTACATCTGAGGAGGCAGCCAGAGCTGACTAGATCTGAGGACCACAAGAAAAGCAGGCACTTCCCGAGTAGAGGAGTCTTTTATCCTGACAGAATGAGGAAAAATTCAAGTTTTGATACAAAGACAAGTAGGATAGAAGCTCTAGAGGTCACTGTAGCCTGTGTGAAGAATGAAGCCAAGTTACTATCAACTCACTCTCTTTGCTGGGTCTCCAGCTCTAACAGGCCCAAGGAGACCTGCTGTCACACACACACACCACCCCCACCCCCACCCCCGCAAGCTATTCTGTGGTTTTGACCTTCGTCCTTATTGCCATGAAGTCTGTGCATTTCTATACAGAAACATAAGTTTCAAGTTGCAATAAAAACATGGACTTATTTAGGAAATAATCAAGTAGTCTGAATACTTTTTCTACTGTCCCTCAAAAACGGCAAGGAAACATCAATGAAAACAGTGGCTTTAAGGCCCAAGTGAGTCACAGAGTTTTGAAAGTTGTTTTGATCTCTGCCCCAAGCTACATATGAAATTAATCTGAGTGAAGAGTCCCAGATGAGAACCTGCAAGGCACCGTCAGAAGCCATGCACTCTCCTCATCTAGTCATAAAGACAATCCCAAACACGTTTAGAAGATAGAATCATTTAAAATAGCTTCGGTTACCTCAGTCCAGATGCCTGTGATTTATGCATTGTGGAGTTTGCAAAACAAACTTTTTTTTAGCAACAATTTCACAATGTAGCTCAAACCAGCTTCAAAGTGAGATCCTCCATCTGCCTCCACAGCTGTCAGGTAACAGGCATGGACCACCGAGCCTAGCTAAGAAACATACACTCTTGCCTATAAAACATCAGGATACAAATGTGACCCAAGGCTATCCAGAGTAAGACAGAAGTTCTAAACGTTGGGGTTTAGAAAGAGAACACCACTGATTTGTAAAACAAAGCAAACTGATCCGCGCTAAGACATCTGTTCTAGAAACTTACTACTAGGTTGCTGCTGAAAATTCTTACTGTCCATTATGTTGTCACACAGAAAAACTCATTTCCTTGAACAAAGCTCAGCAACAAACTAAGGTTAGTCATGGGTTAAACAAAGAAGGACACTAGCAGTGACAGGTGGCCACACAGCACCTCTGATTTAACTGTGGTCGTTGGATTGTTCTGAAGCTATCTGGCCAACCTACCTTTGGGACAATTTTCTCTGCAGACACAATGGATCTTTTGATCCTGGTTTCTTGTAGTCAGTATCACATAGTCCATACCAGACAGCAATGAGAGAGTGCTAGCAGTAGATAGAGGGAGAGCATAACTGTGTTCTAGAAGAAACATTTATCTGTCTTTAGATCCAAGCTTCTCAATTAATTCCTGAAGTGGTGCCAACTCACGCCTATCAATCAGATTAAACTCCTAAAAAGAAAAGGAAAATGTAATAATGAATCAAAATTAAAACTCTTACATACTTTTCAGAAATGAGCTTCCTAAACCTAGTTTTCTGAAATCTGAAAGAAACGGCCTTTAGGATATATAAAATGACTGGTTTTAGCCTTTTTAAAACAAGTGCAGGCTAAGGAGAAGGCTCGGTTAGTAAAATGCTTGTCACACAAGAAAGCCAGACACAGCACGGTGACCATGGCGCTGGGGAGGTGGACACAGGAAGATCCCTAGAGCTTGCTGGCCATGAGTCTAGCTGAAGTGGTAATGCCTAGTGTTGGGAGATGATGCTCAGTGCTGACTTCTGGCTCCCATCTAAGTGTTTACCCACATGCACAGACACACACCTACATATACATACACATATAACTTAAAAACTAAAGCACTGGTGATGCTATAACATATGCTGGTCTTCCTCCCCATTTCCTGACACACAGCTCCTAAAATCTTGGAATCTCTATAACAGTGTCAACAGTATCTGGTGACCCGTAAGATCACCAGGTGTGACTGGGCCCCAGAAAGACCAACAAATGACTCGTGACTTTTACAATATTGGGACATCAGGCTCCCTTCCTAACCAACTGTGGGGGATGAGAGGCACTGTAGATCATCATTGTACTAAACACCAAAATGATATAGATATATATATATATATATATTTATACAAAAATAACCAGAAAATTACACACTAAACCTGTGATAATAGCTACCTCATGAGAAGTCAACTTTTACTTTTATACATACACATGAACATACACAAGTGTGCACATGCAAGGCATACAGTCTCAGAAGGAAAAAGAAAAACATTAAGTTAGTATAGCCTTTACATTGTACACAGAGCCACAATACACAATAATCACTAAAAAGCTACCAGTTTTCTCTACTATAAAATGATAATTTACATCAGAATTGCCTAGCTCTATAAAGGAATCCTTTTTTTCATTTTCTGCTTTTTAAAAGTTTAATCTCTCTCTCTCTCTCTCTCTCTCTCTCTCTCTCTCTCTCTCTCTCTCTCTCTCTCTGTGTGTGTGTGTGTGTGTGTGTGTGTGTGCGCACGCGCGCGCGCACGCGCGCATGTATTTGCCATTCGTATTGGGGTATCTGAAGAGAGCAGAAGTAGGTATTAGAATATCGGAATTTCTGGAGCTTAAGGTGGTTGTGAGCTCCCCAATGCAGGTGCTTTTATAAAGTGAACTCTAGTTCTCTGCAAGAGCAGAAAGTGTTCTTTACTGCTGAGCCATCTGTCTCTCCAGTTTTCTTTTCTGGTTTTTTGAAATAAGGTCTGGCTAGGATTAGAGAGAAATGGCATCATGGTCTGTTAATTCTTTGTCTCTTTTTCAAATACCTTTATTTTATCTTTTAAAGTTCTAATTCTATTAGTGTTCACAGGCAACAGGCCACAAACCTAGATGACCAAGGAAAGCCCTAGGCAGCCAGTCCCCATTGGGGTGCTGCCTTTCTTCTACCCTCCCCCCCTTAAAAAAAAAAAAAAGGTTCAGTTATCTATTTTAGTTGTATACATGAGCTTTCATGATTTTATGTGAATCACATGTGTACATCTGCAGAAACTAGACAAGGATGCTGGATCCCTACAGCCTCCTGTGAGCCTCCTGATGTGGGTTCTGGGAACCGAACCCAGGTCCTTAGCAGTAACTGTATGTGTTCTTAACTGCTGAGCCACCTCTCCATCCCAGAGACACTGCCCTTCTATACTGCTTTATGAATCAATGAAACAGTGTGGAGAAGAGAACAAAACTGGGGACAGAAAAGCTTAAAGTTACACATTCTACATCGATAAATAAGACAGTTCTTACTAAGTTATCAAGGTCCAAGTCCAAGGCCCAGAGATTAATATGACTCACCTACCTGAACAAAGAAAATAAAGTGCTTAAAGGAGGTGTTGAGGTGGGCCTCCTCTTGCAGCTGCATCACAGAGTCAAAGTGCTGGTGGTAAATATGGGCATAAACCCTGAAGAGACGCTTCAGAATAGTCTTTGCCACAGACATAAAGTTTTTGGGAAATGGGACACCTGTAATCGAATACACACCTATAAGTCTTCTATCAAATCAGAATGCAGCAAGTCTTGATGCTGCAGAGCAACAGTAGCACACAAGCTTATACATTCACAAAGGAAATCCCAAACTGAGTATTCTTCACACACCACACGGACTGTCTACAACGGTAACATAGGGCTAGAGGCCACTGGGTCACAGTTCAAATCAACAAGTTGGTTGTTTACTATCAGAGTGTCTAAGATCAAATGGAACAAGAATACACACTTTGATTATAAATATCACTTTTGTCATCTGTAATAGGAGAAAAAAAATTAGGAATGGAGATTTTCCTAAACAAAGGGGTATCCTAAACAGATACCACTCAAGTCTTTACCATCATCTATGTAGGTAGAGAATATCTCATCTTCTACACTATTCTGGAAAGTAAGTCTTCATACTCCTGTATCCTAAAAAAGGGGGTGACCCTTCCTGAAACAGAAGAAGAGGGCCTCCTTCCTTCTCAGAGAAAAGAAATACCCCTTGAGAAAAACCAGGAGGAGTAGGGACCTCTCCAAGCAGTAGCCATTGGGTGGGTGGCTACACTCTGGACATGTTTGGCTAACAGAACCAAATCCTTTACAGACAGGAGAATGCCAGCGAGCCAGTACTAGCTACATAAACCAACAGTAAGAAAAACTAAGAAGACATCTGCCTGCCAAGCAAGAAGTGCTTGTCTTTAACTGAAAGCAGAGACAGGTGGGTCTCTGAGAGTCCATGAACTAACTCCACAGTGAGTCCCAGGCCCGGCAAAAAGTCAGCTTCAAAATCCAGTTCCTCACAAACACTTTAAACTAGACACCCTTGAACCTCTCGGAAAATGGAGGCTTTTAACAGCATTCCTACCATGCATCTTACTTTTTTCTTCAGTCAGCCCTTAGAAGCTTGATATAATACATCGTGTATATTTTTATGGTATTCCCAACTCCTAGTCTTGGTTAAACTGACTTTTCAAACATTACACTGAAGTTTATGAGTGGTTTCTCAGAGCAGAATTTTAATACAAAATACCAAAAAAAAAACCAAAAACAAAAACAAAAAAAACCTAAAACAGGTTTTAACATCTTTTCTCTTAAAATTCCCATCTTGCTAATGACTTAAGGTATGCTAAGGGGGCTGGAGAGACAGATCAGTGTGGTTAAGAGCACTGACTGCTCTTCCAGAGGTCCTGAGTTCAAATCTCAGCAATCACATGGTGGCTCACAACCATCTATAATGGGATCCTCTGCACTCTTCTGGTGTGTCTCATATGATAGATAAATAAATAAATAAATAAATAAATAAATAAATAAATAAATAAATAAATAAGGGCTAGTGAGATGGCTCAGTGGGTAAGAGCACCCGACTGCTCTTCCGAAAGTCCAGAGTTCAAATCCCAGCAACCA
>NC_034591.1:100368652-100380949 GCF_900095145.1 Mus pahari | reverse complement strand
TGACTCCCTCTTCTGGAGTGTCTGAAGACAGCTACAGTGTACTTACATATAATGAATAAATAAATCTTAAAAATAAATAAATAAATAAATAAATAAATAAGTCTTTTTTAAAAGGATGTGTTAAAAGAAGAGGAAGAAGGAGTTCTCTTCAACAGCTAGCAAAAACTACAACCCTGACAACAGCCTAATGAGGAAGAAAGTAAAGGAATCCAGAATTATTACAGTAGTCTGAGAGGCTGAGGAAAAAGATGGATTCTGCTGGGCGTGGTGGTGAGATTTTATAACCTCAGCAAGAGGGAGTTAGAGATGGAAAGATGGAGTGTTGGTCATACTCAGCTACACAGGGAATTCAAAGCCAAACTGAGCTAAATGAGATCTTCCCTCATAAAAATAACTTAGTAAATAATGTGAACTATTTTCATCTAAGTACTTGCTAAACTGAATTTAATAGAACATACTCAAGTGGAATCAACATATAATCGTCTGTGAGAAAGGAAATACAAGGTTTATTAGAAGAATGTTATTAAGTCAAATCTAAGTTTTTTTGTTTCTTTGAAATTAGGTCTCTCTCTATAGCAGAGATTAGCCTTGAACTCCCAGCAATCCTCCCGTCTCAGCCTCTGGAGTGTTGGGATTGCAGGTATGCTCCATCATGTTCCCCAACTCCAGCCTAAGTATAAACACTTGATCTTTCTCCCAGCAGTGCCTCTGCTCGGAGCACACCAAGGAGCACAGGAATGATCTGGGAAGGAGCCCCTCAGAGCCCCAGGGACTGCAGGAAGGCTGACTTCACTTCTCAGTACCACACTGAAACCAAAAATAGTAGCATAACATAAATGTTCTCCTAGCACAACTTTTTAAAAAAGAAATGGAGAAGTTGGGGTGTAACTTAGTAGAAGGTAAAGTTCAACCATGTGAGGAACCCTGGGTCTAAGCCCAACCACAAAAGAAGTAATAACTTTCTCACTGTCAAAATGCAATCTAGGGCTCAAACAGAGCTCAGGGCAGAACACACACTTAGCACACAGGAGGCCAGGCTTCAATCCCTAGCACCACAAAAAGCAACAATGAAACAACCCACATCTTAAAGGAGATGAGCAAAATAAGAGAAGTGTATACTGCAAAACACTCCATAAATAAGATCAAGGTACCTCAGGGGAAGAAAACATACTGCTTATATGTCAAAGACCAAACACCTATAACAGACAAAGGACATAAACAGAAAACGTAAATGAAACAAAAAGTATTTCATCTCATCAGTGTGTGTGCAAGAGAAGACAGTACCTACACATGTGCTGTGAGGTCCATGTGGAGGTAGAGGGCAACCTCCATCCACCATGGAGGTCTCAGAGATCCAACTTAGGCAGGCCGCCAGGCTTGGCAGTAAGTACCTCTACTTACTGAGCCATCATGCTGGCCCCTTTGTCGGTATTTTTTAATGGGCATTAAAACAAAAGTTTAGGTTTAGTGGCATAGCTTAGTGAGTTCGGTGCTTGCCATGAAAGCCGAATGACCTGAACTAGATCTTCAAAACTCATGTAAAGGCTGGACACGGTGACACACACCTTTATTCCCAACAGTGGGGAGGCAGAGGCAGGTGGATGTTTGTGAATTCCAGGCCAGCCTGGTCTCATGGTGAATGCCAGGAAAGCCAAGGCTGCACAGTAAGACCCTGTCTTGAAACACAGATTAAAACACCATGTAAAGGTAGAAGGGTCAAACCTAAGAAGTTGTCTGACCTGCACACATACGCTGTGGCACACGCACACCACACACATAAAATACCTTGTATTTTAAGAGAGATACAATTTAATCAAACTGGAAAAAAATTCAAAAGTAAGTATTAACTGGTGTGAAGAAAACAAGTTGGTATGCTAGGAGAATGTACATGGATACAAGTTCTTTGCAGAATGTGGCCTTCTCTGTTGAACTGATGCACATTTAAAGATTTCAGTCATCACTCACAAGAAAGTCTGCTCCACAGTGTTAACTTACCAATCTTAGAAGGAAAAAGTGTTTCGTCATCAAGCTGATCCTGAACCCAAGTCATCAAATAGTCAATATATTTTGGTGCAGAACACTTAATTGGCTTTTTAATATTAGTGCCATCTGCCCAGTGGTATTCATACCTGCCGAGAACAACAAAATGTTAATGACAGCTGTTAAAACCTTAACGTGGACAACCTGTAATCAAAGCAGGTTCACATTCTGTCCACAGAAATTTTATGTGATTTCAAGAAGTTATAGGAAGGGGGCTGGAAGGATGGCTAAGTGGTTAAGAGCACTGACTGCTCTTTTAGAGGTCCTGAGTTCAATTCCCAGCAACTACAGTGTAAACTTTAAATCAGTTTACAGATAGTGGCTCGCAACCATCTGTAATGGGATCTGTTGCCCTCTTCTGGTGTGTCTGAAGACAGCAGCAGTGTACTCATACATAAACCTATAAAAAAGTTATAGGAAACTCTTAGCCTATTTTTAACTCAGCATCTTTAAGGCAGATGGTCACTTCTGGATGTGCAGCTGCTTTCATTAATACTATACAGGTACCAGAAAAAAAAAAAAAAAAGCAAATATTTTAAGACCACCTAAAAATTCTTGTAAGAAATTAAACTCTTTAAAAAAAAAAAAAGAATAGGATGAATAACATTTGTGTGGACATGCACACACAGTACATGTGAGAACAATTTGCAGGAGTTAGTTCTTTCCTTCCACATAAGAAACGAGTGAAGGTCACCAGGCTTGGCAGTAGGCTTGGAGTCATCTCACCAGCCCCTAACTCAAATGTTATACTCTTACTCATAGAATATAATTATAATATAAATATTAAATACTGAGTACTCATATACCTAAGTAGCTAACAGCAAGAGCTACTGCTGAGTAATTAAGAACTCAGAAACAGAATTAGCTCTACATGAAGAAATAGGTAAGAAAAGTATTTATTATTTAGTATTTAACAGTTATAAAATAAAAAGCAATCTGAATGACTATTTAACAGATCAGACACATACCTGGGACCTGCTGACATGACTGGGCAGCTTGCCTCAGTGCAGAATTCTGTAATGGTTCCATACAACATGTTGATCTGATTGAAGAAATCCACAGCTGCAGAGACAAAGTTACAACTGTGTTAAGTGTCTACTACATAAATCATGACAAACCAAAAAGACCTCTCAGCAAAAGAAAAACTGGGGTCTATGTTGCCTAGGCTAGTCTTGAACAACTGGACTCACGCAATCCTCCTCCCTCAGCCTCCCAAGCAACTAGAACTACAGGAGCACATTACCATGTCCAACTGACTTAAAACACTGGAGCTAATCTACTACCTAACAAGTCACTGGAATATATTATTTGATTAGATCCAAGGAGTTGAAAGACTCATAGCTTATCAATCTTAACTACAACATACTACCATTTGTTAGGAAAGAGAAGGTACAAGCTGTCTTATACATTTCAAACATCTGCTTCAGTGCCAGCATGAGGCCTCCAGCATACTGAAGACCATTCAAAAAGGACTGAGTTGAGTACCTCGTATGGGCTATGGTAACAGAAGAGTTTAAAATATGAGTAAATACTAGACAGAAGATGGGACCCACATGCCAACAGTAAGTTCTAGAAGTTCAGAGAAAAGGTAACATGTGGAAGGACTGACAGAGTCAGGGAGGATACTCCAAAGGAGCTTCTGCTAGATCCAGACGATGAGGAGGAAGGACGGATATAAAGAAAATTATTAAGACTTGGAACATTTTTCCAAAAATTCTATGATCTTGTCCAAAAGAGTACCTGAAAAAACCTACGGCTTTCCAAGTTTCTTCAAAACTGGATGAAGGCTGGAGCGAGCAGGGCCAGAGAGAGAGGAAAACTTGTTTGAAGACAGCTACAGTGTACTTCCATGTAATAAATAAATCTTTGGAAAAAAAATGGATTAAGAAAAAAATTCTGGCTGGACAGTGGTGGCGCACGCCTTTAGTCCCAGCACTTGGGAGGCAGAGGCAGGCGGATTTCTGAGTTCAAGGCCAGCCTGGTCTACAGAGTGAGTTCCAGGACAACCAGGGTTATACAGATAAACCCTGTCTCAAAAAAAAAATCTGAGCTTGGCAATGCTGGCACATACCTTTAATCTCAGCACTCAGGAGGCAGAGGGAGGAGAGCTTTGTAAATTTGAGGCCAGCCTGGTCTAACAAAGTGAGTTCTAGGACAGCCAGGGCTACACAAGAGAAACCCTGTCTCAAAACAAACAAACAAAAAACCCAAAAACAAACAAAGAGTTCTTTGCCGTGTTCAGTAATGTTTTTTAAGACCTATTTTTACAGGGGAGTGGGAGGGGGCGCGACTTTGCACATGAATTCAGGCTAGAGATGTTGGATTCTCTAGGAGTTGGAATTATAAATTCCTGATGTAGGTGAGAACTCTCGTCCTCTATAAAAGCAATACAAGCTCTAAAACACTGAGCCATCTCTCCATCCGTCCCAGTAATTTTTATGGGAATACAGGAATTCTGGGACCAAAAGTTGTGTGTGTGTGTGTGTGTGTGTGTGTGTGTGTGTGTGTGTGTGTATGTGTGTGTGTCTGTATCCCAGAAGACAATCTCTAGGAGTCAATCCCCTCTTCCATCATGTAGATTCCAGGAAATAAACTCAGGCTTGGCAACAAGTATCTTTACCAGCTGAAACATCTTGCTGGCTAGAAACCAAAAGGTTTCAATAGACAGTTTAGAACAATTAAACCTCAAAGAAAAATCTAAAACTGCAGGAGGCCAACACCTGCCTTTGGAATAACAATCTGAGATTTAATTTTTAAAAAAAAAGTTAAAATTACATGATTTGTATCTGTTGAGGTTTGGTCAGTTGCTGTGGATTTTAATGCTAAATTCTGTACCAGGAGATGAAGGCCTATGAGTGAATTCTCACATTTACAAGCTTTTGTTGTACAAAGTTTGTCCTTAATTTAAAACTGGTTACACAGGGCTGGTGAGATGGCTCAGGGGGTAAGAGCACCCGTCTGCTCTTCTGAAGGTCCTGAATTCAAATCCCAGCAACCACATGGTGGCTCACAACCATCCGTAACTGAGATCTGAAGTGTCTGAAGACAGCTACAGTGTACTTACATATAATAAATAAATAAATAAATAAATCTTAAAAAAAAAAAAATTAAAAAAAAAATTGGTTACATAAAAATTGGCAATAGCCAATTACTGGAGAGGTAGGTGGGTTCCAAGTTACCTGGTTGGGGTGGAGAATCAAGACGAGGAAGAAGGTGAGGAGGGGAGGAAGCTGCCTCCAGAGGTGATGGACCATGAGCAAGAGGCCAGGAGAAAGTATGTGGGGTATTACCCCTAGGGAGGTAGCCAGGCCAGCAGTTAGAAAAGTAAATTAGGGGTGACCCCCCAGTAATTGTCAAACCCAAATAATCACAGTCTGAGTCTCACTTATTGTAAGCTAGCTGGAGATAAGTTTAAATTGGTTCAGGTTCAGTATCTGTGGGTATGTCCATGTGAGTCCAGAAGAGACTGCTAGATTCCCTACAGCTAGAGTTACAGGCAGCTGTGAGCTGCCCCATATGGGTGCTGGGAGACAAACGATGTCCTCTGCAAGAAGAGCATGCACTCTTAACCACTGACCTATTTTTCCAGCCCAAACTTGATAATTTGAGTAAAATCAAAAACAGGGTTTCCCTAAAAAGTAGTATTTCACATTGTTCAGACATGTGAGTCTCCCCCGTGCATGCCTTATACATTTCTTGACGATATTCTCACCAAGAAAGCACTCAGCACTTCAAGTGTCTCCACTCGACCACAAAACCAAGGCCTTTAACAGGTAAAGTCTAAATGTATTTTATAGATAGCTGTTATATTACAATAATTATACCTATAAAAGAAAATTCATTAAATGAGATTTTAGCAAACTCTATAAATCTACAAGTTAATGTTTTAAAAAACTTACTATTAACAGCAATCCATTCATTGAGGTCCTCTCCCTCAGGCAACATAACAGCTTGCCTCAGATTGCCACTTCCGAGAGTTGCCTCTGCATGCTTTAAGAGTTCATACTGATGGGACCCTTCAGGAATATTCTTCTTTGGTTTGAATGTTTTCGAAGAGCGGCTGCTGCTGTTAGGTTAAAGGTAAAAAAGGTATGAATGTTTAGGAATCAAAGACGACTGGCACTTTAAGTGTATAAACAGCTCTATAAAGGGGCTGGAAAGATGGCTAAGCTTTTATGTATACACACAGAGATAAATATTGGAATAAATAAGCTGATCAATAAAAAGTACTCCCTAAATAAGGCCAAGATTTGCCCAGCACTAAGGAGGCCCTGGGCTCCAGACACAGATACACACACACACACACACACACACACACACACACACACCCCTACCTATAAAAGCAAGAGCATAAACAGAATAGATGACTGTCTAGTTAAGAACACTTGCTGCACAACATAAAGACCACCTGTAATCCAACTCTAGGAAATGCTAGTGCTTTAAGGTACTTCTTAGGGAGAATATTGTCAAGAAATGAGTAAGGTCAACTAAAAATGATTGATAAATGCAAAAATGAGAGGCTTATATATTATATGAACAATGTGAAGTACTACTTATGTGGTAATGGGGAAGATGGGAATGTGACAGTGTGAATAAGACTAGCCCCATAGGATCATGTATTTAAATACTTAGGGAGTGGCACTATTGTAAGGGACTTGTTGGAGGAAGTGTGTCACTGGGGCTGGGTTTGGGGTTTCAAAAGCCCAGTCCCAGTCTGTCTCTCTCTTCCTGCAGTTCCAATACAGAGCTCCCAGTTACTTCTCTAGCATCATGTCAGCAGGTACGCTGCCATGCTCCCCACCATGATGCCAATGAACTAAACCTTTGAAACTGTGAGCAAGTCCAAATTAAATGCTTTCCTTTGTAAGAGTTGCCCTGTTCTTGGTGTTTCTTCACAGAAGACAACACTAGACAAGGATCTCTGGAACTTGCTGGCTTCCAGCCTAGTGGGGATAAAAAAGGAGTTCCAAGTTCAAAAAGATACCTTGCCTTAAAGAAGAGGCAAAAGGTGATAGGAGGCCCCCAGTGCCCTCTTCTATGTGCTCTGTGCATCAGGACACAACATCACACAGTGTGTGCCTACTCCAGACTCACAGATCTACATATATGAAACAAACAAGTAAAAATTTAAAAGTGTTAGTGCAGGAGCAACACACAACTTGTTACATAGGGCAATCTATTATCCAATCTACCAGAGTATTTAACCAAGGGGTGCATGTGGGGAAGGACACACTATAGATTCTTGTGCTTGTGATGGCAACATCTTAACAATGCAAATCTACTCCTTCCAAGCACTTGTAGATATGGAGTGTATATCCCACATCATGGGATGCTGTGCAGTAAAAATAGGTAATGTGGTACATATATTCAAGAGTCAACGCATTGCTGAACACATTACAGAACCAAATTAGAGCAAAGCCTATTTTGTTAACCCATAGAAAGCACAAACAACAACAAAACAGAAAAAACATTAAAATAAGACATATCAGAATTATGACAACATCTAAAAGGGGAAGGGAACAGACTCATGGACTTATACCTTACCTGTGAAAGTAATTTTTTTTTTAAGATTTATTTATTTATTATATGTAAGTACACTGTAGCTGTCGTCAGACACTCCAGAAGAGGGCATCAGATCTCGTTACAGATGGTTATGAGCCACCATGTGGTTGCTGGGATTTGAACTCTGGACCTTTGGAAGAGCAGTCGGTGCTCTTACTCACTGAGCCATCTCACTAGCCAGAAAGTAAATTTTAAATAGTGTAAAAAGTAAAGAATTATGAAAGTACTAGACTAAATATCATACTTTATAAAGAACTACATACATTAGAAGGACCACTCCAGGAACACATGGAGATAGGAAACTGAATAACAGGAAACAATATGGAAAATTAACATTAAGTGATTTCTTAAGATTCAATAAGATCTTCATATTATAAATTGAGGTTTGTGCTTCAAGGGCTGGAGAGATGGCTCAGTAGTTAAGAATACTTGCTGTTCTTGCAGATGACTGGGGTATACAGCTCCCAGCACCCACGTGGTGGCTCACAACCATTCACAACTCCAGTCCCAGGGGATTTAATGCCCTCTTCTGACATCCATGGGTACTGGATATACGTGGTATACATATATACATACATACATACATACATACATACAGGCAAAACACCCATACTCATAAAATGAAAGTAAATCCTAAACTGGGCATACTGGTACACATCTTTAATCCCAGCACTCTGGAGGGAGAGCCAGGCAGATCTCTGGGAGGTCAGCCTGGTTACATAGTTACTTCCAGGACAGCCAAAGCTACATAGTGAAACCCTATCTCAAAAAACAAAAAAGCAAGCAAAAAAACAACTAAATAACTAAATAAATCTTTGAAAAATACACTTATTCTTCAAATGATGCCATCAAGACAGTTAAAATAATACTGAGGATGGAAGAAACTATTTGAAGTCACAAATGTAATGAGACACTCATATCCAAAATACATAAAGAATTCTTACAACTCAAACCAAAAAGTCAGATGGACACAACCACTGCACTATATACACACGTGGAAATGCCACAGCGAAACCCATACATTTGTACAATTAACAGATGCTAACAAAATAAAAAAACAATCTGATTTTAAAATAGAAAACGGATCTTAATAGACTCTATCCACAAATAGCCTGAAAACACAAAATATAGACACAGACACACACACACACACACACACACAATGCTTAACATTACTGGTCATTGGGAGAATGTAAATCAATAAATTCCACCTTACACTCAGATCTAACAGAGGCAATTGCCATACAGGTGTAAACTGAAGAATTCTGAAAACTCATACAGTGAGATTGGGATGTTAAATGCAGTGCAGGCTTTAGAAGGCTTGGCAGTGCCTCAAAGGCTAACATTGTAAAAACTTCACTAATACCCAGGAGACACCATCACACACACATACGCAAAAACCTATAACCAGCTGCTCATGGCAGCGTTTATTCAGAATAACCAAAGAGTAGGAAAAACTGTCCATTAGTTTAAGATATAAATAAAAATTTACAATTACCTCACTGGTTGAAAAGCTATGGACAGTCCACAGGAAGAGTCAGTTTTTTCAGGGTCAAGCTCAAATAGACTACTCATAATCAAATAGTCAGGTCTACACCCAAGTACATACAGAAACACTAACTGGATTCAGTAGGTATGTATATTGTATAGACGTAATATATAATATAGATAAGAGTACATGAATTTGAATGGGAGAGGACACTGGAAATTAAAATATGCATCTATTAAGTTCTCAAAAGAAATAAAAATAAAAACCTTTTAAAAATTCACGTGGGCCAAGATGAAAGCACCTTTAATCCCAACATCTGAGAGGGCTCGAGGCCAGCCTGGGCTACATGGCAAGACCCTTTCTCAAAGGCTGTATCCTGGCTCCTTGGGAAAGCGGAGGCAGGAGGAGCCCAGGTTCAAGGCCCGCCTGGGCTAAGAGAAAAGCGACATTATAAGGAGCAAAGCACTCTTCCCAAATGCAAACCTGTGGGAAGCCACTGAGAACTTGCACTTTTCTTTCTCAGCCTCGTCTGGCCACCGAGGCACTGCACATTTTCCTGCGCCAGCCGATCCCGAGGCGGCAGGCCCGGGCAGCCCTAGGTCGGGCTCCGCCCTCCGCTCGGTCCCTCGACCCGGCCGACCGACACCCACCCCGCCCCGGCCCGGCTCCGCCGACCGACACCCGCCCCGCCCTGGCCCGCCCCGCCCCGGCCCTGCGGACCGACCGACACCCGCCCCGCCCCGGCCCGGCCCGGCCCACTCACAAGAGGAAGCTCATCCTCGCTAGCCCGAGGGGCCGTGGCCCCCTCCCCGTCAGACTCGGCGCCGCCGCGGGCACCGGGAAGCAGAGGGCGGTCTGCGGCTCAACAGGGCTGCCGAAGCTTCACGGCCGGGGTTTGATACCGAATTACAGCCGCCGCGACCAAGCACCGACCACGGGATCCTCCGCGCTGCCTCCCACCGCTCCGAGAGCCGAAATGCGGAACCAACAGGATCTCGCGAGACCGGGCTTCTTCCCGTCCGGTCCGGCTGAGCTTCACCCCGCCCCTTCCTGAGCTCAGCCAATCAGTATTCTGTGGGCACGGGAGGGAAATGGGGCCAGCTAAGCCCTGCTGTCAACTGTTCAGTGGCCGAGGGACGTCTGCCAGCGCTACCTAGTGACTGTTTTGCTATTTAGAAAAGCTTGATGTCTTCTCCTAAAGGAATTCTATTCTAGCCACATCTCCTGTTGATGGACACTTGAGAGATTTCTACACACACACTGTAACGCTGCTATGAATGTTCATGTGCGTGTTCTGTGTGGGAGGATGTGTTGACACCAGGTGACACTATGGTAGAATGAAGAAAAGAGGAGAAAAAAAAAAAACCTGTGGAAATAAATGATGCGGCAGGATGCACAGTGGCAAAGACCCAGTATTTTGCCGGCGGTTTAAAACCATTTGAATGCCACCTGTCACATTAATGACATCAATTTTATTTTATCAACTTTTGGGTACCTGTTTGTTTGTTGTTCCTTTGTTGAGACAGGATCTCCTGTGTTCCAGGCTGCCCAGGCTGGTTTAAAGTTTACTATGTAGCCAAGGATGACCTTGACCTTCTGACCCTCCTGCGTCTGCCTCCCAGCTGCAGGAATCACAGGCTTGAGCTACCACCTGGCTTCTTTTATTAACTTTTAAAACCACCTTTTATACATTTGTATTTATTAGTGTGGTGTGTGTGTGTAAGGGCAACATGTAGTAGTAGTAGCAGCTGGTTCTCCTTTTCTACCATGATGGGTGGGGCGAGGTCCAACCTAGGATATCAAGATTATTCAGTAAGCTTTTTCTTTTCTTTCTTTCTTTTTTTTCACTAACGTCTGTAGATTTGTATGTGATTTAGAGTATGTGTCTTGATATATTTTTTGAATCTTTTTTCTTTCTTTTTTGTTTTTGTTTTTTGTTTGTTTGTTTTCCTGGTTTTTTGAGACAGGGTCTCTATATAGTCCTGCTGTCCTGGAACTTGTTATATAGATCAGGCTGGCCCCATACTAACAGATATCTTCCTGCCTCTGCCTCCTGTCCTTTTATTTGTTTATTTTTTCATAAGTATATATTTTTAAATAACATATTATTAGGGTTTGAGTCTGTGTCCTTGTGTTTATATCAAGTCAGGACAAGCATGGTGATACACAGATTTAATCCCAGCACTGGGAGGCAGAGGCCGATGGGTCTTTGTGAGTTCATGGCCAGCTTGGTCTGCATAGCAAGTTCTAGGACAGCCATGACTACATAGAGAGACTCTGTCAAAAACTGTGTGTGTGTGTGTGTGTGTGTGTGTGTGTGTGTACATATTCATATAACTATAAAAATATGATGTGAGGGGCTTGATTAAGAGCACTTATTGTTCCTGTATAGTACTTTAATTCATGCACACTGTCTGTAACTATCTGTAACTTCATTTCTAGAGCGTCTAACACTCTCTTCTGACCTCCACAGGCACCAGGCATGCATGCGTACCACATGCACGTAAGCTGGCAAAACACTTATAAAATAAAAATAAATCTTCTTTTAAAAAGGAAAAAAATATCAGAATAAAGGAACTCCAGGTTTGTTTTGTTTTTTCATATTTTAATGAAATGATTCTTAAAATTGTAGAAATATTAAATCTGTGAGGAAAAACTTAATAGAGACACTTGTCCAGCTTTAGGGAGAAAGCCTTAGGGATTAAGGTGGAAGTCTTTGGTCAATATTTAAAGAGGATATCAATATAGTCCTCTAAGGAGTAAAAGATAAGGTTTCCCAGTGAATGAGGGGCAGGGTGATTTGGTCTCCACCAGAACAGACAGCGGCTAAATAAACACTGGAGTGCTTTGCTCACTCGGGCTCAGCAGGATCGAGAGATAGCGTCATATGATCTGTTATAGCAGATGTAGGAAACAGAAGGTAAGCGGCAGCTCAGAGGGCCTTCCTGTCCCCTGTCTTCTGGACTGCTCCCCCCTCCCCTACCCCCACTCTCCCTTCAGTTCCCCTTTTGAGCTTCCTTAGGCAAAATTGGCCACCTTGACGTTTTATTCTGTGTAAGCATCCCACTCCCTCATCTGCAGAACTCCAGCTTGACCCTACCTTCTCATATCCAGCTTGACCCTACCTTCTCATCTCCAGCTTGACCCTACCTTCTTGTCTCCAGCTTGACCCTACCTTCTCATCTCCAGCTTGACCCTACCTTCTC
>NC_034591.1:100366687-100368421 GCF_900095145.1 Mus pahari | reverse complement strand
CACAGAACCTCTTCCCCTTGGACACTTCAGGTCCTGCCTTTCCCAGGCAGTAGGTCCCCCTCACAGGTGAGGGAAGAAAGACATTAAAAGCTCTGAGATGTTCCTGTTCCGTAATTCGGGTTGAGGACTGTGAAAGAGAAATCTTAGTGTATCAGAAACAAAAACCTGCTCCTGGCATATGGAAGTTTTGTTCTGAAAATGACTTAAAGTCCCTGGTCAGAGCTATAGACAAAACAAGGCCTCGGTCCTTCTGGGGCTTACAGTGGGTTACACAAGGTGTGTGTGTGTGTGTGTGTGTGTGTGTGTGTGTGTGTGTGTTTCTTTTAGGTAGATCTCTAGAAACCTGGGCTGATCTCTAGCTCTCCATGTAAAGCACAGGCAGAGTGGCTCATGCTTTTAATCTCAGCACTTGGAGGCAGACACAAGCAGATTTCTGTGAGTTTAAGGCCAGCAGTTATATAATGAGATTCTATCTCAAAAACAAAAAAACACATAACACAGGCTCAGTAGGTACCTGAGGAGGTCCTTGAATTTCTGATTCTCCTGTCTCTACCTCTCAAGTGTTAGGACTACAGGCCTGCAAGGTTTTATGCAAAGATGGGAACAGAGCCCAGGACTTCATGCATACTAGGCAAGCAGTTACTGGTTGAGCTATGCCCTTGGCCCTCAGTGGTCCATCAGTTGCACCAGTAATTTCAAACCATGGCACTATGATGAGGAAAAGCACAAAACTGATGAAGATCATTGAGAGATTGACAGGAGACTGAACACTCACTTTGGCAGCACATACACTAGAATTGGAACATTACAGAGATTTAGCATAGGCCATGGTGGTGCATGCCTTTAATCCCAGCACTTGGGAGGCAGAGGCAGGTGGATTTCTGAGTTCGAGGCCATCCTGGTCTACAGAGTGAGTAGCCCAGGACAGCCAGGGCTATACAGAGAAACCCTATCTCAAAAACAAACAAACAAACAAACAAACAAAAAAGAGTGACAGGCAAATTTCTGACATTTACTGCCAAGCTTAACAGCTTGCGTTTGATCTCCAGGATGGAAGAGAGAAATGGAAAGAGAAAAATGACTCCTACAAGCTATCTTCTGACTTCCAGATACACGTGATGACATACCCAATTACATATATACATACATACATACACGCACATATACATATGTATATACACATACATATACATATGTACATACACAAACACACACATAAAACCAGGCTGGGCATGGTAACACACCCATACCTTTTACCCTAGTATTGCAGAAGCAGGCACAGCAAGAGCTACATTATTGAGACCCTATCTTAAAAACAAACAATCAAACAAACAAACAGAACAAAAACTGAAACATTTAAGTGTCAATGAAGCTAAGCCCTCAGACCATGAGAGAGTCCAGCACAGGGTGTGGGTGATGGGCACTGCTCAGAGCGGAGCCCACGTGCAACAGCTTTGAAGCAAGCAGGAGTTTTCTACGTTTGCTACTGAAAGGAGAACTGAAAGAAAGAAAAAGGCCAGCCTGATGAAGCTGGAACAAGCCAGGGGGAAAGTGAAGGAAAATGAAACCAGCCATCCAAAAACCTAGCCACCTTATAGGTGTGTGTGTGTGTGTGTGTGTGTGTGTGTGTGTGTGATTTTATCTTTTTTTTTTTTTAAGATTTATTTATTTATTATATGTAAGTACACTGTAGCTGTCTTCAGACACTCCAGAAGAGGGAGTCAGATCTTGTTA
>NC_034591.1:100364352-100366667 GCF_900095145.1 Mus pahari | reverse complement strand
GGATTTGAACTCCAGACCTTCGGAAGAGCAGTCGGGTGCTCTTACCCACTGAGCCATCTCACCAGCCCTTATCTTATTATTTTAAATCATGTATGTGCAGAAGCGCAGGTGCCTGCAGAAGCTAGAGGGGTTGGATGCCCCTTGAGCTGAAGTCCCTCCTCCAGGCAGTTGTGAGCTGCCCATGTGGGTGCTAGATAGAAACTGAATTCCAGTCCTCAGCAAGAGCAGTACACACTCCTTTTGTTTTGTTTTGTTTTGTTTTGTTCTGTCTTGTTGAGACAGGGTTTCTCTGTGTGGCCCTGGCTGTCCTGGAACTAGTTCTGTAGACCAGGCTGGCCTCAAAGCTCGTAGATGTCCACCTACCTCTGTCTCCCAGGTGGTAGGTAGGACTAGAGGTGTGCCCTACCACTGCCGGGTTTGCAGTACACTCTTAACTGCTGAGCTGTCTCTCCAGTCTTCAACCACCTAAAGTTATGAGACAGGGTCTCGTTACACCAGAGCTCAGTGATTAGGTTAACTGGCCTGAGAGATCCAAGCTCCTCCGGAGTCTACTTCCCAGCCCCGGCCTACAGACATGGCTTCTCCATGCCTGTTGGGGTTCAAGCTTTCACAGGAGCTGCCGACCACACCACCTCTTCAGGGGACACACAGCTGTAGCCTCAGTGTAGAAAGGCTGAGGTGGAAAGACAGCTACATACCAAGACCCCATTAAAAAAAAAAAAAAAAAAAAAACACCTCAAAATTCCAGGGAGCCATGACAACTGAGTTCAAACCTTAGAACTTCTATGGTGGAAGGAGGGAACAGACTCCTGAATATTGTCCTCTGACCTCTGTACATGCATCATGACACACATGTACACACTCTCTCTCTCACACATACACACACACACAAAACACACACACACTCCCCAATTTTTACATTAAATAAAGTTATTGGAGGTGGAATTGTTAGCAACTTAGATCTGTGAGGAGTTAGGTAGATGAAACAAACTAAGATCTATTTTGGAAACCACTCTACAGGTCCTGAGCAGCCAGGAAAGACAGGGAGTATTAGGGGACATCGGAGAGGAAGGGGAGACCCTAGGAGTGTGGTTGAAGCCTTTTACCAGCTAAGGTTGAAGAATTCCAGAACAATTAACATTTGCTTAAGGCCTTTCTCTCTTCCCAGCAATAAACCTGTGGTTTTCTTGGAATTTCACCAGAAACCCAATTGACAGCAAATGACAAATTCTAACTCCCTTGTGTAACCTTAGTACCTTCTGTTTTTACTTAATTAGGTTATAAACTCACCCAAGGCAATCTCCAGAGTCATTTTATAATCTTACTTATCAAAAGGAGAGAGTGTCTTAGTTAAGGTTACAATTGCTGTGTTGAAACACATGACCAAAGCAAGAGAGGACAGGATTTATTCAGCTTACACTTCTGGATCACTGTTCACCCTTGGAAGAAGTCAGGACAAGAACTCGCACACAGTAGGAACCTGGAGGCAGGAGCTGATGCAGAAGCCATGGAGGGATGCTGCTTACTGGCTTGCTTCCCCTGGCTTGCTCAGCCTGCTTTCTTATAGAACCCAGAACCACCAGCCCAGGGATGGCACCACCCACAATGGGTTCAATCACCAAGAAAATGCCCTATAGTGGGATCTTATGGAGACATTTTCTCAACTGAGCTTCCCACCTTTTATACAACTCTAGCGTGTGTCAAGTTGACAAGCTTAGCCAGCACAGAGGTGAGGTACTGGTGAGATGGCTTGGTGGGTAAAACACCAGCTGTGCAAGCATAAGGACCTTAGTTTGGATCCCTGCCACCCTTGTAAATGCCAGGCAGGTGTGAGGTTCTGTCTGCAGCCTCAGCACTCAGGAGGTGGAGACAAGGAACACTCAGGACTAGCTGGCTAACTGGACTGCCAAACTGGCAACCCTAGGTTCAATCAGAGGCCTTGCCTCAATGAATAAAGGGCAGAGGGACCAAGGAAGACACCAATATTAACTTCTGGTGTCCACACACTTACTCACTTACCCACATCACATACACATATGAATACACATGCCAAGAAAGAAGAGCAGGGCAAGGGGAGATAATAAATAAAATAAAAACTGGCTAAGAAGCACTTTTGTAAAGCAAATGACATTTAAATATAATATTCTGGGAAACATAGAAGCAAGTCTTTTTATTAAGCATATTAAAAACCACACGAGGAGGCCAGGTGTGGTGGAGCATGCCTGCAATCCCAGACTCAACAGGCTGAGGCTAGAACCTGGGGTGTGTGTGTATATATATATATATATATATATATATATATATATATATATATA
>NC_034591.1:100342231-100362231 GCF_900095145.1 Mus pahari | reverse complement strand
GGAGGCGGGGCTTTCGTGGGCCGGGGTATAGCTTCGTGGCCCGCGCGCGCGCTTCTCTCCGGCGCGGGCACCGGCGCGGGCCATGGCTTCAGCTTCCTTGTTGTCTGCGTTGGCTGTGCGGTTGTTGCGCCCCACGCATGGCTGCCACCCCCGCCTACAGCCCTTCCACCTGGCGGCAGTGCGGTGAGTGTGTCGGGGAGCGAGTCCGTGGGGTTGCGGAGCGCGGCGTGGATAGATAACCTTCCCAAGCATCACCCGGCCGCGGGGCCAGCCCCCAACGGAGAGGTGTGGCGGGGCTACGTGGCACTGGGGTGCACGTGGAGATGCGGACGCTTAGCAGGGGACACTGTCCTGCCGCTGCAGAGAAGTGTGCGGAGAGGTCTGCCCTTCCTAGCGGCAGCCCGGGTTGCTGCAGTCTGATGAAATCCGCGAGCCGGCTTGCTCCAAGGGTACCAACTTCCCTCCTCCCGGGTGGGTGTGGCTCGCAAGATGCCCCAGCTTGATGGTGGCCCTCCGCTGTCCACTCTGGAGCTCACCAGTTCTAGCCTGGGCGACCTAAAATGATACATACCCCAGAAGTTGCTGGGGACTGCTGTGAGTGGGGTGCATTGTTTTAGGGGGAGCTGGGGTGTTGGAGCTTCCATTCTGCGCGTGGACCACTGTGGTGGTCACACCATTCTGCGAGTGTTTAATACCACATAAACCGTCCGCTTGAAAACTGCCAGAGCCGGGCGCAGTGAGATTGCTTGTGAGGCAGGAGGATTACTGCGGGTTCAAAGCCAACTTGGACTATAGAGTGAGTTAGAGACCAGCCTGGGCTGCAGTGCAGTCACAAAACAATAATTAAAAAAAAAAAAGTCACAACAGTAAAACTCATATGCGTATTTTTCCATAATTTTAGAAGTTGAAATATATGAAGGCCTCCCAGCCCCCAAAGTAAATTTTGACTGGGGGAAAAAAAAAACTAGTGAGGAAGGCAGAGAAGTTTTATGCACTTCCTTCAGGGGATAATTGATTTGTTGGGTTTTTCTTGGCCTCCAACTCCCATTCCTGAGCCTAGGAAGAAGAGTCCAAGAGGGGTTGTGAATACCAGGTGGAGGACAATAAAGACATTTCTGTGAGCCTTGTATGTTGTTGCACCGACTGGATCCTGAGGTTTGGGAGGACATGGAAGGGCATTCTTCAGGGTTTTCTGAGATCTGATCCTGACCTCCCTCTTTGAATTCCACCTTTTATTTCCCTGTTCTCCCTTTCCTCTTCCTGAGTTCTGGCCCCGTATGTCCGTGGACCACACGTGTCAGAGACTTTGCTAACTGAAAAGATCCTGTAATTCATTACCCAAAGAACTGGACCAGTTTGCGCCTTCTCCGGGTTTACTCTTGCATGCTTTTCTGAGAAGTGTGGGCTTCGTATCTCTGAAGTCGATCTGTGTTCGCCAGTCCTGCACTTTTGATAATTGCCTGCCTTGCTGTCCCAGGGTTTCAGGAACATAAACTCCGTGGCTGGAGGGAGAGTGCCGTTGCCTGGGAGACGGTGGGCGGGAGAGTAAATGGTCATGGCGGCAGCTGTTTGCTCTTACAGCTTGTTTCTTACTACCATCCATCTTTGCTGTATCCAGCAGGGGTTTTATGGTAGGCAGAAGAACCAAGAGTAATTTATGGAAAGGGGATGGCAAAATATCTATTGTTCGGTCGATATTGGTTTCATTCCTCTCTCTCTTTCTCGTTGCCAGCCCATCAATTAAGTAGCAGAACTTTTCCCAAAATAACTTGGTCGGGAGCCGAAAAGCTTTCCTGATACTTACTGACTGTAAGATCACTAACTGTTGGTTTAAGAGGAAAATAAATATTACTGACTTGGATTTTCATTTTGACCTTTATTGGAACTTTATTGGACTTCTTTCTAGTCTGTCATGTTAGTGTAAAATCCCCGAGCACATCTGTGGAAGCATGTCATATCTAAACGAAGTGCACAGGCTTAGAATTTACTTTTATTTTTGTAATGTTGGGTCTGAGCTCAGTCCCCTATCTCCCTTTAAGGAGTTACTTAATTTGGTCCTTGGCACACGGGTAAGGGAACCTAGGAAATGGCTCCTATTTTTCAGTGCTGTGGGAAGCCCTGGAAGGTTAAAATGTAGCTGGATAAGGACAATCTTCATTGCATGGTGGCCTGGCTTTGTGATACTTTGTCTTTTTTTTTTTTTTTTTTTTTTCCTAAAGTAAATTGGCATAACATCCAGAACCTTCCTGCAAAAAAGAGATTAGGACCTGGAACACTGGCCTCTTCAGAACCCAATGTCCTTAACACCAGCCTGTCATTTTTAGTCCAAGTGGGCTTCTCCTGTCTTCTCTGCATTTATTGCCTCCCAAAGAAACTTTTTATGAAGTACAAGCTAAATTCTTCTCAGAGTACAGTGTGTGTGTGTGTGTGTGTGTGTGTGTGCTTATTAGCATGTATACATCTTTCTTCCCTGACCCTCTCTCCAGGATCTCGTGTACTCAGGCTGGCTTTGGACTAGCCATGCAGCCAAGGAAAACCTTGGTGTATCGGCTAAGAATGGACAAGGGGATAGACAGCACTTGTGAGGGAGACTGCCCTAGCCTTAGTTAATCCCTGTTGCTGTCTAGGCTGTCCTAGAACTCACCATGTAGACCAGGCTGGCCTCAGAGATCTGCCTGCCTCTGCCTTCTGAGTGCTGCAACTAAAGGTGCGCCCCACCATCGCCCGTTTCTCCATTTTTATTTTTTTTTCTATCCCGGTTACAGAATGGTGCCACCCACAGTGGATGGGTTTTTCTCTCTCAAGGAGTCAAGATGGCAATGCCCCACTGGCATGTCAAAGGTTCATCTTCCGGGGGCTTCTAGATTTGGCTAAGGTGACAATGCTAACTATCACACCTTCTATCACACAGTCCGGGAGAGGGACTGGGCAGTGGTAGGCAATTTGAGGTTTCACTTGCTTAGTATTTATTAATCTAGCCACACGATATAGTTTGTATACAGTCAAGTCCTTTGCATCATTCTAAACATATATAGACCTTTGTTTCTTGTTATTTATAACAACTGTTCCCATAGAATTGCATTGTGTTAGGTTTAGAAACAATCTAAAGATAATTGGTGTAGGGAAATATGCTTAGATTATGCAAATACTACACTGCTTTCTATAAAGGACCTGACTCTTTATAGGTGAAAAGGGCATTTTGGAACCAGTACTTGAAGAGAGACAGCTGTATTATACAGTACTGTCAAAATGAAACCCAGTGCACTGGGCTGGAGAGGGGCTGGGTGGCTAAGAACACTTGTTCTTGCAGAGGACCCAGGTTCTGTTTCCAGTGTCCACATGGCAGCTTATAACTGTCTGTTGTTCTTCATTTCTCAGGGATTCTGATCTCCTTGAACATTGCACACACATGGTGCATATGCATGCATACAGGCAAAACACCCATACACATAAAAGAAAATACCCATGACCTAGGAACCATGACCAGATATTAATACCAGCAGCACAACACACACTTCAAGTGGAATATGAATATTCAGAGAAGCTGGTTAGCCTGCAGGGAGGGGCCGAGGGAATGTCCACTGAAAACTTTGGGCAGGGATGAGAAGGTGACATTTAGAGACCCTGATCTGAAATCTTACCTGGGCAAGTATCGGCTGTCAGCAACAGAAGCGTGTGAGCTTCAGAAGGGCTATTTCAGCCACCCCTGAACTGGTAGCTAGTGCCTGCCCTTAATTACCTCCTTCGGGGTCTGGAGAGATGGCTCAGTGGTTAAAAGCACTGACTGCTCTTCCAGAGGTCCTGAGTTCAGTTCCCAGCAACCACATGGTAGCTCACAACCATCTGTAATGAGATCTGATGCCTTCTGGTGTGTCTGAAGACATTGACAGTGTACTCATATACATAAAATTAATAAATAAATCTTTAAAAACAAAATATCTCCTTTGGATCTCATATTTAAACGGAAGCCTTTGTTGTTTATTAACTTTTTTTTTCTGTGCAAATATCCAAGCTACATTTTTTTGTGACCATGTCACCTTCTGCAGAAATGAAGCCATTGTTATTTCTGGAAGGAAACTGGCCCAGCAGATCAAGCAAGAAGTACGGCAGGAGGTGGAAGAGTGGGTGGCCTCAGGCAACAAGCGGCCACACCTCAGTGTCATTCTGGTTGGTGACAATCCTGCCAGTCACTCCTATGTTCTCAACAAAACCAGGGCAGCAGCTGAAGTGGGTAAGTGTCATTATCAGAGCCCTCCTGGTATGTGCCACCATGCCTCTTTCTGAGTAGAGTCCTGAGTGACTGTCCAGGCCATAATTCCAGCACTGTGGGAGTTAGAGTCAGCAGGACCAGGAATTCAAGGCCAGCCTTGACCACATAGCATGTTTGAGGTCATCCTGGACTACATAAGACCTTGTCTCAAAAAATCTAAAATACAAAACAAAAAAAAAACAAAAAACACCCTCTACAGCAGCAATAAAAACAGAAAACTCAACTACATAAGACTAGTGAGATAAAACTGAGTCAAACTTTACTGTGGGAGGAATTGGCCCTATAGAGGGAGGGCTTTCGGTGACAAGCAGGTTGTCACGCTACAGCTTCTGGGCTGTGTGTGACCTCCATTCTGATTTGGACTTCACATTTTACATTTGCTTCCCCCCACCCCTTGCCCTGCCCCAGCATCTCTGCCTTGGGTTAGTGAGCTGGCTCATGATTGGTCACTTATCCCAACCACATCCGAAGGGAAGACACCAGGTGCTCAGACCACTGACTGTCACACGAGCAGACACAGGCACGTCTAAGCCAGCTGTTTCTAGACCGCTGTCATATGGTAATCTGCAATGCCTCAAGGACAGACACAGCTCTCCCATCCCCCAAGGCCTGAGCCGCTTCAGCTCCATGACTAAAGCCAATCAGTGAAGAAGCCATTTCTCAGAAGTCAGTCACTTCCTTCAGACCTCTGTTTAACCACATCACAGAGGCCTCCTCATCCTGCTGCTTAATCTTTCCCATGATGCTTAAACACCCAAAATAGAGATAGTGGTTTTTTTTAAACTTGTAATATTTATTACACTGATTATGTTTATTTATTAAGTGCATGCTGGGGTGTGTGTGTGTGTTTACTCTTGACTTATTTTTTGAGTCAGGGTCTCTCACTGGACCTGGAGACTGGCTGGCCAACAGGCTCTGAGAATGCTATGGTCTCACTGCTCAAGATGTTGTGCCTTTCACATGGTACTTGGGAGCAAACTCCATCCGCAGCAAGCATACTGAGCCCTTTCTCCAGCTCTCTGGCTGGTGTTTTATCTGAGGCTCAGGCTCCTTGTTTCAACATGAGGTCATTGAATAAGCACAGAACAGTGCAGGAGGAGCCTGAGTGTCGTGGAGTGTGCCATCTGTGTGACCTTGTGTCCTGGAGTGTGCCATCTGTGTGACCTTGTGTCCTGGAGTGTGCCATCTGTGTGACCTTGTGTCCTGGAGTGTGCCATCTGTGTGACCTTGTGTCCTAGAGTGTGCCATCTGTGTGACCTTGTGTCTTGGAGTGTGCTATCTGTGTGACCTTGTGTCCTGGAGTGTGCCATTCGTGAGCCTGTAAGGCAGTTACACCGTGGGCAGTTCTCTTAGCTCGCATGGTGGTTACACACTGCAGATGTTTATTAAGTGCTTTGGTGTTCTTTTTTTTTTCCCCCAGAGAAGAACTTAGTCTTTATTCATCCCCTTTGGTTTGGAGCAGTGTACCTTGATGTTGTTTTAAGCCCTGACCTTTCTTACAATAGGAATCAACAGTGAGACAATTGTGAAACCAGCCTCAGTTTCAGAGGAAGAGCTGTTGAATTCAATCAGCAAACTGAACAAAGATGAGAACGTAGACGGCCTCCTTGTTCAGCTGCCACTCCCAGGTGAGTGTCGGTTTTCAAAAGATATCATTTGGGCTTGAGAGACAGCTTGGTGGTTAAGAGCACTGGCTGTTCTTCCAGAGGACCCAGCTTTGATTCCCAGCACCTACATGGTGGTTCACAGCTGTCCATGGCTCCATTCCTGATGCTCTCTTCTGGTCTCCATTGGCACCAGGCCCAAACCTGGTACACATACACACACATGTAGGCAAAACACCCATAACACACACACACACACACACACACACACACACACGCATGCGCGTACACACACACACACACACACTAAAGTAAAATTAAATTTAAAAATAAAAAGAAATGATTTCTGAGCAGAGATGCTGTTTGAAGTGCTTAAAAAAGTACTCACGGGGCTGGTGAGATGGCTCAGCTGGTAAGAGCACCAACTGCTCTTCCAAAGGTCCTGAGTTCGAATCCCAGCAACCATATGGTGGCTCACAATCATCCATAAGGAGATCTGACTCCCTCTTCTGGATTGTCTGAAGACAGCTACGGTGTACTTACATATAATAAATAAATAAATCTTTTAAAAAAAAAAAAAGTACTCACTGTTTTACTGTGCATTCTGGGCTTGCCATGGACTTGGAGCAGTCCTCCTGCCTCAGCCTTCCAAGTGGTGGGATAACTGATCTGAGTTATTCCTCGCAGCCTGATAGAGATCTCCATAAAGGAGAGTGGAGGGATGTGGTATTTGACTTCTGCTTATGTGCATCACAGCAACAAGTCAGAGAGTAGATTCCCACAACAAGTCTGATACACTGGAGCAGGGCAGCCTTTGTGTCAACCAGGACTTTAGGGCGTGGCCTTGATTTCTATTTTAGAGCACATTGATGAGAGGAAGATCTGCAATGCTGTTTCTCCTGACAAGGATGTTGATGGCTTTCATGTCATCAACGTGGGACGAATGTGCTTGGACCAGTACTCCATGCTGCCAGCCACCCCATGGGGCGTGTGGGAGATAATTAAGCGAACAGGTAGGTGTGTGCATTTCTGTTTCAGTATTATGAACATAGTGTAGGTTGGACACTCCCAGTCTGAAAATCTGAAAGCCTTTCAGCACTGTTAGTTTTGAAATGTTAACCAAATAGAAGCTATGCAGATATTCCCAAATCTGAACAACCTCAGTATCAGGACGTTCCTGGCCACATACTTCAAGTAAGGGATAGTCAACCTGTACTTAGAACTGGCAGAAACCCCCCAAAACCACAAAGTGTGTTATCCCACCCTGCAGGGCTCACCTAGCTTTTGCATAGGACAGCTCTGCTCGATTCTACAAGCCTTGGAGAAGGAAATGGTAGGTTTTACGACAGTGACAGCAAAGATCCATGGGACATTTTGCAGTTTCCAGAATGCCTTCAGTGTTTTCTGCACTTTCTCTGTGAGGCAGTCCCAGCCATAACTGGCTGATAGTTTAACGATTGGATTTGCGATCTAGGTCATCTGCCTTCCTCTGGTACACATTCTGAGATGGACCAGGAGATCTTTTAATGCAAATCTATGTATCTGAATGATTCGCGTTGTGAACAAATTGAAGTTCTGTGTAAAGCGTGGTGGTAGGCAACAAGACATTTTCAGATGTGGCTTTGATTGTACGTATTCAAAGTTGAGTCTGTGCTGTGTCATTCAGAGTGTTTGTGTGTGGGGGTGTGTATGTTTATTTATTGTTTTATCTTTGCAGGCATTCCAACCTTAGGGAAGAATGTGGTAGTGGCTGGCAGGTCAAAAAACGTTGGAATGCCGATTGCCATGTTGCTGCACACAGATGGAGCTCATGAACGGCCCGGGGGTGAGGAAGTCCCCTTTCCTGTCATGTGATAACTCTCAAAGGCCATCCTGTGACCCCTGTCAATACTCAGAAATAACCTGCACTCAGTGCCACCAAGGATCCTAGAACTAGCCTCAGATAGATCCAAGTTTTGAATAAAGCTTGCTTGTAGGCAATTAGAAATTGTCAGTTATGGCTCAGACAGTCCCAACAAGCTTTCTTACTCAGAGTTGGTGTCCTGCTCTGTGTTATTTGGGAGGAAAAGAAACAGTGGCTCCTGACCAGACCAGCGAGTAGTGTGATGGTCTGTTAATTCATCTAAGGAAAGCTGAGTCAAGGATTGCACAGACTTACGGTACTAATGAACTTCTGTGGCATTTCCGGGGACCTTTTGGCACTATTAAAGAGCAAACTCACCTGAGTAATTCTGGTGATGTTTTCTTAGAAAAGGTAAAACTCTTTAAAGTGGATGAAATAGGAAATAGATTAAATGACCCCAAGGGGTCCAGCTGAGAGCAGTGCCTGACACTACACCAAGAAATAATTGTGTTTAAATTTTCATTTCAGTTATTACTGTGTGTGAGTTCCGGGGTCAGATTCAGTCTGGCAGGAATGCTTGATAAGCATGTTCACACACACACATACTCAGGGCATCTGTTTTTGCCTCTCAGGTGATGCCACAGTCACAATATCTCACCGATACACTCCCAAAGAGCAGCTGAAGAAGCACACAATCCTTGCGGACATTGTAATATCTGCTGCTGGTAAGAGCTCTAAAGTGCATATCCAGGCTTGTATGTATGTGTGTGTATACGAATGAGGTGTCTGAACACTTACCCGCCCAACTGCCATCCCCTCCCAGTGATTCTCTGAGCTGGAGTTGCAGTTGGGATACATGCATCTGTCGCCCCATTGTAGACTGGAGGAGGAGGGCACTCCTACCCTCAGAGTATTTCCATGTGCATTTAAATGGTTCCTCCAGGCACCGCCTATAATATCCTATGACTATAATGCCCCCTGCAGGCACATGGTGCAGATTATATATATCCAGGCAAAACATTTCTTTTTGTTTGTTTGTTTTGTTTTTAAGATTTTTTTTTATTACATGGAAGCACACTGTAGCTGTCTTCAGACATGCTAGAAGAGGGCGTCAGTTCTTGTTACAGATGGTTGTGAGCCACCATGTGGTTGTTGGGATTTGAACTTAGGACCTTCGGAAGAGCAGTCAGTGCTCTTAACCGCTGAGCCATCTCTCCAGCCAAAACATTTCTATACATAAAATCAATACATCTACAATAAATGAAAATCCAGAGATGAAGTACGTTGCCTTCAGTGTCCTGCTAATCTTCTCTGTCACTAGGCATTCCAAATCTGATCACAGCTGACATGATCAAGGAAGGAGCAGCGGTCATCGATGTGGGAATAAACAGAGTTCAAGATCCTGTCACTGCAAAGCCCAAATTGGTTGGAGATGTGGATTTTGAAGGTATTTAGTGTAATTTGTAAAATATTACCTTTCATGGACATTAAGACAGATTGTTTTCCTTTCTTTTTTTTCTTTTTTTTAAATTAATTATTTATTTATTTCATATGTGTGAGTACACTGTCACTGTCTTCAGACACACCAGAAGAGGGCATCGGATCCCCAATACAGATGGTTGGAGGCCACCATGTGGGTGCTGGGATTTGAACTCAGGACCTCTGGAAGAGCAGTCAGTGCTTTTAACCGCTGAGCCAACTCTCCAGTCCAATTCTTTTCTTTTCTCTTCTTTTCTTTTCTTTTCTTTTCTTTTCTTTTCTTTTCTTTTCTTTTCTTTTCTTTTCTTTTCTTTTCTTTTCTTTTCTTTTAGTATAGCTCTCTTCAGACATACAAGAAGCGAGCATCGATCCCCAATACAGATGGTTGGAGGCCACCATGTGGGTGCTGGGATTTGAACTCAGGACCTCTGGAAGAGCAGTCAGTGCTTTTAACCGCTGAGCCAACTCTCCAGTCCAATTCTTTTCTTTTCTCTTCTTTTCTTTTCTTTTCTTTTCTTTTCTTTTCTTTTCTTTTCTTTTCTTTTCTTTTCTTTTCTTTTCTTTTCTTTTCTTTTCTTTTCTTTTCTTTCTTTGAGACAAGGTCTCAGTAGGTAGCCCTGACTGTCCAGGGACTCACTCTGTAAACCAGGCTGGCCTTGAACTCACAGAGATCCACCTGCCTCTGCCTCCCAAGTGCTGGGATTGAAGGTGTGTGCTGTCACATCTGGCTCTATTCTTATAACTTTTATGCCCATATTATTTTGGTAACATTGTTAAAACACTTTTTTTAAAAAAAGTGTGGTGTGTGTGCATAAGTATGTGCTTGAGTTTGCATGTGTGTAGGTACATGTGTGTTTGGACACATGTGTGTGGGCGCATGTGTGTAGAGACCTGAGATTAACACTGAGGGTCTTCCAGGATTGCTCTCCACCTTTTTCCAGGAGGCACCACCACGCCTTGCAATACATGGGATTTTTTTTTTTTAAGAAATTATATGTATGTTATATGGGTGTGTCTATTTGTGTTGTGTGTCTGTGTTGTGTGTGATATGTGTCTGTCTATTTGTTATGTGTGTGTGTATGTGGTATCTGTGTTGTGTATTATGTGTGTTATATCTGTATGTGGTATCTGTGTGTCATGTATGTCCTTTATATCTGTGTCTGTGTATATGTTATATATGAGTATGCATGTGTGATGCGTGTCTATGTGTTAATGTGTATGTTGTGGGTGTATGTCATGCATGTGTGTTGTATATGTATGTTGGTGTGTTTTATGTGTGTGCGTGTGTCACTGTGTGTGTGTCCTAGGTCTCTGCAGTTCATGACTTGGAATAGTCACCTGGAGCTTGCTGGCTGAGTAGCAAGCCCCTAGCATCTGTTTCTCTGCCTCCTAGCATGGGGGTTGCAGGCATGCGCCACCATACCTGCCTTTGTGACACAGGTTCTGAGGCTTGAACTCAGGCCCTTGTTTGTTCAGCCAGTGCTTCGCTGCTGATCTGTGCCCTGGCCTGTAGATGCTATTTTAAAAAAAAAATTAAAGATTTGTTTAGTGGGTCTGGATGTTTGCCTGCCTGTGTGTCTGCTTGTGCACCATGTGTGTGCCTGGGCCCACAGAGGTCAGAAGAGGATGCTCTTCCTTGAGTATTTTTGTTATGACAAGATCAAGTATCATATGATGTTTATCTCAAACATCTGTAACAGCCTGCCTATCTTGTTTCTATGCAGGAGTCAAGAAGAAAGCTGGTTACATCACTCCTGTCCCTGGTGGTGTTGGTCCCATGACCGTGGCCATGCTCATGAAGAACACCATTATTGCTGCAAAGAAAGTGCTAAGACCAGAGGAGCTGGAAGTGTTCAAGTCCAAACAGCGCGGCGTTGCCACCAACTAGCAGCATTCCGAGCCAGCCCAAGAGGCAGAGCGGGCCAAGAGGAATGCAGTGTTTTTTAATTTATTCTGTTGAAATGGTTTAAAATGTTTGTATTTATTGAAAGCTTAAACGGGTGGCTGTGTGTGCGCATGGCTCAGCAGAACCTCACCAGGGTGCCCATCAGTTGTCCTGCCTTTGACCCGGTGATGCACGGGAGACATCCTCACACCACACCAAGAGTGGATGCTGAACTTCATCAAAAAAAAAAAAAAAAAAAAAAGATCTGCCGTTTTAGGCTCTCATTTCCCAAGTGCTATTCCAATACAAGTTGATGACTCATCTTAGGTCCCAAGCCTTTGAGTTCAACTTTCAAACCAAAGGAAACCTTAGTAGAGGAAATGAAGGGAAAGGAAGAGAAAGCAGCACTGGGTTTCAACGGCACTCCCTTACTCTCGCAGGAGTGCCCCCATTGCCCTGAGGGAGCTCAGCTGGCTGGGCCTAGCTGTCCCCCTGTGGCAGGTCGTCAGGGAAGGTTTAGAGTCTCCCCACTTGCTGTTATCCTTCTGTGAGCTTGCCCTATCTATTTTAATTTTCTAGAATTGAAAGCTCATTTTATAAATGATGTGTGTATTATGTTTGGCTTTTGCAGCACATTTAAACTTTTAAGTTTCAGACTGTTAGAGAGTTGTGTGTCTGTTTTCTTTGGCAGGTGCTTTGAGGCCTATTTGTTTTTTGAAAAACAAAACAAAACTTGTACGTGATAATCACGAGGGCAGCTCGTGCCACCAAAGAACTGTCGGCAGCTGCCTGCATGTCTTTCACGTACCCCGTTGGCTTTCCTGAAGTTATCCAGGAGCTTGAGTTAATATAAGACTTAGTCAGATTTTCTTATTAAAGCGTTTTGTTGCAGTTGGGTTTTTTGTTATTTGTTTGTTTTTAAATAAAGCACATCTGTCGGGTGTGGAATGAGTTTCTAAAATGCTTTTGTCTCAGTCAGACCTAACCCATTACGATTCCCTACCCAATGTTCTAGGCTAGCTGTTCCTAGATTACATCACCCTATGAGGAGCTGTGGAGATCCTAGCCTAAACCCCTTTTTACCCCAAGAGTTTATTAATCTTTAAGATTTATGTAAGTGATTCTGGGTGTCTTCTGTTCCCTCCATTCATACACCACTCACTACAAAGGGCCTGCTTGCTTGCAAAACATCTTAACACATGTACCCATGTGTGTGGTAGATATACGCCATCCCTGCTCTGTAGCAGTTTGATTGACAGACAGACTAGCAGGTGCAAGCTGAACTTCCATGGGTGTTCTCATGGGTGTTTGCACTTAGCCTGAAACCGAAGGAGGAGAGTGAGCCATGTGGTGCCCACCTGTTCTTCCAGTGTGTGTGTGTGTGTGTGTGTGTGCGCGCGCGCGCGCGCCAGAAGAGGGCCTGGTCCCCTGGAACTGGAGTTCAGATAGTTGTGAGCCATCATGAAGGTGCTAGGAATCAAATCCAGGCCTTCCCTCTGCAAAAACAGCAAGTGCCCTTAACCACTGAGCCATCTTGCTGTGGGTATTTTTATAAGTCAGGTATGGTACCTGTTATAGACGAGGACTGTTGAGAACCCTCAGTTATTAGACATGGTGTAAGGTAAGCAGACATGATTTAAGCTTTATTGAAGAGCAGCTTACATTAGAGATGGAAGTAACTCCTAAGTGAATGGAAAGATAATACGCCAGCATGTTAAGGGTGAAAGTGTTCACGTGTACACAAGATATATTTAAGTAAGGTAAAAATGAGACGGAATGATCAACCCTTTAAAAGCTAACTGGTATCCCAGCTTGTTTGGTTAATGAAGCGCACTCATCTCCAAGTCCGTACCAATGCTACAGTTTAATCTGGAGAGAGTGGGTCCATAACGATGCTACAGTTTAATCTGGAGAGAGTGGGTCCATAACGATGCTACAGTTTAATCTGGNGTTTAATCTGGAGAGAGTGGGTCCATAACGATGCTACAGTTTAATCTGGAGAGAGTGGGTCCATAACGATGCTACAGTTTAATCTGGAGAGAGTGCTACTATAGATCAGTGAAACTGAAATGTGGGTGCTGTTAGCTCTCCCAGGATTGGTGCTGAGGAAGATGAGCAGTTTTGTGTTGGAAAGGGTTTGGATCAGTGAAGAGCTGGCAGTCTTACCCCAGCTGGGAATAGTGCCTCTTCCAACCACTGGTATAAAGTACTCCTTTGATTACAAACATTAGCTGCCTAGCGTGCAATGTTCTTGAGATTGGAAATTTGGACTTTAGCTATTGCAAAATTGTGACTCAGGGAGAAAGAGGACCTACTCAAATACATCAGCAAGTAGATTGACTCCAGGTTATGAAGCCAGTAACAAACTTAAAGGGTCATTTGGTTGACCTGATGTGACTTAAGAGTTCAGTTAATGGGCACTATTTTGCCTTAAAAACAATCCACTCAGAGCCAGACATGGAGGCACATGTCTTTAATCCCAGAGACAGGTGGGTCTCTGAATTCTTAGGCTACCCTGATCTACACAGGGAGTTCCAGGAAAGCTGAAAACAATCCACTAATACACAGGTTCTAACAGCAATAATTTTAGAACTGGCTTTTCAGTGTGTGGAAGGCCCAGCCACACTTAAAAAGCCAGGCCCACTGAACAGAGGACTGGACTTCAAGCAGAAGGGGGTGAAAGATATGACCCAGCCATGTTCCTACCGTGAAAACCTGCAGAACTCATTCAGACCTTCAAGACTATCAAGTCACTTAGACGTCAATCAAACCTTTGAAAGATACTAAACTGGCATTCGTCTTACATAGAGAAGACTAAATCAGTTTATATTTTAAATGTAAGTCCACCACTGGCCACTTATCTTATTTGTAACTTTGGAAAACATTTTTATTCTTTTCACAAGAAAGTTTATATCTATGGTGGGTGGTATTTTAAGCCGTATGTTTTCGGTATCTTAAGAACTGCAAGGGGAAGGAGGTCTATGTCTACTCTGGTTGGTGGGTAAGGAAGCAGGTGAAAGGCTTGACACACTCGAGATGAAGCCAGCCAGGCTTTCCCTGCCCCCAGCCTGGAAGAGCAGTGCTGGACTAGAGGGTGGTCTCCCCGCCCACCTCTCTCCCATAGTCCTCCTCCTCGTCGTCTGTGAGGTTGAGGTCAGATTCCATCTCTATCCTCACCTGCGGCACCATGAAGACCGGACTCCGTGAGTAGCTGAAAGCAGGTGAAGCTGGGCAAGAGATTTTGAAATGCAGGGTGATGCTGCGTGGGACAGAGCAGGAAGAGAGAATGAGAGTCTAGGCTTGGGTGTGTTCAGCACCAGCCGCACAGCAGAGCTCTGATGGAGCAGTTCTGCCGTTCTGCTGCTGCTTATCGACTTAAAAAAAAAAAAGTATGTGCATGGGTGCTTGCATGTATGTCTGTGCACCACATGCATGCAAGCTTTTTTTTTAAAAAAAAAAAAACAAAAATTCTTACAACACAGGCAGCACTCAGGAGGCAGAGACAGGTGGTGGATCTGAATTCAAGAGCAGTCGGGCTACCTAGGTAAAATCCAGTTTTAGAAAAAGTTATTACATACATTTATTTATTTATGGATGTTTGGGGGTTCAAGAGTGGATGTCAAAGGACAATGCAGGAGTTAATTATCTCCATCCACCTAATAGGAATAGGTCCTAGAGATTAAACTCCGATCATGTCTTATTTTTATTTATTTTTTTTCCAGAAGGGTTATACTGTGTAGACCAGGTTAACCTTGAACTTGCGGAGACCTACCCACCTCTGCCTCCCAAATGTTGGGATTAAAGGCATGAGCCACCATTTTTTTTTTTTTTTTAACTCAGATCACCAGGTTTGGTGGCAAGGGCCTGTACCTACTGTCCCATCTTACGAACCTTTTCGATGTTGCTCTGTGATACCAGGTCTAGCCTCAGAATTTCTCGGTAGCTAAGAATGGCCTTGAATTCCTGATCCTCCTGCCTCTGCCTCTCAGAGGCATGAACTGAGCCCCTCCAGAGAACAAAGTGTCCTCTATCTGCTGGGCTTTCGGCCATAGTCACTGAACTGGTCGCGGCCTGTTTTAACCTACTTAAATGGCTGCCAAAGCCAACTTTCTGAATCATAAATCTGGCTGTTCTGTTCTCACTGTTCAAAGGACAACATCCAGACTCCTCAGCACGGCAGACAGAGCCTGCCAGAACTGCCCATCAATCCCTGTGGCTGTGCTTTCAAATGCTGCCTTAGGCATGTTCCCATGGCCCGCACTGGACTTTCCTCCTCTGCTCTGGCCCGGTCTGTGCACCAGGCAGGTCTTCCTGTCCCAGATAAGACTATTCATTCCCCTGAGATCCCCAGCTTCATGTGTATGCATGCTTGTTCTCATACATGGCACCGTGCCTTTGCATGTCCCTCTACAACCCCGAGTATGGCACCTCATGTCTGGCAGGTGTGTCTGTACAACACATATGTGCCTGATGACTTTGAGTCCAAAGAAAGGTCTCAGATCACCCAGAGCTGGGATGACAAATGATCCCAAGCAGTCATGAGGATGTTAGGCGCCAAACTTGGGTCCTCTGGAAAAGCTGCCAGTGAACGTAGTAGCCTGTGAGCCATCTCACCAGCCCTCATCTCTCCAGCCCATCCACGCCTCCATCCCTGTCCCCTCCCGTCAGCCAGCCCCTCCCCCATCTCCCATTCCCCCCCCTCCCTTCCAGCTTTGGGGCTTCCTCTCTGTCTCTTGTCTCTCCAGGCCCTGTCGATGAGCCCTTTCTTCTCTGGCGAGAACTCCTTTCCTTCTAACTGCTTTCAGAGGTGGGGAAACACCAGAGCCTGTGGCAAGCGCCGTCTCTAGCTAACCAAATTCTCTGCACTTAGGAACTTGTTCTGTGGCTCTGTGTGATTTAAGTTTCTTTTCAATTCTTTATCTTGGTGTAGGCTCTTGTCTACATATGAGTTAGAGATTTGATTTAGTATAAAGGTTTTCTTTTTAAAAGTTATTTGGGGGAAGATGGCTCAGTGGTTAAAGAGCACTTGTTCTTGCAGAGGAATTCTCTTGCACCCCCGTGGTGGCTCCTAAGCACCTGCAACATAGTTCTGGGAGGTCTGATATCCTCTCTGGCCTCTAGGCACACCTACACACCCTGGCACTGACACCCACGCAGCTTGAGTCATAGCGAGGACCTGCTGTGTGCAAGACTCTCTTCATGCCTGGCATCTCATCGAGAACACCAAGGACCACATTGGTATGGGGGTCCTGGCATCTGGGCCTTGAATACTTCCCTGTAAAAAAAGTTTTGTTTTGTGTTTTTCCCTGAGACAGGGTCTCAGAAAACCCAGGCTGCCCTTGAACTTGCTCCATAGCAAATGAGCACTCTAACCACTGAGCTACCTCCCTCCCCGCCAAGTCCTTTTCCTGAATTTTTCTGTGTCTACTTTCTAGTAAGCTTTCTTCAACCCTTATCCGACCTGTGATAACTAAGCCCCACTGTTGTTTTATTCCTTGGAGTGCCTTGAGTTTTGATCCTTTGCATATCCACCCAAGCTTCAGATAATCAAGCTAGCCTTCATTGTTGAATACTTTCTTTGTTCTGTGTTCACTTTCAGTATTCCTTTGTGCACTGAAACCCTGTTGATGGCAATGAGCACACAGGGTTAGTTCTTCATCCCCATGGCCAGGTTACTCACCTGTCTCCCGGGTGTGGGCCAGCAAAGCCGGCCCTGCCCCTCAGGCCTGCAGCCAATGCTTACACTTGTCTGATGCCCAGAGTCTACCTCACAGGAACCTCTCCCCTCCCCCCACCCCACCCCACCCCAGCCTAGAGCAGCTTATGGCTGCCTGGGTAGGGAGTCATTTCCTTATGAGCGTACCCACTGATAAGTCTCCCCTGGCTCAGTCGATAACCCCATACCCGTGCGCGTGGACAAGAGAAGAGGAGATAGCCTTTACCTCCGATCCAGCTCTGAGCCACTGAAGGAGGAGTCAGAGAGAGTAACTCCAACTGGAAGATCTTTTTCCTAGAGGGAAATGAGAGCCAGCTGGGAGCAGGCCCAGCAGGGTACCGGGGAGGTTCTAGTTCTCCAGAACCCCCTCATCCTCTCTGTGTTCTGCTCTTCAACCCTAGCCAACCCTACACAAGGGGAAGGAATCCTGGGGCCTCACAGAGGATGGGTGGCTTCCGGCTCAGTCCCTCATACAGGGCCTTAGCTGGTTAGGAAGGGTGTGGGGGCGGGGCAGGACGGAGAGGAGGACAGAAAGCGGAACAGAAGAAGAAACCTCAAGTGACCTTGTGCTGTGATGGAGAGCCCTCAAGGGCCCGTGAGGTGCCGGCGGGATGTGCTGGCCCCTCACATCTGACCTGTCTTTGAGAAGAGTGACAAGTTCTGATAGGATTCTCCATTATCTGTGATCAGGGCTCCGTCACATCCTTCAGAAGACTACAAGGGCAGGTTGGACGTCTGTCTCCGGGGAAGAACTAGATGCTGTGAAAGCTCTGGAAGGGTCTTCACGAGCATCAGCTGACTTTCCCAAGCAAGCTCCCGGTCAGTAGTGGCAGGCGCCTGCCTGTGGCTTTCACAGGATCACAGCGCAACGCCCGGACTGGACGCATTCATGGCTGTCTCTCTACTAATATGGAATAATGACTGGGACTCTCAAACGTCACAGTTCCAAGAAGATGTAGGAGACTCAGGGCTATAGTCAGACAGATGTGTTCTAAAACAATGAAGGGGAAGACCAGCAAAGCCATGGAATGGCGGCTGTGTCTAAAGTGAAGTCTGGAGGGTACTCTTACGGGGAGGGGGTGTCTGCATGTGGTGGCGTTCCTATGCTCGTGGCCAGTTATTTTTATTTCTCCCCAGCACATCATCCTCATCATCTAAAACAAGTAGAGAACTGAGCTACAAGGGGGTGTCCTTCACGGGAGGGCTGGAAGATTGGCAGTGAGTAGAAAGGGGGAGAGCAGGGGCTTTACTTACTGGCAACACAGTGGATACCGTTTTGGGGATCAGATGGGATACCTTCCATGGGGATCTTTACAACTGAGGGAGGAAGGAACTGGGGCTGGAGAAAAACAGTGGGAAAGCAGATAAACACCAAGACAACCACTCGGATTTCCTCACTGAGATGCAAGATGCATGTGTGCACGGTGTGGGAGCCACCAGCCTCTTCCCACCCAGACCAAGTACCGAGAGCTTCGGTAAACACTCGGGCCCACCAAGCCACCATAGCACAGTTACCCACTGTTCTACAGCCCAGGACACCTCAAGGAATTCAGCCAGCAACATCTCTCCAAAGGGTATAGCCCGCTGTGTAAGCAGTCACTCTGAGTGACTCACACTATAGCAGCATCGCCATAAAGAGACTTGTAAGATGGGTGTATGTGATGCAAACTTCATTCTTCTACTGAGTCTATGCATCATAAAATGTTGAGATGGTTTCTCTCAGACCTGGAGAAACTCCGGGCACACGGGAGTTACTCACTTACTTACTGAAGAAACCAAAGAAAAAGCCTTTGTTTTTAAAAGGCACTAGGTGTGGGGCTGGGGAGGTGGCTCAGTGGTTAAGAACACTGGCTGCTCTTCCAGATCTTCTGGGTTCCATTCCCAGGACCTACCTGGCAGCTCACAACTGTCTGTAACTCCAGTTCCAGATGTTCTGAAACCCTCACACAGACACACAAGCAGGCAAAACAGCAATGCACATGAAATAACAAAAAAAGACCCTTGGCGGAAGGCAGGGCTGGAGAGGTGCTTCAGCAGCTAAGAACCCTGGTTGCCATGGCTGGAGTGTGGTTCCCAGCACCACACTGGGTACCTCTCAATCACCTGTAACTCCAGCCTCAGGGATCTGATGTTCCCTACTGACCTCCACAGGCACCTGTACTCACGAGCTCACAGCCGCATACATACACCCAGACACTGATACCAGCAATACATACATAATAATAAAAAAAATCTTAAAATAAAATAAGATGCTTGGACCCAAGCTCATCCTCCCTCTCTTCCTCCCTTCTTCCCTCCCCACCTCCCTCCCTCTACAGACTGGCCTCAAACTCGCTATGTGCCTGGG
This sequence comes from Mus pahari, assembly GCF_900095145.1. Classification (NCBI taxonomy): domain Eukaryota; kingdom Metazoa; phylum Chordata; class Mammalia; order Rodentia; family Muridae; genus Mus; species Mus pahari. Next base: position 100,343,087 of record NC_034591.1, on the reverse strand, counting down.
GATGCCCTTAAATTTCTGGTCCTCCTGTCTCAACCTCTTGACCCAACACTCAACTTCAGCTAACAGGTATGCATGACCACGCCTGGCTTATAAGGTGCTAGGAATAGAACCCAGAGCTTCATGCACACTATGTGAGCTCCCTACCAACTAAGTCATATCCCCAGCCCCAGAGCTCTCCCCTCCTGTAAGAGGGCAGCAGCAGTTAAGGAAGGGGAAGTCATTACAGTTAGATTTGCCTGTGAACAGTTTTCACTGGCAAAGGGCAGGTAAAGGTTATGGGTTTGAGTCAAATGGGGAAAAGACTAGGCATTTGGCATGGTGCCAGGAAAGGGGTCATCAAAGCAGGAATGGGGTTCTTAGTTCTCTTAGACTTGGCTGTATGTCCACCTTGGGAGTTCGTGTTCCATCCGGGGAAGAGTTGTCATCATTTGTAGTGAGTGCTTGAGTCAGAAAAATCTTTCTGCCTGGAGTTTTGGCGCCTACCATATGGCATGGGCTGACACGTGGCTCTGGACTCCCTGAGTGTTTTAGGGCCAGGATGAAGGGAGCATGGGAGAGGGGAAGAGCAGGCAGGGCAACCACGTGGTCACTGTCCCTTCAGTGAAGACTCTTTTCTCCCACTTCCATCCCTGAGCCCACGTAGGCAGGTGACACCCCGGAGTCCAGGCCCGATGGAGTTCCCACTGGGCTCTCTCCCCAGCCAGACCTGCTTCTTTCTCAGGCAGTTCTCCCTACAACTACCTTCTCTATTGGAGCCCCAGGGACTTGGGAATGGTCCTGAGAACCCACAGTAGGACTTGGGAATGGTCCTGAGAACCCACAGTAGGACTTGGGAATGGTCCTGAGAACCCACAGT
>NC_034591.1:100336045-100342141 GCF_900095145.1 Mus pahari | reverse complement strand
TAGGACTTGGGAATGGTCCTGAGAACCCACAGTAGGACTTGGGAATGGTCCTGAGAACCCACAGTAGGACTTGGGAATGGTCCTGAGAACCCACAATAGTGGCCATCACCTGCTTCTAGGCAGGCCAGCTCACTAGTTCTGACCACCCTGAGAACATTTCCAGAAACACGGGGGTCTCAGCACCCAAGACCACCCACAGAGCCACCCCTCGTCCTGGCAGAACCGAGTCTCTCAGTCTCTGCCCTCTGCCCGGACTGCTCACCATCGCCACCTCCTCCTCTGCCGTCTCATGGACCTCTTTCCTTCTCTTCTTCTTCTTGTCCGTCTCCTTTTTGTCTTTCTCTGGCAGAATATTGTCAATCCAGGCCAGGTCATGCTGGGAGAAAATCAAGTCCAGGAGCCTTCGAACAATGATAAGGCCCAGGATCTGGGGTGGGAAGAAGGGCGGAAAGGCTGAGGCTCTGTGGGAGCTCAAAGACAACTGTGAGCTTGTGTCTTCTCCCCAGTTGGCTGAGGTCAGGGACCATGTGTGTGTGTGACCAGAGTCTTTGCAGCCATTCCAATGTCCCCAAGACTAACTAGCCAGCGAGCCCAGAAGAGTACAGCATCCCTAGTTCTTGAATCTTCAAGCACAGGCTCTGCTCCCTCACAGACTCTCTTCCCTCATTTAACTTCTCAAATGCATGCGTTTTCTAGTTCCAAGACCAGCTTGGAGTTCAGCACTGGAAGCTTTGCCTTTCATTTTGTTCAGCTTCTTCGATCCTGCTCCACCCCTCCCCCATACCGCCTGCCCATCAGGGGAGGCTGGCTAACTTCTGCCCTGACCTCAGCATGGCACTGTTCTCTGCTCACTGGCACGGCACCTGCTGATGGCCCTGCCCTGCCCATGCCGCCAAGCACCAAGAAGCCCACCGTGCCCTCCTCACCATGACGGGGAAGATGATGGCAGCCATGGTTGACTTAAGGATCCAGAGCAGGGCCAGGCAGAGGATCTGCACCAGGGTGAACAGATGGATCCGGCGAAGGGGCACGTGGCGCAGGAAAGCGTGGTCTGGCTGGTGCTTGGCTGGCATGAGGAAAAGCTTACAGCGTTCCCAGAACTGGCAAGAATATAGCATAGGACTCAACCAAAGAGGTTGAGGGCCAAAGGCCTCCTGGGCTCTGGTTCTAGGGGACGTGATGACCTGGTAGGGTCTTGGAGAGGGGACTTCTAATGGGGCATTGTGATTGGCTAGTGGTATCTAGGCCTGTATAACATAGAGAAGGGGCCCTGAGCACTGGATGTAGGAAACAGCCTGCAGAGAGTGATAAAAGGAACATGAACATGGTCCATAGTTAAGGGAAAAGAAACCATCTTAACAGCAGCACACACTGCCTGGGGCCCTGGCCCCATGGTGAAGCAGGCAGAACAAAACAAAATCTTTTCTTTTATAGAGTAGCTTTAGGGAATTAGGGAGGGAAGGTTCCTAAGAGTTAGCTTGACCTGGCTTTCAAATCCTGAGCCTCAGTTTCTCCATCTGTAAAATGGGAATCTAAGGGCCCAGTCACACAGATTATACGATGCCTGTAAAGTACTTAGTGTAGTCAATTTGGTGGCACAACGGAAGTAGTATCGTTTCCATTATTCTCTCATGGAATTGGGACAGCAAACATTTAGAGTCATGGTAGCACACAACTAGTCATGAAGTTCTGGCTCTAGGTCCACATTAGCCTGGGGAGGACACAACCTTACCTGGATGCCATTTAGGGAGGCCACGCCCATGTAGAGGAAGACTCCATAGAGCACTGGCATGGGGATGTACTGAAACGAGAGGAGAGGTTTGAGCTGGAGCAGGTCTGTACTAGCTAGTTTTGTGTCAACTTGACACAGGTTGGAGTTATCACAGAGAAAGGAGCTTCAGTTGGGGAAATGCCTCCATGAGATCCAGCTGTAAGGCATTTTCTCAATTAGAGATCAAGGAGGAAAGGCCCCTTGTGGGAGGTGCCATCTCTGGGCTGGTAGTCTTGGGTTCTATAAGAGAGCAAGCTGAGCAAGCCAGTAAAAAACATCCCTCCATGGCCTCTGTATCAGCTCCTGCTTTCTGACCTGCTTGAATTCCAGTTCTGATTTCTCTTAGTGATGAAGAGCAATGTGGAAGTGTAAGCTGAATAAATCCTTTCTTCCCCAACTTGCTTCTTGGTCATGACGTTTGTGCAAGAATAGAAACCCTGACTAAGACAGGGTCCGTGCTATTTGGTGATGGACAGGGGGGTTAGCCAACCACAGAGAGCACTGGAGAGCTGGTCTCTGAAGGAGCTGAGGGTCCAAGAGCAGATCTGAGGCCAGACAATGCGGGATGGTGGGACAACAGGCCTCCAGCTTAGGTGGCCAGACCAGCCTTCAGCTGCTCTCTGGGACTGGCTGCTCTCCCAGCCTCTCAGAATCTACATGAGGTTGATTAGTTACTCCCTCCAGCAAGAGGGAGAGCCGCACAGACTGAGCACGACTCAGTCCCACCAGATTCTTTCCACCTCTGCCTCAGCTGACAGCCACAGAAGGGGCTGGGATCCTTGGTGAGCTGAGCAGAAGTAACAGAAGACACACATTATAGGCAGTGTTGTATAGATCAAGGAGCACAGACACCCCCCCCCAGCTCACCTCTGATGATTCAACAGTCACCCTTCCTGCAAACGAGGACAACAGTTTGCTTTTTCAACAACGGAATCATGTCACTTACTCTGTCCCACAATCATTATTCTGAACCTTCAAACACCTTCTTTCCACCACCTGGCTGGGCTGCATTTCTCTTCCTTTTTTCCCTTTATCTGTGTCTGTGCTTGCTGCTGAGCCAAGGCTGGCTTGCCTTGCTCTGAGTGGTCATGGGAGAACACTTGCTAAGCAAGCACAGAGTCTGATACCTGTATGGGTTGCCTACCCTGCAGGTGCATTTAAGAATGTTGAGACGGGCTGGCAGGGATGCTCAGCCATTGAGAGCACCAGCATCCACACCAGGTAGCTCACAGTCACCTGCAGCGTGGCTGCAAGGGGTCTCATGACCTCCTCTGGCCTCCACGGGTGCCTGTATTCATGTGCTCACATCCACACACAGACACAGGACACAGAGTTTTAAAAAGTAAAATAAATCTTTAAAAGAAAGAGTGTTAAGACACCCAAGCAAGCAAATGATCTCTTTTAAGTTAGATTGTTCAACGTTTTAAGCATTAAGACTTGAATCCCAGGCTGGAGAGATGGATCAGTGGTTAAGAGCACTGACTGCTCTTCTAGAGGTCCTAAGTTCAATTCCCAGCAACCACATGGTGGCTCACAACCATCTGTAATGGGATCTGACGCCCTCTTCTTGTGTGTGTCTGAAGACAGCTATAGTGTACTCATATATAAAACAAATAAATAAATCTTTAAAAAAAAAGAGAGAGAGAGACTTGGATCTCAAGCTTCAATCCTAAGGCATTTGGACTAAAAGTTAAAAAGGGATTTAGACAGACCTTGCACCTTCCTGCTAACACATGGCTTGTGATAAATGTCCTCATTATAAAACAGCATAAAAAAGCCATGAAGTTAACGCTATGCAAATCGCACTTAAAGTATAGGGGCAATTGAAGGAAAGCCTTAAATAAAATGTAATACTGTGCCGGCATCTTGACTCATCTTTTAATCTCAGCACTTGAGAGGCTGAGACAGGAGGATTGTGAATAGTTTGATTCACCAGTCTGATCTACATCTCAAGTTCCAGGCCACTCAGGGTTACATGGTGAGACACATCTATCTAAGGAATAAAAGAACAAGGGTCATGTGCTGGGGAGATGGCTCAGTGATTGAGTGCTTGCTCTCTCCCAGAGGGCCTGAGTAGTTCTGTTCTTAGCACTCAGTGGCTGGCTCACAACTACCTATAATTCCAGCTCCAGGGTGATCCAATGCCCTCCTTTGGCTTCTGATGGTGCCCAAACGAGACAGACACTCATGCAGACATAGATGTAAATAAAAATAAGTATTTAAAATACTAATCAAGGGTCAGGCAAGTTGGTGCACGTCTTTAATCCCCCAGCTCTTGGAAGGCAGAAGCAGGTAGAACTCTGTGAGTTCGAGGCCAGTCTGGTCTACAAAATGAGTCCAGGTCAGAGGCTCTCTCTCCAAAAAACAAAACAAAATCAAGATAAAGAAAACAGAGATTAGAGGCATGCACCCTAATTATATATCAAACTGCCTGGTTTATGCAGTACTTGGGATGTAATGGGAATGGAGCCCAAGGGCTCATGCATGCTTGGTGGGTAAGCACTCTAACAGGGTTGGCGTGTGTGCAGCAAGCACTCTTCCAGCTGAGCTACAGCCCTAGAATTTTGAAAATGCAGCACCAGAGCTCTGAGAAGTTCTTGATACTCACCTTCAGGGCACTGTATTCCTCACTGCCTTCTCACAGTTGGACTGTGTGGCTTGGCAGGTCCCCCTGTCAGCAGCACCTCAGCCCATACTTCTGCTTTCTGGGGTGGAACTTTCTCATGCCCCGGGTTTGTAGCTCTTGTGAGAGATGTGGTTGTTCAGCACTGACTGGAAAGAGCTTAACTAATACATTTGAAATATTTGTTTTTGTTTTTGTTTTTTTGTTTTTCGAGACAGGGTTTCTCTGTGTAGCCCTGGACGTCCTGGAACTCACTCTGTAGACCAGGCTGGCCTCGAACTCAGAAATCCGCCTGTCTCTGCCTCCTAAGTGCTGGGATTAAAAGCATGCGCCACCACTGCCCGGCTAACGTTTGAAATCTTACCTTTACATTTTTTATTTTAATTTTTATGTGTGTGCGTGACAGTGTGTGCCAGGCACATGTGGGGCCCGCCAGAAGAGGCAGGTAAAATTTTCTGAGATAGGAGTTATGGTTATGAGATGCCTGGTGTGGAAGCCAGGATCCAAACTCAAGTCCTTGGGCAGAGCAGCAAGCTCTCTGAACCTCTCCAGCCCCCAAAGCCCTTATTTATAAAATAACGAGGGCCCCTTGAGATGCTCAAATCAGAAATCCTGTGGTCTACGATCTTGACTCCCCACTGGGGATGTGACCCAGTTCCTCGCCCGTGCTAGGTAAGCACTGTGCTGCTGAGAGTCACTCAACCCCTTATTTCTATTTTTTTTTTTTAATTCTGCTGTAGGCCTGCTGCCTTAGACTAAGAGCACAGACAACGTTAGCACAAAGTGGGATGTCAAAAGTAGAGCATGAAAGACTGGCCACTACACACGGGGTGTAATAAATGTGCCCATAAAAGAACTGATCACTTTGTAGATGGAACAAAAGGATGGAGACTATGGTAGAACTTTCTAGCTGCTCTTGGGTCGATTCAACACACAGAAAAAAGCTGCTTGGAATGGCTGCCCGGCTGAACACACCCCGCAGCTGGGCTCAAGTCTGACATGGTCAAGGGGAGATGGGAGCTGCTGTCTGCAAAGTGAAGGGAGGAACCTTGGGTCACTAAATCACACTCTTTTTCGACTAGAAGTTTTTGACACAAACACTTGTCAAACAGTATTGGGACTGACACATGATGGTTCTTCCGGAAACCTTTTCACAATGAATACTCCCTGCGCATTTAAATTACACTCTGGGGCCAAGGAGATGCTCTGTAACTAGAGTCTCCTGATACTGAGCCTGACAACTGGAGTTCAATACCCAGGACATGCAAGGTGGCAAGAGAGAACAGATTCCTGTAAGTTGTGCTTGACCTCCACACACACTACAAACCACACACTCGTGCACACACATACACACACACACACACACACACACACACACACATACACACAAATAAAAATGTAAAAACTGAAAGTGATTCTATGGTCTGGAGCTACAGCCCAGTGGCAGAGCATGGTCTACCATTCATGAGACCTTTTGTTTTGTTTTGTTTTGTTTTGTTTTGTTTTGTACTGTTTGAGACAGGGTTTCTCTGTGTAGCCCTGGCTGTCCTGGAACTCACTTTGTAGACCAGGCTGGCCTCGAACTCAGAAATCCCCCAGCCTCTTTTCTCTTCTTCTCTTCTCTTCTCTTCTCTTCTCTTCTCTTCTCTTCTCTTCTCTTCTCTTCTCTTCTCTTCTCTTCTCTTCTCTTCTCTTCTCTTCT
>NC_034591.1:100330061-100335988 GCF_900095145.1 Mus pahari | reverse complement strand
TCTCTCTCTCTCTCTCTCTCTCTCTCTCTCTCTCTCTCTCTCTCTCTTTTGGTTTTTTGAGACAGGGTTTCTCTGTTTAGCCCTGGCTGTCCTGGAACTCACTCTGTAGACTAGGCTGGCCTTGAACTCAGAAATCCGCCTGCCTCTGCCTCCTGAGTGCTGGGATTAAAGGTAATGCGCCACCACGCCTGGCAGTCATAAGACCTTGAGTTCCATCTCGGAGACCATAAAAGTGTCTCTGGGTTTGCCTGTGATTGCACCCGGGCCTTTGGCTGTGACTGGCAAGCATGGTACGGCCACTGACCCCAAGCCTCAAATGTGTTAGGCAGTTTTTCTGCCATTGCTCTGCTCCTCCAGTCTCCACTGCACTGTTTATCTTGATTCCAGGCCAGCCTGGAACTTGTTCTGTAGCACAAGCTGGTCTTGAACTTGTAACTCTTTGCTTCATTTTCCCAAGTTACAGGCCTGGGCTATCAAACCTGGCTCTTCAAAGTGTGCTTTATTTTACCTGTATTCACTTAATCAACTTTAAAAGCATAAAATTCTAATTAAAATTATCTTTATTTTATGTATATGAGGGTTTTTCGGCTGCATATGTGTGTGTATAACATGTGTGCCTAGTGTCTAGTGAGACCAGAAGAGGTCGTCAGAGCCTCTGAAACTGGAGTTGCAGATGGTTTGTGAGCTGCCATGAGAATGCTGGGAATCAGGTTCTCTGCAGAAGCTGCCAGTGTTCTTAACCATGGAGGCAGCTCTCCAGCTGCTATTTATTTTTACATTGATCGACTCTGTGTGTGTGTGTGTGTGTGTCCACGTGTGTGCGTGATCATGCGTGGTCACTGAGCACCCAGGCAGCTCAGAGGACAGCCTTCAGGAGTTGGTTCTCTTCTGATATCATATGCTCCAGGGGATCAAGCTTGGACTGGCAGTCTCGGTGGCAGGTCAGTACCTCTACTCGCTGAACTATCCCATTGTCCTGCAAAGAACCACTTTCAAAGGAAAGAAAAATACCTGCCCGTCTGTGTGTCAGCTGATCCATTACACAGTGGAGACCTTCCTCTGTGTGTGATCTGATCCATTACACAATGGAGACCTTCCTCTGTGTGTGGTCTGATCCATTACACAATGGAGACCTTCCTCTGTGTGTGATCTGATCCATTACACAGTGGAGACCTTCCTCTGTGTGTGATCTGATCCATTACACAGTGGAGACCTTCCTCTGTGTATGATCTGATCCATTACACAATGGAGACCTTCTCTGAAGGACCTACCACTCGGTTGTGCCCAGCATCTGTTTTTAAGTCAGAAACACTTGCCAGAGTGAGCAGCAAATCAGTGGTTTTTCACTCTTTTCTTGGCAAGATAACCTCAGAATCTGCTGTTTTAAGGGAGTTAAAGGTGGGAGAAGGGAATGGTTACAAAATTGGACTAAGTTTAATATGAAAGGAAAGTCCTGGGCTGCAGAGATGACTCCACTAGTAAAGTGCTTGATGCACAGAACACAAACAAGGTCCCGAGTTGAACCCCCAGGAGCCATGAGAAAAGGCGAGGACGGAGGCGTATCGCATCGCTGCTGTTCCAGCACTGTCAAGGTGGAGGTGAGAGGATCCCTTGAGCTTGCTGGCCAGCCTGGCAAAATTTGTGAACTCCAGGCTCAGTGAGACACTGTCTCAAAACATAAGCTAGAGAAGCCACTGGGATGGCTCAGAGGTTAAGACCACGTATTGCTCTTGTGGAGAACCTGGATTCTGTTCTCACACCCACGGTGGGTGGCTCAAACCTCCCGAAACTCCAGGAGAATCTGGCACCTCAAGATTCTGTGAGTGGTCTACACACACACACACACACACACACACACACACACACAGGTGCACATTCACATATACATGAAGCAAAGTCTTAGTGGGTATTGATTAGGACACAGCCTTGAAATAATCACCCCTGCTACAGTATTCTCTGGCTGTTAGGAGGGGAGCAAGAGGAGCTTCAAGCTTCGGGGAAAAGTCGCTCATGTGCCAAGACACACACGACAGAGGAGTGGGGACGGTGCCTGCAGAAGAGCTTGGGGGATTCCCGTGGTCAAAGTTTACATTCAGAAAATGGGCAGAACAAGAAGATCTGAAGTGAGCCCTCAACACACCAATGTGGTCTGGCCCAGCTCTCGGGGTCCTGGACTAAGCAGGGCAGAACACTGCAGAAGTCCCTGGAAAGAATGTCCTCTAGAAAGGTGACAGTGGCCCCTGGAGAGGATGGGACGGAGCAGACGTGATGGCAGTGCTGACAACAGACCATGTGACATCACAGAAAGCGATGAATGACGGACACCACCTTGGCCTGTTCCTATCTCGCCTTTCTTACAGCCTGTAGGCCGGTGGCCCCTGGACTTTGGGAGCGACGGGGCCGAGCCTCACCTTCAGGATGGGAGCCAGGAAGACGGAGATGCCTGTCAGGATGAAGACCGTGACTCCAGTAACTCTCTGCTCCCTGGTGGGGATGAGCACACAGTCAGGTGTTGCCTGGAAGACACTCGAGTGACCAGTCCCGGCCTGTTCAGCTCTTCTACTGGATTGAAGCTTACTATGCCCAACACTTAATTGGGCTCTGCCTCGCAGCCCAAGGCCCAGATGACATGGTTAGGAAAGGCAGGGAGCCTGGCCAACCCAGAGCATGGAGAGGAGTGTCGGAGAGGCTGTTCAGTGCCTAACAGCGGGGGGGGGGGGTTGAGCTATGTGGGCTTGGGCTGCCTCCTGGCTCTGCTACTCATGTGTGGATAATATTCGGCAAGGCCACAAACAGCCTGAGCTGGGTACAGTCGAGATAACAGCACTGCTATTGGATGGTTGTGAAGTGCTTAGCGTCCTGCTTCGGTGACGAGCTCCTACCTCTGGGACTCACAGGGGATGAAGACCTGGGAAGGTGTTTGTTGGCAGAGGAGGCAGCAGGGGCAGGAGGAGCGAGTAGGTTTTCCTTCATTGTCAGGCCCCGGTATAACCCAGATTGCAGCTATAGGCTCTGGATAGATTGCTTAGGTCTAGGGAAGGGACTAGGAGCGGACCCCACCCTGGCCAGTCTTGAGCACTTCAACCAAGCAAAGGGGTCTCCCCCGTGGCATGCCAGGTAGCCCTTGTGTCCCAAGGGTACAGGAGATTCCCTTTTTGAAGAATGCTGGGGTCTGGCATGGATCTTGGGACGCCAAAGGGGCAGGGGATGTGCTTTCCTGCATGAACCAGCTTGGCCTGACATGGGGCGGGAACAGAGAGGCCAAGAGGGAAACAGAAGGAACAAGCCAGGACTCTGGGCTGGAGTCCTAGTTGGGTCCGGAAAGGCTCGAAAGCGACTGAGCGGGATGCGAACCCACGGAGAGGCCTCCAGAGGGTCTCGAGGAAAGACAAACCAAGGGCAAGAAGAGGTCCTACCGTGGGTGAGAGTCTAGAGCAGGACCCCCCTTTGGGGATCACGTATTAAATATTTGCATTATGATTCGTAACAGTAGCAAGATTACAATTATGAAGTATCAATGAAATGATTTCACAGCTGGAGGTCACCACAACCTGAGGAACTGCATTAAAGGGTTGCAGCACTAGGAAGGTTGAGAACCGCTGTTCTAGTGTGTGTGTGTGTGTGTGTGTGTGTGCGCGCGCGCATGTGTTTATTACTACTGGAGACTACTAAGAAAAAAGAATCAGTAAGAACTGATAGAACTGAATCTTCATCTCTTCCTTCTGACTATTGCTCCTATGGCTTGGTTTCAGTGGTTGTAGGGAAAAGAATTCCATTCCATAAAAGATGTCCACTCCTGTTCAGGTGACCCAGACCTTGCTCCCTCGTACCTGACCCCCAGGAACTGGGGCTGTTCCCCCGGGGCACTGGTCTCCGTCTCCATCTTGAGGCTGTCGATGTGGGCGATGGAGATGACTGTGGCGGCCACGTACCAGGGGAGCCCGGTGAAGGAGCACAGAGCCATGAGGATGCCTACCCAGAACAGGTCCAGATGGTAGCCGGCGGCCTTCTGCAGGACAGTGGGACAGGAGAAAGTTTGGGAACCTGACCCTTCCAGACGCAACCATTTTGTGGAGCATGGCTCCCCCTGCCTACCAGAACGTATTCTAGGGAGTTGTCCCATCGAGACTCTCACTGGGGCAGACACTCAGGACTCAGGAAGGGTTTGAGCCTCGCAATCCCCAAAGGTAGCTTTAGTTGACGCCTTGTCTACAAAGCTGAGCCTGGGCCACAGACAGGTGTGGAGAAAAGGGACACCGAGGCTTGGGAAGGCCCTGGGTCTGGTCCCTGGTGAGAAGAGCTCAGGCCCGGTGACCACAGGCTGCTCAGACCAGATGGGGCAGGGAGTGGTGACTGGAGTCTCTGAAAGGCAGCTCCCCTCAGACCCAAAGACAGCGAGGGGGCTCCAGGAAGCGGGGGGCCCGAGGAGATGCCTCTGCCTTCTGATTTTAGGCCTAAGCCAAGCAGCATGTGTGAGGTGCCCAAGTTTCATTACCAGGAGGCACACACCAGAGAGCGATACTTGAGGGGTACAGGACCCAGCCTGAGCTTGCACCGGGGTCTCAAACCAAGCCGCCTTGGACTTGTTCAGGAACACATCTCCCTCCCCTAAAGGCGCCAAACGGGGACTTCTCCAACCGTGGAAGGAAGAACACTCCTCCAACCCCTCAACTCTGCTCGTGGCTCAGCCTTACCCTCAGCTTGTTCTCCTTCCGGTTGACAATGACGGCGGTGATCTGCTGGTCCATGAAGATCAGGATGGTCACCAGCAGGGCGGGCAAGATGCTGGCAGGGTACACCCACCAAGGGTTCTTCCCAAAGGGGGCCACGAACCAGCCTCGGTCAGGCCTTGTGGGCTGAGTAGAGCAAGCAGAGAGGCCTGTTCCTCTCTTCCTTGTCCAGGTACTTACCTGTGCCTTCCCACCACTCTCCTTCCCCTCCTGGAGACACTTCTCAACTACCATATTTTCCTTTAAAGATGCTAAGTACTCGCAATTTTAAAGAGAGTCAGAGGCGGCCAGACACGGGAAGGAGCACAGACCTAATGGGGCTAGAGAACCAAACAGAACAGAACTAAACAGAACAGAACCAAACAGAACAGAACCAAACAGAACAGAACCAAACAGAACAGAACAAGCTGCACCACCCAGGAAAAACAGGTGAAGCGCAGAGGGCAGCCAGGAGGGTATACAAGGCCACTCATCACAGTAAGACAAAAGGCCAAAATAAGACCTGACAGAATAAAACACTGGATTGACCCCAGTGCTGCCTCTGCAGAGCCAGCTGCCTAAGGAGCTCCAAGATAGAGGTAGACATTTAAAAGGAAGAACTCTCTCTCTCTCTCTCTCTCTCTCTGTGTGTGTGTGTGTGTGTGTGTGTGTGTGGTGCGTGAAAACCCAGAGTTGCAGGCACATCGGGGCTCTTTCTCTGTGGCTCATCTCTCGTTGCCTTGATTCACTGCCTCTGATTGACACAGCTCACCATTTGGTTAGGCTGGTCACAGAATACCCAGACTCTGCCTGTCTCTGCCTCTGATGCTGGGTGGCAGGCATGCACATCCAAGCCTGGCTTTTGCTGTGGTCTCTGGAGATCCAAACTCAGATATTCCTGATTTCAGAGCAATGGGTTTTACTCCTGCAGCTGTCCCCGGCTTCCAGGAACCAGGGCTCTTATTTTAAGACTAACACTACCTCAAAGGCAGGGTCTAGACTCAGATCCCTACTTTGGTGCATCTGAGAGGGCTTGGGGTTAGCTATAAGCAAATCACCACTTCTGGATGCACTGTTCCTTTTCTTTTCCTTTAAACATATATATTCTGAAGCCAGGCATAGTGGCATATGCCTTTGATCCCACCACCCGGGAGGCAGAGGCAGGAGCAGGGGCAGGGGCAGGGGCAGGGGCAGGGGCAGGGGCAGGGGCAGGGGCAG
>NC_034591.1:100326205-100329781 GCF_900095145.1 Mus pahari | reverse complement strand
GGCAGGAGGCAGGAGGCAGGAGGCAGGAGGCAGGAGGCAGGAGGCAGGAGGCAGAGGCAGAGGCAGAGGCAGAGGCAGAGGCAGAGGCAGATAGGTGGATCTCTGAGTGGGAGGCCAGTCTGGTCTACAGAGTGAGTTCCAGGACAGCCAGTGCTATACAGAGAAACCTGGTGCATGTGTGGTAATCAGAGAACAACCTGGAGAGAGTCTCTCCTCTACCAGGTGTATCCCAGGAATTGAACTCAGGTTGTCAGCCTTGGCAGCAAGCACCTTTACCCATAGAGACATCTCATCAGCCCCCAATGAGCAAGTTTTGAATCATAGACCTCAACCTCAAGCATGCCTAGCATCACTGTGGAAAACTCATTAAAGGTTCCACCTCAGTGTCTCAGATTCCACAGGTCTAGGATAGGACTGGGAATCAGTGTTAGAATCTGGTTTTGTTTTTTGTTGGTGGTGGGTGATTTTTTTTTCTCTCAAGATAAAAGGGTTTTTTTTTTTCCTTCTTTAGAATTTCTCTGAAAAAATCTTTTTAAAAATTCTTCTTTTATATATTACATTCAGACTAGTTTCTCCTCCCCCCTTTTCTCCTCCTCCTCCTCCTCCTCCTCTTCTTCTGCTTTTTTTTTTTTTTTTTGGTTTTTCGAGACAGGGTTTCTCTGTATAGCCCTGGCTGTTCTGGAACTCACTCTGTAGACCAGGCTGGCCTGGAACTCAGAAATCCGCCTGCCTCTGCCTCCTAAGTGCTGGGATTAAAGGTGTGCACCACCACGCCCAGCTTGCTTCTTCTGCTTCTTGAGACAGGGTCTCACTACATAGCCCTGTCTGTCCTGGAACTCACTATGTAAACCACAATGGCCTCAAACTCACAAAGATTCACCCGCATCTGTCTCCAGAGTGCTGAGTAGGATCAGAGGCGTGTGCCACCATGCCTGGCAGAGGATCTGCATTTCCAAGCTCCCTCCTCCCTGACCCCTAGGCACTGGGGCTGCTCCTCCCTGGTCGCTGGTCTCCCATCTTAAGGCTGTCAGTTTGTGTGATGGAGATGACCATGGCAGCCATGTACCAGGGGAGCCCAGTGAAGGAGCACAGGGCCAAGAGGATGCTCACCCAGAACAATATCACACTTTGGGGACGACCATTCTAAGGCATCACCTCGAAGGGCTCTCAGTTGGCCGAGTTTGTAGGTCAGGGAATTAGAAAGCCTCTAATAGAACCCAGAGGGTTCACCTGGACTGGAGAGAAGGCTCCAGAACCTCTCCCACTCTGAAGGCACAGAGCCATAGGACACGGTGCACATGTCCCCCCCCACACACACACTCAGATGACCACCTGTGGGCAGAACACACCAAGGGCCAGAGTACACAGGATCCCTGGCTGAGAGAGGACGTCTGATGAGTATGAAGGAGAAGTCTGCAGGTAGGAGGCAGAGGGACGTGATAGCCCAGGGCAGGGGCAAGGGGCAAACCTTGATGACATTAGGCACGTGCAGCTTTGGGGTCTGCAGGCCAAAACAGGCATCGATTCCACAGAAGAGCAGGATGGAGAATACGATGGAGAAGTCAGCCACCAGGGTCCGGACCTGCGGTGAGGACAGCAGGGAGTGAGTGTGGCTCCGGGCTTGCCAGAAGCCTCGGTCCTGAGGTGGCAGGGAGACAATGGTTAGGGGTTGGGATCGGAAGTCAGCAGGCCTGGGCTCACACCCTGGGCCAGCAACCTTGAGTATGTCCACCATCTCTCCAAGCCTCAGTTTCCTCTTCTGCCAGATGTAGATAATGGTAGCACCCACCCTGAGGGCACAGATGTCAGGTCAGAGAACTTGGGAGCCTTCTCCAGAGGGGCAGCACTCGCTGAAGGCGTGCTCTAATAAAAATGGCAGAACCTGGCCACCCAGCAGATGAGTGAACTGAACTCTGAACAGGCTGGCAGATGGCTGGACCTCGCCTGGGCTGAGAAGGGATCCCCTCTATTTCATGGGGACCCTTAACTACTCTCAGATCTTCAATCGGCTACAAGTGTCTGTTCTCTGCTTTCCAGAGGCTGCTCTACGTCAGCATCTGGACGTCCCTCCCTGCCCTTTCGGAACCAGTGTCCCCCCCCCCCCCGCTGTCCACTAGCCATACTCATGTCTTTCCAGTGGTTGGGGTCATGATGGAGCAATGGGGAATGTCCATATCTGTGCTAACACCTGTTCTCTGTGTGTAAAGGAATCAGCGGCCCGCTGACATCGGCTCAGCTTGGTCACACTGTTCATTCCTCGGAGTTAAACTGCCTCCCACCTGCCCAGGAGTACAAGCCTGATACAAGACAAATGAACACTTCAAGCAACTCTAGGAGAGGACAAAGGGTGATAAAGAGACACACAGTCATCCCAGGTTCCGGAAAGATGGCTGAGCAGGGGGGCTCACACTGAGTTCTCTGGGTGACTGCTCTCTCCTCCCCCCACCCCCGTCACCATTGGTGGAGATAAACCAGAAGGCAGGCAGCAGGGTTCTGGGTTTGGACCCAGTTTGCTGAGCCATCTAGCTGGCCTCCATGGACTGCATTACTAAGTGAAAGTCCTACCTCTGGATGGGGGACTTAAGTTTACTTACACCAGCCTCCCTACCCTTCCATCAGTACAAATCCTGGGAGTTATTTCTCAGTTCCTTCCAGCAACTGCCTCTTTGTACCACACTGCTGCTCCCAGGGCCTTTTGTTTTTTTCCCCATCATAGCAGGGGGCATTACTGCCCTGTCCTGGACACCTTCCCTCTCCTCTTCTGTGCCCCTCCCTCCTCTGACACCTCCACTTGGATCTCTAGTCTCCAGTGAATTCTTTTTGTAAAATAATAATAATAATAATAATAATTTTTAATTATGTGTGTGCTCAGGGTGGTGGGTTTGTGCGTGTGAGTGCAGTGCTCACGGAGGCCAGAGGTGTGTGTGTGTGTGTGTGTCAAAACCCCTGGAGTTGGAGCTACAGGCAGTGGTGAGCTGCCAGAGGTGTATACTGGAAATTGAACTCAGGTCCTTGTAAGAGTAATCCATGATTTAGCCATCTCTTAAACATACACATACATACATACATACATACATACATACATACATATATATTATATATAAAGATATTATCTACATAACCCTGGCTGTCCTAGAACTCATGTGTAGACCAGGCTGTCCAGAAATGCACATAGATCTCCCGGCCACTGCCTCCTAAGTGCCAGGATTAAAGTTGTATGCCACCATGCCTGGCTTCGTTTCAATTCTAAAAGGTTAAATACATAAATACTGGTCACAGCACAATCAAGATACAAGGCAGGTATATACTTAGTTTCTTATAATCTTCTCAGCATCCAAATCAAAGAATTATTAAGTTAAACAATATGAATTTGACATTTTGCCAAATATAGGTGATTTTTTGTGGTCTAACCTAATACAAAGATGGGCATAATACCTTAAAATGTACTTTCTTCTGCCTGGTGGTGCATGCCTTTAATCCTAGCACTTGGGAGGCAGAGGCAGGTGGATTTCTGAGTTCGAGGCCAGCCTGGTCTACAAAGTGAGTTCCAGGACAGCCAGGGCTACACAGAGAAAC
>NC_034591.1:100323875-100326033 GCF_900095145.1 Mus pahari | reverse complement strand
GGGGAGGGAGAGGGAGAGGGGGGGAGAGGGAGAAGAGGTACCTCCATCTTGTTGATATATTTCCCTCACACTCTGTGGTTTCCCTGACTTTGTTCTCTATAGAAAAGTATTGACAAATTTTCTCCTTCAACAAAGTATAGTGTTGTTCTCTGCAGTTAAAATTTTTACCTAAATGGTAGCATATTGTTGGTAATCTTCTGACATTTGCTTTACTTGCTCAATATCATGTTTAAGACTTTTCCCCCTGGTAGATAGAGCTGTGGTCTGTGTATTAATTGTAACTTAATGGTTCCATTATTTTTTGTATTAACTTACTTAAATTTTTTATTTTATGTGCATGGGTGTTTTGCCTGCATGTGTATGAGTGCACTGAGTGTGTTCCTGGTGCCCAAGGGGGCCATAAGGGTGTGTTGGGTTCCCTGGAGCTGAAGTTACCAACAGTTGTGAGCCACCATGTGGGTGCTGAGAACCAAGCCCAGGTCCTCTGAAAGAGCAGCCAGTGCTCTTAACTGCACCATCACTCCAGACTCTGTTTACTTGTTGTGCTGTAAATTGACTCAGATCAGCTAGTGTGGTCCTCCTGCTTTGGGAAGCTGATGCAGGAGAATTGCCATGCGTCTGAGGCTAGAGAGACCCTAGGCCAAATGAGATCCTGTTTCAAAAACAAACAAAACAAAACAAAACTGGTTACTTTCATTTTTTCCCTCTTAGAATCAATGCTCCTCTGACAATTTTTGTCCATGTGTGAGATTTCTTTGGAGTGTAGCTCGGGGTGTGCACGTGTGGACATGATGGTTTGAAGATGTCGTCATCTTCATCTCAGGAGCAGAGCATTCTGTACCACTTGGTTGACTCCTGACCAGCACTTTGAACCTCCACTATCAGGTGTTCAACTCTGCATTCACCAACCTCGTGACTGCTAACCTGTGCAGCCTCAGACACAACAGAACAGCCCTTTCTTTTTCTAAGAAAGAAAGGAAGGAAGGAAGGAAGGAAGGAAGGAAGGAAGGAAGGAAGGAAGAAAGAAAGAAAGAAAGAAAGAAAGAAAGAAAGAAAGAAAGAAAGAAAGAAAGAAAGAAAGGAAGGAAGGAAGGAAGGAAGGAAGGAAGGAAGAAAGAAAGAAAGAAAGAAAGAAAGAAAGAAAGAAAGAAAGAAAGAAAGAAAGAAAGAAAGACGGACGGAGGGAGGGAGGGAGGGAGGGAGGGAGAAAAGTGTGTGTGTGTTCATGTGTGTGGAGGTTGGAAGACAGCTTGTGGGAGAGGGTTCTCCTTGTACCACGTGGGTCCCAGGGATGGAACCCTGTCTTGGTGGCAAGCACCTTTACCTGCTAAACCATCTCACTGGTCCCTAACTTCGGTGCAATTAAACTAAACTTCAGCTAGAGATTCTAAGACAATGATGATGCCAGTGATAAAAAGACAAAGAAGAACTTGATGTGTAAGATGGAGATACTCATTAGAAAGAGTTGAATTGAAGACCATAGCTCTGGCATATAAATACGCCAGTAAAATGAAGAAAAAAAAAATCCAGAAGGGACACTGTCGTGTGGGAACAAGTGAGACATAGCAAAGATGCTTTGCAAGACAGTAGAGAAAACAATGGTTTTAAAACAACAACAACAAAAACCTAGGACAATGGCTATTTATACAAAACCACAAAGGGCTATTATCTCCCATTGCACATCAGAATCTCCTACAGTGGATTGCAGAGCAAACAAGCAGACTTCTGAGTGCGGCGTGGGAGATTGCTATATTCTTTTGCACGGGAAATTCCACCATGTTTTACCACAGTAAAACGAGAATTCTGTAATAACAGATCCCACTGGAAAAGCCAAAGAGAGGACGAAGCTGGAGAGGAGGCTCGGTGGCTGTGGTGACTGAGAGCACCAACTGCTCTCGCAAGGCGTGAACCCCAGCACCTATACAGTAGCCGCAGTCATCTGTAACTCCAGGTCCAGTGGATCTGACGCCCTTCTCTGGCTTCTTTGGACACTACTGCATGCATGTGGTGAGCACACGTACATACAGGCACATTTGTACACATGAAATAAACAAGTGAATTTCGCCAGGCGTGGTGGCACACGCCTTTAATCCCAGCACTTGGGAGGCAGAGGCAGGCGGATTTCTGAGTTTGAGGCCAGCCTGGTCTACAAAGTGAG
>NC_034591.1:100317644-100323247 GCF_900095145.1 Mus pahari | reverse complement strand
CCACGCCCAGTGCCTAATTGTATTCTTAAACATTTATTTATTTATTTTATTTGCTTGTATGTATGTGTGAATGAATGCCATGCATGTGTAGGTGCCTCTCGTGGCCACCAGAGGGCATCATGCCTCCCCAAGTTGGAGTTGCAGAGTTGTGAATCACCGGTGTGGGTTCTGGGAGCCAAACTCTAGAAGAGTAGCAAATTCTCTTAATAGTTGAGCCATCTTTGTAGCCCCTTTGTTTTCTTTTGTAAACAGGATAACTTCGAATTTGTGATCCTTCTGCCTCAGTCTCTATGGAGCTGGGATTACAGGCCTGGACCACTGGGCCAGGCAAAGTCTGTGCTCTTTAATCTGTAAAACTCCTTCAGCTCAGTGCTTCCTTGATGTCCATTCTTTCAGAAAGCAGAGTCCCCTGGAGGGACTAAGATGCAGTGTTCCTTCCCCCCACCAAAAAGTTAGTGTGTGTGTGTGTGTGTGTGTGTGTGTGTGTGAGTGTGAGTGTGAACAGGCTCTCTCTTTTCATCATGTGGGCCTTGGGGATATAACTCAGACTGTCAACCTTGGCAGCAAGCACGGTTGCCTGCAGAGCCACCTCACTGTCTCACTGTGCTGGGCCTGCCTCAAGAACACTCTGGGTGCAGATCCTGACTGCCCGCAGGAGATACTTACCTTGGTGGGAAAATAGCGGCTGAACTTGAATTTCTTCAGAGTCAAGGTCATGGAGTAAGTCCCAAAGAAAAGGATGAAGGACATGAGCGCCAGGTCTGGGACAAATTGGCAGGAGCTCCCAAGCAGGCGCCCGCCGTAGCTCAGACACTCCTTCTTGCTCAGCAGGGACCAGTCCAGCGCTGTGAGGTTAAGGGGAGTGTACTTGGAGACCAAGCACAGAAGAAAGGGGGTCAGGACCCTCCTATTAGGCAGTGTGTCCTTCTCCCTGTGACCCCGGTAACCACACCACCTCCAAATCTTCAGGGTCCCTAGCCCTCCTGTCCAATAACAGAGATGTTCTTGGGGGCAGGCTGTCCAGAGAATGAGAAGCAGGCAGCTCCCTAGAAAGATTAGGGACTGACAAGCGTTCCTCCGGAGTGTTCTGGGATCTGTGGCTTAGCGGGCAGGAGGGAGCCCTCCCTCAGGAGGTCTGTGTCCTATCCCTGTCCTTCCCAGAGACACTTAGTGTGGCTGATCCTTTCCCCATGTCACACCCTCATCAATTTCTTCTTGTATCATTTCAACTCTTGGTGCCTCAAATGCTCAAATTCAGGCTGTGGCCTTCACACATGTGAATTTAAGCAGTTACAGATTTTAAAAAAAAAATTGTACTTGTGTTAAACATGAAGATTCCTCCCATTATTATTCTCGAAATAACTTTCTATAGCAGCCATTTACACATCATATATAGTATATTCTGCACTGTAGACAATAAGATGATTTAAAGAACATAGAGTATGGCAGCAGGTTAGTTCAAATGCAGCATTTTGTAAAAAAGGATTTGAGCATCCATTGGTTTAAGAATCTTAGTGGACATTGGACCAACTCCTTTGTGGATATCAAAGTATAACTGCATTTATATACTTCCAACAGTCATAACAGGAGAAAGGAAAGGAGAATAATTTATGATAAAATTTAATTCATACTTTTGACTATTTTAATTATGTATCAATGTAACATTGTTTGTATTATGCATGTAGGTGCCTGAAAAGGCCAGAAGATGGCGCCAGATCCCCATGGAGCTCTTGTGAGCCACCTACTATGAATCCTGGGAACTGAACTCTGGTCCTTTGAAAAAACAGACAATATTTCTAATTGCTGATTCATCCCTCCAGTCCCAAATATATACTTTTAAAAGTTAGTGTGTTCATGTTTAGAAATAGCTACTTAGTGAAGCAAACAAATGTTTGCAAGTAACTGAAGTTTTGGGGTTACTGACCCAGTGACCCATGCCTGCCTGTTTGTGCTCCTTTGCCATGTGCGACTGATAAATCTGCCCTCAGCACGGAAGTTTGTTTTCCTACTCCTACGAGAGTGGGCTAGCTGTGTGTGGGAGCAATATGGTGGTTAGTTTAAACTGCCAACTTGATTCAATCTAGAATCACCCGGGAGGAACTGTATACATGAGGTTGACCTGTGGCTATGTCTGTAGAGGATTGCCTTGACTGTGTTAATTGATGTGGGAGGACCAAGTCCACCATAAGTGGCACCATTCCCTAGGCAATGCATCCTGGACTGAGTAAGAGTGGAGGCAGCCAGCTAACCAGTAGAGCATGTATGCATTCATTCCCCCTTCATTCCTGACTGGATGGACACGACTCACTGCTTCAAGTTCCTGTCGCCTTGCCTTCCCTGCAGTGATGGACTGTAGCCTAGGCTTGGGAGCTGAATAAACCTTTTCCCCCTGAAAACTGCTTTCTCACAGTGAATGGAAAGGAATCTGGGACTGGGGTGGGGGAGGGTTACCTGGAGCCACTGCAAGAAGCCTCACACCTTCAGTCCTCACACTCTTGGAAACCTGAGACCACCCTGCTATGAATCATTAAGGACTGAAAAGCCAATGTAAAGACAGACCAAAGCATCCCGGCTGGTCCATTGGAGCCCAGCTCCCAGCACATAGCCCCTTACACATAACAGGCACTGGGAAGTACGCACTGCCTCGGTCTGCTCTTCTCAAAGTCTTATATTTGAATATTTGAGCAACCTTAGGGTCACTCACAGCTTACAAAGCTGCCCCGCGGCTACACGCTCCCCTTTACCTGGATTATAATTTTGCATCCTTCCATCTACTTAGGCTGGGAGAAGCCTACAGCCCACACTTCTTTCCCATTGTTCAGGAAGGCAGGGCAGCTAGACTCCCTGGAGACTATTAAATCGAAGGGCCGGTCAAATTTATTGAGCAGTGGGAGCCTAATAAACCTTGGGTGCTGGGAATGCACTGTTGGATGGGAACTGGTGGTTCCCAGGCAGAAACTAACCAAGACCTGTGCACGTGTGTACCTCTGTATGTTACTGCCCACCTCCCCAGCTCCGGGAATGCACATGCTATCATTCTGCATAGAGAAGGTGTGCACTGAAGATGCTATAGAATAGGATGCTTTCAGTTACAAACTAAAAACATCGTTATCAGAACCCATGTGCTCCTGGGACTCACCTCCCAACCCCTTCCTGACTCCCCACCATAAACAAAAGCGCATGCTCAGTCTGCCCTGGAAGGAAAGGGCTTACCAGAGACGTGTTGGTGTTTGTTGCCAGTGGGGCTGAGGCATTGACCATGGTTGTGTTCACTGGAGAAGACACAGAAGATGGGGTGGGATCAGTGGTTCCTAGTTGCTCAGCCTGCAGCCTCTAAGGGACCCCGACCCTTTCCCGCCTCCCTCCGAACCCTCCTACTGCCTTCAGCTTCCCACTCTGCTCCCACACGGGAGGGTGTTGGGACACGTGACTCAGCACGGAGCAGCTGAGTCTGCGCAGAAGAGCTCATCCTGAGGCCCAACAGCTACCTCTAACAACGCAAATGAGCACCCTGGTGCTGAGACAGTGAGGAGTATGCCCTGAGTCCCTGCTGGATGCTAGTATTCCAAAGAGCTAATTCCATGTCGTGTATGATGCCAAACCCTGACAAGAAATTCATTTGTTCACTTCCTAAAATCTCCACGATGCATCCCCATTTTATAGACTGAAGTAACTGAGGTTTCAGAGCGTATGCTTGGAGCCGTGATCCCAGTCCAGGCTGCCGATAGACTTGAAGCCCAGTTTTCATCTACGAACCCTGCTCTCCTACCATCAGAAGCTAAGAAGAGCTGCTTGCTCACCTCAGTGTCCCTAAATGTAACTGGAGAATCTAATACAGGGCCAGTCTCCCCAGGCGATAAGGTCACTCATCAGAAACCCGGCTTTGGAAGAGCGCGACTTCTACTCCCCCTGCTCTCCTCCTCTGGACTGCATGGGTGGGGGAAGACTGCCTTCTCCCCTCCTCCTCCAATAGCTCCTCTGTGCCAGGTTTGGGGGCTGGTGCTATAGTCTGAAGTGTTGTAGAAGCTC
Source organism: Mus pahari (assembly GCF_900095145.1). Classification (NCBI taxonomy): domain Eukaryota; kingdom Metazoa; phylum Chordata; class Mammalia; order Rodentia; family Muridae; genus Mus; species Mus pahari. Next base: position 100,319,218 of record NC_034591.1, on the reverse strand, counting down.
CACTGGCTCCTGCTGGCTTTCTACCTTTGGATGGACACCCAGCAAATAGAACCTAATCCTGGGTCTTCACCCAGCCTCCAGCAAGCTGTACACAAGGCGATATATGATCATAGAAGTCAGTCAGTTCTGGGCCAAGTGGATCAGTGTTGACCCAGGGCAGAGCAGTCCCAAGGGCATTACATCCCCAGAATCATCCTGAAGGAAGCCTCACGTATGAGAAGCCAAGGAATCTATTGCCTCTCCTCACGAGAAAACATGACGCCCCTTCAACATTATGGATGGATAAGCCAGGCAAGAAGCCCCACGGAGGGCTGCCCTCTCCACCGCTCAAGAGCACCCCAGCATCCAATGTTTTCAGGCCAGACATTTTGATGTCTCCTGCTTGAGCTTATCAATTCTTTTGTAGCACAAACTGAAATCCTAAAGGAGATGGAAAAACATACAGTATGGAAAAGCCCAGAAAGGGTCCAAGTATCAAATACTGTACAATTCTAGTATACGCAGAGTGGTACTCACTTAAAGTTGAGAGCGGCCAAATCAGCATTTGCAGCATCCATAAACAGAATACAAATCAGTTACCATGGAAGCAAAATTAAATAGAAAAGGAGAGTGTCGCTAGCAAGCTTGAATGGGAAAGAGTGTGAGCGAAGGATGCTGTGTTACCATTGGACTATGCTGTACGTTAAAGTTAGGGAAACAGAGCAGGTAGTCAGAAGGTGGCTCATGAACTGGGAAGAGAACCCCTCTAGTTCCTGCTGCCCTACTCTGCTAAATGTTTAGACCTTTGCCATCTCCAAATCAGAGGGAACCAACATTGACTCTAGCACATTTATTCTCTATGGAGAAATCTTGCTGGGGTCAGTAGCTAATCACGGCTCAGTAAAGCAAAATTTGTCAAACTCGGGGAGGGAGGGCAACAGAAGTCTTTGAAAGGCTTGTTCGTACACAGTAGTTGTAGCCTGACCCTGAGTTTCTAGGTTCCTTAGGTTGGGTGGTGGAGCCACAATCCTGCATTCTGATAAGTTCCCAGTTGGTGTTGATGCTGCCAGGCTTGGGACCACACCCTAAGAGCCATGAAAACGGCTCGAGGGAATCAGGCAGCAGGCGAGAGCTACGGGAAGCAGTCCAGAGCAGACAGCTTCATTTGAAGCTCGCTGTATATGCTCCTACAGGGCCCGTCCATAGGGCACCCTTAGGTGAACAGAGTGTTCACAGAGTAGCCAAAGCTCCTCAAAGGACCCCAGAATTTGGTCTCTTTTTAAGTAGAGACAAGGAGGTATGTTTCTAGGAAGCAGGTCTGTGGCAGAGTTGGGCCCAGTGCTTGGACTGGGAGTCTGTGAAACACATGTAGTGAAAAACAAGCTTCATCTGAGGCAAGATTCGCCCTCGAGAAGACTCACAAGTGCCTGTGGTAAGACCTCTTTAGAGCTCTAGGCAAGGACCTGGGAAAAGGGTAAGTCTCACCTGTAAGTTCAAGAGAACAGCTCAAAGCTAATGCTAGAAGAAAGAAGTGAGAGGCCGGGCAGTGGTGGCGCACACCTTTAATCCCAGCACTTGGGAGGCAGAGGCAGGTG
>NC_034591.1:100294175-100317639 GCF_900095145.1 Mus pahari | reverse complement strand
AAAAAAAAAAAAAAAAAAAAAAAAAAAAAAAAAAAAAAAAAAAAAAAAAAGAAAAGAAAGAAAAAGAAAAAAAAAGAAAAGAGAGAGAAAAGTTAAGCTAGACTTCTTTATAAAAATCAGTGTCACGTGTCACGAGTGGAGTGTGACCAACACTGTCCCCTTGTGGGGATGGCATCTGATCAACCTCACAGGTTAAGGATCCCACACTTACAATGTGGAGTACTGGCTGACAGGATCAGCTTTTGTTTGTTTGTTTGTTTTATTTTGTTTATTTTTCAAGACAGGGTTTCTCTGTGTAGCCTTGGATCTCCTGGAACTCAACTCTGTAGACCAGGCTAGCTCCAAACTCACAGAGATCTGCCTGCCTCTGCCTCCTGACGCTGGGATTTAAGGCATGTGCCCCTATCACTCAGGAAAGGTCAATATTTTTAAGGCAAGGTCTTAGTACATAGCCTTGGCTTGTCTGAAACTCACTATAGACCAGGCTGGCCTTGAACTCAAAAAGACCCACTTTCCTCTGCTTCTCAAGTGCTGGGATTAGAAGTATCTGCCAGTACACTTGGCATCATCATCATCACCATCACCACCACCACCACCACTACCATCATTAAGCTAAGGGATTGAACGATCTAAGATTTGCTTATTTTCCTACTTCTTTGAAACCCTTGCCGGAATCTCTGATAAGCATTGATTCCCGTCTGACAGGGAACTGAGGTTCAGTGTGGTCGTGGGTGGCCTCTGGACCTCAGCTTGCCGTCTGTCAGGCCAGTGCTTGGAAGAATGTGGTCAGGTCTCCCACCCTGATCTGCATTCCCTTGGCCCTCCAGGTTCGTTCCGCTGACAGCTCTTAGGGCATGGTGATGGCGCTGATGGAGGCCTGGAGACCCAACTCTAATCCTTTGCGTGTGAGGATTCCTTCTGTGAGAAAGCCACACATGAGTGGCACTGAGAATCTGCTACCCTTGGCCAGATGTTTGCTCCAGCCCACTCAGTGCTGGGTCCTTTAAACACCGCTGGCACGTAAACGCCCGGCACCTCAAGCAATTGGCTCCCAACCAAGGGGGTTGGCAGCTCTCAAGATGTGCTCCCCACTCGAACTTCCTCCCTAAACTCAGCGGCAGCTGGCTTCATGAGGCTTCTCCTCAGTTCTCATTCCACATCCTGTGGTCACAGAGGGTAGATGTGGCCCCTCATGACGACGTGGCAGTCACCCCCACCCACTCATGTCTAGGAGGCTGACCAGTGCCAGGTTCCCTGACTCTTCCAAAGGCCTCCACCCTGACTATAGGGATGCTTCTCCCTCTGGGGTGGTCTCACTTTGTAAGATTTGTGACCACATCGGTATGTTGAGGCAGGCTGTCTTGGATTAATGGCACTGGGAGGGGCCGTAAGCTCACACTTAACTTGGGGCAGCGTTCTTGACAAGGTGTAACTTTCACAGAAGCCACACTCAAGCCTTGCTCCTTCTGGAAGGTATCTCTGCAGCCTCCTGACCTCAGCCTGGGGTCCCCCCCCCCGGCCCTGACAATCACATTGTGGTTTGGGTTAGAACTATCCTCCTTTCAAATTCTTTCCAAAAAATTAGCTTCAGGAGCCTGCAATTAACATTGTGGATTGCAAAGCTAGTCTGGGCTACACAGACAGACCCTGTTTCAATAAAGAAACAAAGACCCAGCATTTGCTCCCTTGGAACAGTGAGCACCAGGCTATAGAACCCCTCCAAATGAGCGCCCCTCCTGCACTGAGAGCTGCGGTGGGAGGCGGCCGGGGACCCAGTGCGCTTTGGGGACTACCGGTCACCTGTGTCGGGAGCGACGCACTCGCATTTATAGGTGGTGATGGAGTCAGGCTTGAAGTCCGTGTTTATGGGATAGTATCTGAAGGCACCAATCATCTTTTTGATGGCATCGTAGATGAAGATGAAGCTGATGAGGGTGGAGAAGCCCTCTTCAGTGAAGCGGGTGATATACTTGATGATAAAGCTGGCATCTGTGGCCACCAGGATAAGGCACTGGATGGCTGAGTGAAGACCAATCCAGAGGCGGAACTCCATGTAGTCCAGGCCATTGGCCCTGGGTAGCAGAGGGAAGTGAGGGACCCTCTGGGCTTGGCTCCCAAGGCCCACCCTGAGGGGCTCATACCCACCTTTGTAGCACAGACGCCTGCCAAAGGACAGGACAAGGACAATTCCTGGGCTGGGTTTTCTAATCTCTCTCTCTCTCTCTCTCTCTCTCTCTCTCTCTCTCTCTCTCTCTCTCTCTCTGTGTGTGTGTGTGTGTGTGTGTGTGTATGCACGCACATGTGCATGTATTTGTGGGTTTGCATGTATGTTGGCACTCATGTGTAGAATCTTCTAGGGATCCACCCACCTTCACCTCCCAAGCACCAGGACCATAAGCATGAACCACCCTGATTCTACATATGGCTACATATGGGTGAGTTCTGGGCACTGAGCTCGGGTCGTCAGGCTCACAGAGGCTCAGGGAGACTGACTGAGCCACCTTCCCAGCCCTGGGGTGTCTGGTCTTTGGGAATCCTAGGAAAGGACCTCACTGTCAGGAAGTGCTCAGTAGATAATCTGAGATGAATAGGCTGGAGCAGCCTTGGGACCGGTCCATTCCAGACACACAAGGCAACTGAGTATGCGAGGCTGGGAGAAAACTGTGGGCTTGTGAGCTCCAGCCCAGGCTCTTCCTGTACACCACAGACTTCCCAGTAAGAATGGAGTGGCTTGGCTTGCTTCCCATGTGCATGCTATGTGCTAATTTGCACTCAGAGGACTTCAAGGCAGGCAGCTTACAGGAGTTAGGAGGAACCACCCAACACCCACAGTTCACCATGTCTATGGGGTCTCCTCACAGGTCCCCTCCCTTCTACCCCTCAGGACCCCACCCAGCAGGGGTCTATCCTTCCACCCTTGCCTTCGTTGAGTTCCTCAGATGCAGGAGTAGGCATGGAGGCTGCCATGTGGTACCTACTTGCTGAAGTCAAAGAGGAGCTTCTCAAAGATGAGGATGGGTCCTGTGCTGCTGAGGATGATGAGAGGCTGCCCTGAGAAGAGGCAGAACAAGCTGCCGGCCATGGCAGTGCCCAGGAAGCTCTCCATGACTCCCTGTCGTGTGAGAGAGCAGGAGGCTCAGGGAGGCAGGAGAGGCTGTTTATATATACAGCAGTTTCCCCTGAGATTGAAACCTTCTGTCCTGGAGGGAAGATTATCAGGACATGACATCTTTATGTGAGGGGTCGGGGGAGGTGAAACTTTATGTGCGGGGATGCTTGTTAAGCTCAGGAAATCAACAACTCAAAGGCTTCAGGAAATTCCTGAAGCTGACCAGATACACTAGTCAGTTCCCCCACTGCAAGGCCTGCTGAGAGATAGTCTCAGACAAACCGAGCTGCCTGGAAGAGGCTCAGAGCAATTGAACTACCTGGAAAGGACAGTCTTCAGCCTGTCGAGCTGCCTGCAGGCTGTGCAGTGCGCTCCAGGTTCCCAGTCTCCAGGGGCACCAAGTGCACACAGCACACAGACATACATGCAAGCAAAAGGCACCCATATACATAATAAAATAATTTTTAAAATAAAATTAAAAAGTAGGGAGGCCATAATTAGCCCACTTAACATGCTCGTTAAGTTCATTAAATTATCAGTGAGAAAAGCAGCAAACATCGATTTGGGTGATTTCTCTAGAAGTCCAGCCTATTTATATCACCCATAAAATTGCTATTTCATTGGGAGAATGAACAGCCACATTAAGTGATGGCCAGACTCGGGGCTATAGACATAACCGTGGTGTTTCGATTACAAACTGAACTCCTTACTCTCGTTAGCTGACAGGAGCTCTGACTGACATTTGCTCTCGTGCACCCAGCTCTCACTTACCTGATAATTGTCTGTGGCATCCCCCAGAAGCCCACCGAAGGTGATCGCGTTGGTGATACAGCCGAGGTAGATGAACAGAACAGCAGAGATGGACTGGATGTGGAAGCCGTCATAGAAGTCGCTTGGGAACCAGGGCAGCTTCCTCTTGACATCCAGACGCAGTCCTCCAAAGAACCTGCTTGAGACAGGCAGAAGATGTCTTTCCTCCACAGACACCAGGAGGGATAGGGATGCCTCCAGGGCCCTCCAGAGTCTGCAGTGAGGACCAGGGATAGATGGAGTCACACCCTTTCTACCAGAACACTGAGAATCAGACATGATTCTTGTAGGGCTGGAAGTTTGCGGTTACCACCATCCATACTGGGGAGGGTGGACACAAACTGAGAGAAGGAGGTTCTGATGGGAGCACTCCACTATGGGGGTCTTCCTTCTGTCCTTACCCAACCCAAGCCATGTAACATGCAACGGTTAGTGGTAACTGTCAACTTCACAGGATCTACAGCCATCTGGGAGATGGGTCTCTGTGTATGTCTGTTGGGGATCATCCTGACTTTGTGGATTGATTGGGAAGGTCCAGCTTGACTGAGGGTGAGGCTGCTCCCTGAGCAGGGGATCTTAGACTGAATAAAATGGAAAAAAGAGATGAGAATGAGCCAGTGCTTAAGAACAAGCCAGTGCTTAATGTTCTTGTGTCTCGATACAATGTATCTGCGGATACAATGTAACCAGTTCCCTCCAGCTCCTGCAGCTTTGACTTTTTCGGCAGGAGGGGCTGTAACCTAAACTTCCAACCTCTCTCCCTTCAGTTGCTTTTGTCAGAGAATCTTTATCACAGTGAAAAAGACTCAGCCCACAGCTTCACTCCCAACGGCTTCGTTTGTACAGAGCCTTGTACTTCTCTGGACTTCCCTATACCCAGGTCAACCTGGGTGATTCTGGGAGCAGCCAGGGAATTGGGGCCAGGAAATTTTTTTCTTGTTCCCCACAAGAAAGAAAAATGAAGCTTTTAAAAATAGCATTAAGATTTTAAGATTGTGCTTCTTTTAAAAAGATACATTAAATCTCCAACCCCGGTATACTTGTGAATATGATTTTACTTAGAAAATCTCTGGGTTGAGAATGAAGCTCAGTTGGTAGAGTGTTTGCCTGGTATGCATGAAGCCCTGGTTTATAAGACAAGCGTGGTGGTCCAGCCTGTGAATTCAGCACTGGAGAGGAAGGGGCAGGGGCACCATCAATTTAAAGTCATCCTTAGCTGTAGCAAGCTTGATGTCAGCTTGGGTTACTTGAGACCAAAAAGGGGGGGGGGGCTTGGCAGGAGGATATAATTAAGTTACAATGAAGCCGTTAAGAATGCTTTGATCCAGCCCTTATAGAAACCCGGCAATACTACCCAAAGATGTCACACAGGGAAAAGGCCATGTGACTTCATAGTCAAAAACTGAGGTGACAAAACAGCCAAATCAAGGAGTGCCTTGAAACTCCTGGCTGTCTTTCAAGGAGGGGAAAGACCTTCCTAGAGGCTCAAAGGCAGTGGTGCACTGCTGGCATCTTTATTTAAGGAGTAGGGTTGAAATAGAGCCTCACACGATATAACACAGGCTGGCCTGGAACTTGCAGCAATCCTCCTGCCTCAGTCTTTCCAGTGCCGGGAATTAGAGGTAGGATCTACAAAGATTCTGCTCCCTGGTGACATCTCCATTTTAACCTTCTGATCTCATACCCATGTGAAAATGGATTTCAGTAATTTTACACTATCTTGCATGTGGTACACTGTTTCTGCCGCTATAGAATACAATTACTAAAGAATGACTAGAGAAATGTTCCGGTTCCTTCCTCATGGGTGGGATCTTTCTGTTCATCTCACCCCACACAATTCTGTAAGAGCCACACGATTCACTAGAGTCGACTGCAGTGGTCAGACCCCGTCCCTAGGGGGCGCTGCACACAGCAGCGAGAGGATCGCTAACGGGACCGGAAGAAGGAAGGATTCAGGACAGCAGGCTCTCTGCCCGGTGTGAAGCGGGCACCTTCCGGTCCAGATCAGCTCCTCCCCGATTTCGTGCATAGCTGGCATCTCAGCTTCGTCGCCACTGCCCACTCCACCGGCCCCGCTGCCTCCAGCCCCTCCGCCACTGCCGCCTCCTCCAGCCGAGGCTCCGCCTCCGCCCACAGAGCCATTCATCTGGCCCGGCTCTGCCAGAGAGAACACAGATTTCCTGAAAGAGAAGGCAGATGGGGCAGAGCAGGGCCCTCAATGCTGGGAAGAGCCCAGTCCCTCAGGACTGTCCCCTTCCCCCTCAAAAAACAAACAACAAACAAACCCAACCTACTATCTTAAAAAGCGGGGGACATGAAGATGGGGAGGGGAGAGAGCTCAGTTGTTAAAGCATTTGCCACACAAACAAGAGGGTAAGAGCTGGGAATCCCAGAAGCCATTTGATGACCAGGCAGGCAAGGCAGCCACTTGGAATTCCAACACAGGGGAACCCCAGAACAAACAAGAACAAGACTACCCAAATCTGTCTGCGGCATTGGGTTCATTGAGAGATTCTGCCTCCGTGAATAAGGTGGAGAGCAAAGAATTCCCTGGTACCACCCTCGGGGCCTCCACATATGCACCGACACATATTCAGACGTGAACACACACATGCACATACCACAGAAAGGCAGAAAATGATTCAGTAATATCTGTCCCACTACACTGCCCCCACTCCTGACTTTAGAGTTGTTCATAAGTTGTTGGCTTCTGATTTGCTACAGGGAGAAGAAAATGCCCATGTAGAGTCCCCTCTGTTGCTCTTATCCTGAACACACACCTCTTGTCAGCTGAGGGGACTTTCTTGGGCGGCTCAATTCTGATGTTTGGATCCCATTCTCCAGGGGGAAGGACAATGACCTCGTCTAGAAATTCATCAATTCCTGCGATCAGATCTTCTCGGTTCCGAGCTTTATAAGCCACATCGCTGAATAGCTGATGAGGAATTGGAGAAGGATAAAAAAACAGAAAGGAGAAAAGAGGGCTCAGCTCTCCCCTCCTAGGAGTGAGCACATCACAGTTATCTTTAAAGGAACCAATTCTAGCCATTTCTCAAGATGCCCACTTGATTTCAGTGGGTGGATAAGGACAAAGTGCAGTAAGGGAAATAGGGAACAATAGGAAAGAGCCAGTTCCAAGATCAGGTAGTCATCTGAGGTCTGAAACCTGCCTCTGCGATAAGTTAGAGGCAAACAAACATAGGGAATAGCTTACCAGCCTGGGACTCCTCTTAATGTGGGTACAGCCTAGAACCTTTATACTATACTATGTATACATATGCCTTTCTGCACATGTACCTAGCAATTTATTAGCACCCTAGGGCCCCCTCCTGCACTGAGCTGTACACACACCCCACTCTGAACAATTGAACTTTCTCCTCCCCTTAACAACCATCAAACAGATTAGATTCAAAGATGCTTTCCGGGGCTGGCGAGATGGCTCAGCAGGTAAGAGCACTGACTGCTCTTCCGAAGGTCCTGAGTTCAAATCCCAACAACCACCCATAATGAGATCTGATGCCATCTTCTGGTGTGTCTGAAGTTAGCTACAGTGTACTTACATTGTATAACAATAAATAAATCTTTAAAAAAAAAAAGATGTTTTCCTTGTGTCTACATAAGAAACTAGGAAAGTCCTGAGCTAGGTTTGTGTAATAAGTCAAGCTTCTTATATCTATGCAAAATTGGGTATACTTATGATCAAAATCAGATGTGTGATGGGAAGGGACATTCACAATAGAAAGATGGTAATATAATTTAGTCTGTCATTTAAAGAACCCCCATACTAACACTCCTCCTTCTTCTGAACCCCATAAAAACAACTCCCAAACAATAATTGGGGTCCCTGGGTACCCTCACTGGCCCACAGTCACTCTTGACTGTACCTGACCTGTTCTGTCTCTTTGCTTCGAATCAAGTCCCCCTACTGCTTATGCAAATCTTTGTGTGGCTTTATACTAAGTCTTTGAGCAAGAGCCAGGGAACCTGGGCACGCTCATCCTGGACACCAACCCAAGCTAAGACCACTGTAGGACATCTGCTGGGTTCCCCATCTTCTTCATTTCCATTTTCCACAGAGCAAGCACACAAGAAAACCTCTACAGAGCCCAGTTTGAGCCCAGTTTTCTAATCCATTCATTACTGCACATACTTTTGCCCTGGAGGGGGCCAGGCTACAAAAAGACTTGCAGATTTGGTGGGGTTATGCATGCTTTAAAGACCTCCAGCTCCCCAACACTCTGGGGACAGAACAGGACCCTTAGGCTCCTCCCTGTCCCAGGGTGTGTATGGCCTCTAGCTCAGGTCATTGCCCTGGCCCTTGGGGGAGTGCACACATTGAGCTTACACTACTGCACTTCCATAGCTTCCAGAAGGCTAGCATCTCAGAGCCATGCCAGTCTACCTGCCTCCTGTTCACTTAGTTTTCTATCTGCAGAGCCTGCCCTGGCTCCCCAGGCAGACAGCACATGGTTAATTCTATTTTTTTTTTAAAATCATCTCATTATTGCAGATCTGTCCCTCTCTCTGGACAGTGCTCCTAAGTGAGAGGGTCTGGTTCTATTCTCAGAATCTCCTAATCCTGAGTTCACTGGTACACAGCAGGGGCCCAGAGGTGCTTGTTAGATAATTGGTGATGACAGGGAGTGGGGCAGGCTGTGCCAGTGTGACAGCCATTACCACCCAGAAAGGAGTGCGTGCTTCATATCTTCACTTACATCATCCACCATGAGGGTTGCAATGGCTCGGCCAATCTCATTATAGGACTTTGCTCTCCCGGAAGGTCCTAGAAGTATGAATAGAAATCTGCAAAGAAGATGGAGGGAGAAGAAGAAATAAAGTGGGAAAAACAGAAACAGGTGAGGAGAAGAATTCTTGGGCCTTCAATGCATCCATTATTAACTTGTAACCCCCTCCTTTGAATTGTTTAAAAATCATCATTATCATTATTATTTTTAATTATGTGTATGTCTGTATGGAGGTATGTGCATGTGAGTGCAGTGCCTGCGAAGGCCAGAAGAGGATCCCATGAATTGAAGTTGCAGGTACTTATGGGCCATACAGCGTGGATACTGGAACTTAGCTCAGGTCCTGTGCAAGAGCAGGAAGTACCACTAACCATTGCATCATCTTTCCCATTATTAATTATTATTATTATTATTATTATTATTATTAACATGTTTATTATTATAATTATTATTATTTTGTTTGTTTGTTTGTTTAAAGACAAGGTCTCATGTAACCCAAGCTCAAACACTTTATGTTGTCAAAGATGATTCTGAATGCCTGATCCTCCTGCCTCTCCCTCCCAAGTGCTAGGGTTACAGTCTAGCCACAATCTCTGGCTCTTCCTTTTTACATCTATCTAGTTAGCTATTTATTGTGTGTATGTGTATATGTATGCGCACACATGCCACGCCACACACACACCACGGCAAACATGAAGGTTTGGAAGACAGTTTACAGTAGTCAGGTCTCTCCTTTTACCACGTGGGTTCCAAGGATTGAGCGCATGTTGTCTGACTTGGTGACAAATGCCCACGGGCTCACCTCACCGGCCTCAGAATCTCCCTCTGACTATTTCATTTGGTGAAGGAATATTTCTGCTTCTGCCCTAACTGGGCTCTCCTCAAGGTATCCTTACATTGTCACTGCTGCCTGGGCCACTCAGCAGCTTCCTTCCTGGCTGCTGCCTCCCCTCCAACCTTTCTCTCTTTTTCTGTGAGGGTCTTACTGTTACCCTGGCCTGGAGCCTGCTGGGTGCTGGGAATAAAGGTGAACAACACGATGGTGGGCTCTATAATAATGTTGAGACAGGGTTTCTCTGTATAGCCCTGGCTGCCCTGGAACTCACTCACCAGTAGACCAAGCTGGCCTCGAACTCAGAAATCCACCTGCCTCTGCCTCCCGAGTGCTTGTGCGCCACCCCTGCCCGGCGCATCCCTGCTTTCTGACTGCTTGGGGAGTGGCTCCCTAGAGACAGGTGTGGTGGTACTTTTCAGGGACTCACCTGGTGGGGACAGGCACCTCTGTCACCCCTCCCAGCATGGCAGACTGGACAAGACGAACAAATGCAATGAATGGCTGGTCCAGGAAGTCCACCTCGCCCACGAGCACATTGGAGGCTTCTGAGTCCTTGGGGATCTTCTTCATGAATTTGTTTTTCCGCTGCTCCGGGAGGAAAATGACAAACCCAAGAAGACCTGGCATACTCATAGTCTCACTTCAGAGAACAACGGAGGTCTAGCTTTAAAATCTCCCCAGGAGTGGCCAAATGTGGTGGCATACACCTTTAATCCTTGTACAAGGCCAGCCTGGTCTACAGAACCATTCTCAGAAAGTGGTTGAAGAAACGTGAGGCAGCCTGCTGCTGCCTTCTCTGCGTTAATCTTTGGCATCAGGTCCCACACTCCCTTGTCCCCCGCCCCGAGCTAAATAGCCAGCACTACCCCACTTCCCAGTACAGATGTCCACCCCAGTCTCTGAGGCTCAACACTGATCCCTGACGCCAAGCCCTGCGCTTCCTTCCATGCTGAATCAAACAACCAAGGCTTCCCCCTCAGTGTAGATGGCCCCTGCCTTTGAAGGAGGCAGAAAGTAATGTCCTTGAAGTGATAAGACCCCCACTCTTTTTTTTTTGTTTGTTTTTCGAGACAGGGTTTCTCTGTATAGCCCTGGCTGTCCTGGAACTAACTCTGTAGACCAGGCTGGCCTCGAATTCAGAAATCCGCCTGCCTCTGCCTCCCAAGTACTGGGATTAAAGGCGTGCGCCACCACGCCCGGCTTTTTGCTTTTTTTTTTTTTTTTTTTTTTTTTTTTTTTGGGACCCCCACTCTTGAGCTATGGGAAAGAAACAATTAAATGTCCTCAAGCAGCTATGACCGATTTGTAAAAATACACTAGCCTCCGATAATGAAATAAGTTATTTCTTCCCAGGTCAAAAAGGTCCTTTTCCAGCTCCATGGTTCTGCCTTGTTGTCCAAACAAATGGTATCAGGCAGCATTCCTTTACCCTCTACCCAATCACATAACGCCACGCCGAGGCTCGAAAGCTCCAGTTTATACTTTCTCCCATATAAACCCCAAACCCCTAGACACGAATATCACATTCCTAACCTGTGGTGCAGGAAAGGCTGCGATCCAGGTCTAGACTTACACAATAAAGGCTCTTTATGTTTACATCGGTGTCACGATTTCAGGCAGTCTCCTGGGGTTCCCATGAACTGGACATAACATGGTCAAGATCCCTTGCTGTTCTTATGCAAGAACAGAGTTAGGTTCCCAGAACCCAGTTTGGCAGCTCACAACTGCCTTTAGCTCCAGCTCCAGGGGCTCTGATGTTCCCTTCCGATCTTCTCAAGCACATGCTACACACACAAACGCTTTCCACAGAAAATTTCAAGAGGCCGAAACAAACAACCAAATACTCTCTCTAGTTCTGTAGATGAGGATACTCAATGTTTGTTAACCCTGGACCAATTACACCATCATAGATGGCAGGATCCGGTCATTGAGTAGACCTTAAAACACTCCTCTGTTGTATGAACCAAGCCGTCAGAGAAGAGCCCTGGGCTTGCGGAACCTATCTCACCTGCAGCCTCCTTGCTGGAACAGATGTAGCCCTTAGCACTTAGTGGTAAGCCGCCCAGCCCTCCCTCCAGGCCTTCTCCTTGGCGGTGGAGAGGAGTCTGATCGATGGTCTGTTTGCCCTTTGCCCTGCCTCCTTACTCCTGGGAATCTCTGGACCAGTCTCCAGGGGTGCCGGGTGTTTCCATGCTCCTAGGTTCCCCCAAGGGGACCTCCTGGGAACTTATGATTCTTAGACTTTTAAACTGAGACTGTGAGTGGGGTCCCACTCCAGTGCCATTGGCTACCAGCTGTCCAGGGCAAGAAGGTCAAACAAATGGAGTGATCGGGTCTAGTGTCCCAGACAAGTCCTCTGCTCAAACTACTCCGCCCTCTGTCTTTATGACTTCACATCTCCAGAGTTGTCTGACGATGAAAATGTCCTAGGGAAGGTTACTTATACGTTCTTCTTAGTCTTGGGGGAGCTTCTGTTCCCTTGTGGGAGAGAGGTTTTCAAGGGCTCTCTCTCTGCCTGTGAAACCAAAGGCTTCCTCCTCCTTCCCTGCCTGCCTCTGCAGTCCAGGGCAGAGCTCGCCTACCTGGTCTGTGTTTGGAGTATGAGAGATGTCATTCATGCTTCTACTCTGGGCATGACCTAGGAGAGAAAGGAAATCAAGCCTATCGGGGGAGCCAGGCTCCTGCCAGCTCTTTGACCTTGGCCCTGGACCTCTTATGGCCTCGAAGTTCAGAACCACAGCAAGTCTCCCTTCCCTCAGTCCTGCAGCCTCTTCAGCTGGCATCCCCATCCGCCTTCCCCTCAGGAGCAGTATGCTTGAACAAGAAGCTAGCCTCCAGGTTCTGCTGCTTGCTAATCATTTCTCCAGCTCTAGCATGCTCTCCTCCAGCCTTCGGCCCCACCTCCTTAAACCTCACCAAGATGCCTATGCCAGACACAGCTCTGTGGCAGCTCAGACAGAAGAGACATAGAGGTGTATTCTCAGATGAGGTACCAGGCATCACTAGGCTGAAACTTGGTGAGAGAGACCAGTTTCACCTCTAGCTTTGTGGACCCATGAAAGTCTTTATAGAGAAGGCTGGCTGAGTCCATGGGGACAGCACATGAACTGAACTGCCAGTTGCCTCTTCCTCTGGAAGCCATTTTCATTTCCCATTAGCAGTGCAGTCCAGTGGGCATGCTCAGCTGCGGACCTGTCTTAATTACGTCTAAAACACTGTTCCTCTCCTCTCACTTCCCAGGATCCTCTTCTGCTTCATGCTCCATGGGGTTTTATTTTGTCATCATCCCCTCAGAAGCCTTCCCCACTCCATCCCTGTCAATCACAGCCATCCCTATGACTTCCATTGTGTGAGTGTGTGTGTGTGTGTGTGTGTGTGTGTGTGTGTGTGTGTGTGTGTGTGTGTGTGTGTGTGTGTGTGTGTGTATATGTGTGTGTGTGTGTGTGTGTGTGTGTGTGTGTGTGTGTGTGTGTGTGTGTGTGTGTGTGAGAGAGAGAGAGAGAGAGAGAGAGAGAGAGAGAGAGAGAGAGAGAGAGAGAGAGACATACAGACTGTTTCTCAAGCTTCATCTCTCCTCTGAACTTCAGAACCTTGGGGCAGCCTCATTTGATACCCGGATGTCATTATCATCCACAAATCAGCCCCATCCCACCCACAACTTATTCCACCCTCTCTGTACTTCCTCCATCCCACCCGTTGGCCACTTGACCTCCTGGGATGCAGTCTTGGCTCCTCCCTCCTCCTTGCCTCCTCATGCCACCACACCAGTTGTTATAATCCTCTGTCCTTCTTTCCCCTCCACTCCTGAAGGCCTGCCCAGCCTCACTATTCTTTCTCAGACAAAAATCTGAGGAGGCACACAGCTGCTTTTGTATCTTCAGGGTTCCCCTTACCTCTAGAGTGATGTCTTTGGGGTGTTTTTTTTTTTGTTTGTTTGTTTTTTTTTTTTTTACTGGACGCACCAGGCCATTTTTGCCTGACCCTAAGCTGTATGCTCTTGGTCAGCTGAGTGACTTTTCTCTATCAACTGCTGTCTGTGCCCTGGCATTTCCTCCTCTCTGAGGCTTCCCCAGCGCCATCTGTGCACTGGGCCACCTCAGAGAAGCTGCATACCTGGGCTACATAGGATCCAGTTCACACAGAGCAGTATTCACTTCCTCATGACTCTTGTCTAGGGTACCACTGAGCATTGCCAGACAAGAGGGTCTCCATACACAGAACCCGCTGAACAGAGCAACTTTCTGCCTACTGACCACTGCCCCCTGGTGGTCATATGAGAAATAAGGGCAATCACACCTTAGGCAGGGTGACCAGGCAGGTTAACTGCTGTGGAGAGACTCTGGTAGGCAGCTCACCCCACCCCACCCCACATCCCAAATTCTCAATCCTCCTGCTGCCAACCTCAGAGCTGAGATTATAGGTATGTGCCACTGTGCCCACATCCCTAACTATTCACCACAGGTGAGCTTGAAAAAGTCTCTGACCTTTGACCTCACAGTCCTCTGATCATAGCCAATGATCATGCTCAAGTTTCTTCTTCGTGGTGATAAGTGAGTGTCTCAGGCGTGTGTGGGAAAAGCATCAGGTGGATGTTTTAGGTTGTTGTTGGGTATTATTATTATTATTATTATTATTGCTGCTATATGTTTGTTTTGAGACAATCTCACTCTGTAACCCAGGTTGGCCTGGAATTCACTGTGTCACCCAGGCTGGCCTCGAACTTATAGCAATCCTGCCTCAGCCACTGTACCCAGCAAGGTTTCTGTTTTAATTTGCTTGTGTTTTTTGTGGTGTTGCCAATCAAACAGGGTGCTTTAAACATGCAAGCTCTCTACTGCAGAGCTGCACCTCTATCCCCAAGGCCCTGCCTTTAATGCCTTTACTAGGAAACCAGAAGCCCATTTTCTCACCAGAAAACAGGACAAAATGATTAAGCCATCAAGAACAAGAGTTTTGCCTGCGATCAACGCACCAAAGACCTGAGATCAGCGCTGACGAAGCCAGGACTTGGCTGCACTCTGTCTGGCAGGGGTAAATAGTGGTAAATCAGGCCCAGGGGCAAGCCTAGATTTAGAGGGAAATCTGCTTTCTCCTGCTGGTGTCTAAAGCAAGCTAGATCCTCAGCTCTAACTTCTCCATCTATGGATACGTGGACAGTCCCCAGCTGTCACAGCCAGCGTGCTGCTGTCCCTGATTGGCAGAGAACACTCACATAGATGACCATAGCTGGTGCTTTGCCGAATCCTCAGGTCCTCCGTGGAGCGGTGCAGAGTTGGGCCTGCTGAGGGGCTCCGGGCAGAGCTGCGATCTGGGAGGGGCAGGAAGGCACACAGCTCCAGCATCTCTGCAGCTGCAGCCTCTCTGGCTAGCACAATGACTACATCGTTACCTCAACTAAACAAAGTCACTACAAGACACATCTCCCCTTCCAAGAACAATGTTTAAAGGAATAGAGTGAATAAGATTACACAGGAATGGGTCCAGAGAGATGGCTTGGTGGCTAAGAGCATTGGTTGATCCTCCTGATGACCCTGGGAAATATTTGTCCCGTTGGAAAGGAGATGGAATACAGAGATGGCTAAATGAACCCTGGGAGCAGCAGACAACCCATCTTCATCTCCGATTCTATCTGTGGCTCCCATGTTTGTCTGCTGGGCTTGCCAGGCCTAAAGCCTTCAGAGGCCTAGAGTGAATAATCTTCTCCCCTCAAAGCCCTAGGCTTTGCTAGCTAGAATGGTATACTAGCCCACTGGCCACACTTGAGGTGACCTCAACACTCCCACCATCTTATGTGCGCCACACTCTGCAAAAGTTTCTGGCTCCTCTGGTCTCAGTGGAAAACTCTTTCCTAAGCAAGCCATCCCTCCAGGCATTCCCTGGTGCTGTGTGCCGGGAGATTCTGGCCTGACCCTCCTTCCCGGGATGCACTCCAGATCAACAGGTCTCCCAGGCATTAAGACACACTTGAAGATCTCAAGCCACTGCAATGTGCAGCACGGGCTGTGAGCCAACCATTCCTAGGAACTGCTGTGTTCTGGTGTCAGGAACAACACGGAGTATGGCCGGGGTCCCCCTTGGACTTCCAGAAGAGGAGACTGGAGGAGAACCCAGAACCTTGGACTTTCTTCAGGATCCTGAAGTCTGGTACTTCCAGCCCCTAAACTAGGATCACCTGGTCACATGCCCTGTGCCCACCAGCAAGAAGCCCCACTCACTCGTCGTGGAAACCGACTTCCCGATGTCTGCAAGGGAACGGTGGATGGGCTTCTTGGTTTGGTGACGATGCTTCCTCAGGAGCACATAGCTAACCCTCTCCCGGAGCTCTGGTCGCAGAAGTCCATCCTCTATCTGCTTCTCAATGACATCATCTGGATGAGAAATAAACAAGTTGGACCCATGTGGGGGAGAAAGAGACCAAAGCTTTGAGGTCTTGCTTCTTCTGGGCTATTTGTGGAATTGAGGATGAGCAAAGGGGTCAGGGATTTGAGAATAGTCCCGCGGTGGCTCTGCCATTGACTTTCAGGACTGTCTACCCCGATATCTTCATGTATAAGGCTGTGTATATGTCTCCAGGTGTGTGCATGTATGGACAGAAGTCTCTGCTCTTTCTATCTCTGTTGTGAAACATGCTTTAAATAGGACCTATGAAAATGCACAGTGATTTCCATCCCCCAAATGAATTCTTTTTTTTTTATTTTCTTTTTTTACATTTCAAATGCTATCCCGAAAGTTCCCTATACCCCCCCCATGAATTCTTTTTTAGAGAAGAAATAGTTATAGCCAAACCAAATTTACTAAGTAGAATAAAACTCACAGGGATGTTTAGGGAGGAACAAGGAGACAAGCCACCTCCTCGTTTGACACTCCATTAAATGGGAGCTAGTTTTCTTTTCTTTTCTTTTCTTTTTTTCTTTTTTTTTTCCTTGGGGGGGGTGGTGGAATAGAGCTAGTTTTCAAAAGAAGACAGTCTATTTTCCTCTGAAAAGAAACATGTTGGCATGGCAACAGTCGTCTCTGCCCATCCAAGGAGCCCCTCTCTCCCCACAGCTACTGCCTTGCCTAGGCACATTTCAGGGATGCTCTTTTGCTAGCTGTTGGTGGTCTGCATACTGTGTATACTAGAAGCAACTGGGTCACTGCCTAGACGGTTCCAGAGTCAAAATCCTGCAGAATCAGGTAAGTGCTGAGGTGGCCAGTCATACAGACTTGCAGGTTGACACAGGGTTGGAAGAATTGCCCTGGTTTACCTGGACCACAGCAGAGATGTCCTGGACTCACCTATAATTTGTGGTAGGGAGCCACTGTCCAGATCCAGTAGCACTGTCCCTGTCTGCAGGCAGGTGCGGAGCTCAAAGAGACTGTGCAGGGACAGTGTGGACACATGGGGCTTGCTCCAGCGTTCTCCTCCTTCCTCTACCTTTTCTTCAAATTTTATCCACCTGGAAGAAGGAAGAATGGGGCTCAGCGTGGACAGAGCCCTCTGAGGGCTCTTCCAGGTCAAGCCAGTAGTGTGATGTAGCAGTTTCCTCTGAGATTGAAACATTCTATCCTGTAGGAAGCTCCTTCAACAAAAAGGCAAAACAACTCAAATTAACTTTAGGAAGTCCCTGAAACTGACCAGACTCACTAGGCTCCTCCCTGTCAGAGTAAGCAATAAAAGTTAAGGGTTCCTCTCAGATGAGCAGAGTGAGCTACAAAGAATACTTTTTGAGAAGCCAAGTTGCCTGAAAGAAGAATGAACCAGCTGGGCTGCCTGGAAGAGGTGTAGATCAACTGAGTCACTTGGAAGAAACACTCCAATCTGTTGAGCTGCCTGCCAGCTGTGCAGTATGCTTCAGGTTTCCAGCTTTTGTGAGCAGTCACCCATGCTGGGGTAGGCTTTGGTGATACAGCTGTCTCTGAGTCATTTCTGTTCCAGGAGGTAATTCTGTAAATATTCCTATAAATAACCCCTGCAAAACTCATGGTTCTCCAAGTTGTTCTGTGGTGATATCTGCTCTTTGGTTTGTTGTGACTTCCCATCTGGGGCAAATAGATATATGTATGGGGAGGTGTCTACCCAAGAAAAGCCTTGTCACACAAGTAGATATAAGCCTGTGGGTACATACTGTTGGAGACATTGACCCTGAATTCTCGAGTAGAGGATCTCTTGATGCTGTCTGTCTATCCTTACAGTAACTGATGCTGGCATGCTAAGGACAGAATGATCACAGAGAGACATGAAGAATCTTCTGATGTGACAGAAAATTTAACATTAGGATATGAGATTGAACAGCTCTACACATTGAACATCATTTACTACTTAAATGAGACAGTGCTAGATTATTTTATAACAATAATTTTTCATTGTTTTATTTTTTCTTTTTAACATATATAAGAAATAAATGTAATAAACCAAATATATGGACAAAAAACACAAGAATCATATGATTATCTCAATGGAAGCAAAAAAGAAAAAAAAAAAAGAAAAAGTCTTTGATAAGATTCAACATGCCTTCTTAATAAAAGCCCTAGAACAAGTAGGACTGCAGGAAACACATTCCAACGTAATAAAGATATAACAAACCCATGGCCAATATCATCCTAAATGAATAAAACCATTAATAAGCCCCATTAAAGTCAGGAATGGGAGAGAAGTGCTCACTATCCCTACTGCTCATCCATAATGTGATTGAAACATTAGCTGGAGCAATAAGGCAAGAGAAGGGATACAAATGGGAAAATATTAAGTCAAATTATTTTCAATTGAAGATTTTATTATCTTATACCTAATGTTCCCAAAATTTGACTAGAAAAATTGTAGAAATTATCAATAATGTTGTCAAAGTGTTATGATACATAATTGACTTACAAATTTCCCAGTCTTAATGCACATGAGTAACAAGCCTGCTGAGGAAGAGATCATGGACACACTCCTCTTCCCAGTTTCTCAAATAAAATAAAATATTTAGAATATACATAACAAAAGAGGTAAAAAAAATATCTACAATGAAAACTTTAAATGTGTGAAGAGATTGAGAAACATACTAGAATGTGAAGATCTCCAAGATCTTGGTAGAATTAACATTGTGAAAAAGACCTTCCTACCAAAACAATTTACTGATTCAATGAAATCACAATCAACATCCTCATCTCATTCTCCACATAAACGGAAAGAAAATTCTCAGATTGATATGGAACAACGAAAGGCCCAGAATAGCCAATTAGTCCTAGATAAGTGTTTGTTTCTATGCATTCTGCTCATTTTAAGTGCTAAGTGCATCTTCCTAAGGCTCCAACTTTTATACATCTGTTTCCATTGAGTCAATTTTGTTTGATATGAGAACGACTACTCCAGCTTGTTTCTTGGGACCATTTGCTTGGAAAATTGTTTTCCAATGTGAGGTAGGGTCTGTCTTTGTCACTGAGGCACATTTCCTGTATGTAGCAAAATGCTGAGTTCTGTTTACGTATCCAGTCTGTTAGTCTGTGTCTTTTTATTGGGGAGTTGAGTCCATTGATGTTAATAGATATTAAGGAAATGTGATTGTTGCTTCCTGTTATTTTTGTTGTTAGAGGTGGAATTAAGTTCGTGTGGCTATCTTCTTTTGGGTTTGTTGAAAATTTACTTTCTTGCTTTTTCTAGGGTGTAGTTTCCTTCCTTGTGTTGGTGTTTTCCATCTATTTGTGGAAAGATATTGTTTAAATTTGGTCTTGTCATGGAATATCTTGGTTTCTCCACCTATGGTAATTGAGAGCTTTGCTGGGTATAGTAGCCTGGGCTGGCATTTGTGTTCTCTTAGGGTTTGTATGACATCTGCCCAGGATCTTCTAGCTTTCATAGTTTCTGGTGAGAAGTCTGGTGTAATTCTGATAGGTTTGCCTTTATATGTTACTTTACTTTTTCTCTTACTGCTTTTGATATTCTTGCTTCGTTTAGTGCATTTGGTGTTTTGATTATCATGTGATGGGAGGAATTTCTTTTCTGGTTCAGTTTATTTGGAGTTCTGTAGGCTTCTTGTATATTCATAGGCATCTCTTTCTTTAGGTTAGGGAAGTTTTCTTCTATAATTTTGCTGAAGACATTTTCTGGCCCTTTAAGTTGGGATCTTCACTCTCTTATATGCCTATTACCCTTAGGTTTGGTCTTTTCATTGTGTCCTGGATTTCCTGGATGTTTTAGGTTAGGAGATTTTTGCCTTTTGCATTTTCTTTGACTTTTGTGTCAATGTTTTCTATGGGATCTTCTGCACCTGAGATTCTCTCTTCTATCTCTTGTATTCTGTTGGTGATGCTTACATCTATGACTCCTGATCTCTTTCCTAGGTTTTCTAACTCCAGGGTTGTCTCCCTTTGTGATTTCTTTATTGTTTCTATTTCCATTTTTAGATCTTGGATGGTTTTGTTCATTTTCTTCACCTGTTTGATTGTGTTTTCCTGTAATTCTTTAAGAGATGTTTGTGTTTCATCTTTAAGGGCTTCTATCTGTTTACCCGTGTTCTCCTGTATTTCTTTAAGAAAGTTATTTATGTCCTTCTTAATTTCCTTTATCATCATCCTGAGAAGTGATTTTTAGATCTGAATCTTACTTTTCTGGTGTCATGGTGTATCCAGGATTTGTTATGGTGAGAGAATTGGGTTCTGATGATACCAAGTAACCTTGGTGTCTGTTGCTTATGTTCTTATGCTTGCCTCCCACCATCTGATTATCTCTAGTGGTACCCTGGCTATATCTAACAGGAGCCTGTCCTTCCTGTGGTCCTGATTGTGTCAGAACTCCTCAGAGTCAAGCTGTCTCTCTGATCCTGTGATTCTGGGGATCCTGTGATCCTGAGATCCTGGGTGTGTCAGAGCTCCTGGGAATAAAGCTACCTCTGGGACCCTGAGATCCTTGTGTGACCAAGCCCCTGTGATCCTGTGATCCTGAGATCCTGGGCGCATTTGAGCGCCTGGAAGTGAAGTTTCCTCTGGGTGTTGTGGGACTGGCTGCAGAGTTTGGGTCCAAGGTCTACTCAGGGCACCTGTTCAGACCGGAAGGAACCAGTGCCGCTGGTCAGGTGGGGTTCCTGCGTCCCTGGATCCTACTGGTCCCAGTTACTCCCGGTGGTGTTGGGAAGATGTTGTGTCCTCCTCACCTCTGATCCTATGATCCTGGGTGTACTAGAGCGCCGGGGAGTGGAGCTTCCTCTGGATGTTGTGGGACTCACAATAATTTTTTTTCTTAATTCTCAACTGAATTCTGGTTACTACTGGTTACTTTTAAGTGCCCCATGGAGTTTGCTAGGAACAGGGGAAATGCCCTCAGACAAAAAGTATCTCCCTCAGGATGGGGAGATGGTTGTGCCAAGGAAATGCTTGCTGCATAAACATAAGGACCTGATTCAACCCCCAGTATCCCAGATAAATATCCAGGTGGGAAGTATGTGCTTGTAATCCTACCACTGGGAGGATTACAGGGGGATCCCTAGGCTCGCTGGTCAGCCAGACTAGCTAAATTGTTGATCCCCCAGTCATTGAGAAACTCTGTCTCAAACTAAGATGTAGAGCTCTTGAGAAGCAACACTTGAGGCTGACTTCTGGCCTCCAGATGCCTCTTCACACATGTTCACAACCTGCCCCAAGATGTGTCCCTTGTGTTCTCCTACACAGGGGCTGGGAGTCCCTCGTGTTCTCCTACACAGGGGATGGAGGTCCCATGTCTTCCACTGTAGAGTTCAACTGTGAATTCACATTCAGGTTAAAGTCCAGATGTCACCTGGAGAAGGAAGGCGCTAACGCCAGCTATGTGGAGGAGTTTGCCCTCAGGAAATCTAGAATCACAGACAGGATGAAAGTGATGGAGTGGGGAGGCCTTGGATAGTGAGCAGAGGCATCACCCGACCAAGCCTCCCATTCAGAGGTAGCTCGAGACAGCTGGCAGAGTCCCCAGGGAAGCTGAGTGTCCCAGCTGCAGACTCCAGTCCACCGTAGTGACAGATCGTCCCCGAAACACTGGGAGCTTCTACCTGCACCAACTGGAACCTGAAGGGAAGTGTTCTGGGCCACCTACTTTTAAAGTCCCTCTGAAAAACAAGTTTATGGGGTCAGTGGGGAACGGTCTAAAAAAGGAAGATGACTGGGGTGGACATCCCTTAGCCGATATCAAACCTCAGCCTGGAAAAGCTTCAGCCGGGCCAGTGAGATTGTCCACAGGTAGGAGCGTGGCTACCAACCATGATCGCAGGATTGTTTTCTTTCCTTCCACCATATGGGTTCCAGGAATCAAATGTAGTCACTAGGCCTGGCAGCAAGCTCCTTTACCTGCTGAGCCATCTCTGTAGCCCAGTCTAGTGTCAAACTCACAACCCTTTCCTTCACCTCCCAGGTACTGGGATCATAGGAATGCATCACCACATCCAGCTGAACTCAGATCACATGCACACATGTGTATGTGTTGTATGCACATGCATGTGCACTGGTGAACATGAAAGCCAGAGGTTGTTGATGTTTTTAAAGATATACAAATACGTGTATGTATGGGTGGTGTGGAGTCTATGTGTGTGTGTGTGCGCGCGCTTGCCTGTATGTCAGTGCATTGTGCGTATGAAGTGTCCATGAAGATCAGTGGAGGACATCAGATTCCCCAGAACTAGGATTGCAGATGATTGTGAGCCACCATGTAGGTTCTGGGAACCAAGCTATAAAGCAGCCCATGCTCTTAACCCTTTCTCTGGCCCCCTCATCTTATTGTTTTGAGACAGACATCAGTCAAGTTCAAAGAAAAGTAATGTAAAAAAAAGAAGAAAAAAACTGGCTAAAAGGGGTTGGGGATTTAGCTCAGTGGTAGAGCGCTTGCCTAGCAAATGCAAGGCCCTGGGTTTGGTCCTCAGCTCTGAAAAAAAAAAAAAAAGAAAAAAGAAAAGTAATATATACCAGGAGATTTGACCACTAGCACCCACAAGGCAGCTCACAACCATCCAGGGGCTTCGATGCCCTCCTCTGAACTCAATGGTGTCAGACATACATGTGGTATACAATACATATAAAATAATAACAAATAAATCTAAAAAAATTTTAAGGTGTTCTTATTTTTTGGAGGCACATATTCAAGCATCTACATATGTAGTGATAAGGTAGCTGTAACTTGTGCTAACATGACTTAGCATGTCAGGGCAGGGTGTGCGGGACCTTGATATTGGCAGTGAGTTAACTGGTAAGGGTTGAGAGCTGGGTGGTGTGGTGTGTACATGAAGCTGCATTCATGCACACTACTCTCATGAACCTTCAACTTTCTATAACCCAAATGCTTAAATATTTTCTAAACTGAATAAAGGCACGGGCCCTTTCTAAAGATTCTGGTCAAAGCCAGCTTACCAGCTTGTGTATGCCTGACGGAACAGTTCACATAATCCCCAACAACTCGCTGCAAAGCAAGCTTTATACCGCAGTTGGCTTTAAAAAGCACAAATTAGAGTCAGAGAAGCAGGTCAAGCAGAAAGAAAATCTCTTAGTTGGAAAAAGACTTTTCGGTATTTCATCCAGTCCTCATCAGTGCCGAGGCCTCCACTTCCGTGCGTGCCAGAGGCAGGAGCCAGGGGCCCCCTTCTCTGAACAGAACCTTAAAGAGTCACATGTTCCAGAAAGCAGCTCTCTGTCACACACAGGGGAGGTCCAGGCCTGAGACTTTTCTTCAGCTGGTAACTCAGACAGATCGGTTGCCGCTGATCACTGATCCAGACATAATAACAAGTTTCCCGGAGCTAGCCACCAGGTACAGTCCAGGCTTCCAACACAAACCTCCGGACACGGGAAGAAGCTATCTGACAGGGAAAGTCTAGAATGGGGCTACATAGTTCAGACAGCAGAGTGCTTTCCTTCCTGCTTGTGGTTGCTCCCGGAGCATCACATGAAAACAACCCAGCTCAGCCAGGTACAGTGGTGCACACCTTTAATCCCAGCACTCGGGGCAGGGGCAGGGGCAGGGGCAGGGGCAGGGGCAGGGGCAGG
>NC_034591.1:100263944-100294165 GCF_900095145.1 Mus pahari | reverse complement strand
GGGGCAGGGGCAGGGGCAGGGGCAGAGGCAGAGGCAGAGGCAGAGGCAGGTGGATCTCTGTGTCTTTCACACTAGCCAGGGCTACATAGTGAGAGCCTATATCAAACAACAACAAGCATGATGGTACAGGCATTTGGGAAGTAGAAAGTAAAGGCAGGAAAATCAAAAATTCGGGGTTGGCTGGCCAGATGGCTCAGTGGGTAGGGTGTCTGCCAAGAGTCTAGCGATCTCTGTTTGTTCCCTGGAACCCACACACAGGTAGGAGGAGAAAACCAACTCCACAGAGTCAGCCTCTGCCCCGCCTCTGCCCCGCAGCGTGTGGGCGCACAGGCACACACATACACAGTCTGAAATAATTCAAGCCAAGAAGTTCACAATCATTCCCAGCTACATAGCTGAGCCTGGGGTGAGCCTGAGCCACACCGTCCAGGCTGAATCCCACCCAGGCTGAGCACATCTGACTCAGGGCACCAGGAATCACGTGCCAGTGTTACTTAAAGGGGAGATACAGGGCGGATGCTGAAACAGCTGGGCTGTGAAGAGCACTGGCTGCTCTTGTGGAAAACTGGGTTCGAATCCCAGCATCTACATGGTGGCTCACGACCATACGGACTCCAGCTCCGTGGGATCTGCTATGTGGGCATAGCATCACTCCTACCATCACCATCACTCTACCAGATGAGCTGTGGCCTCGGTGGAATCTGTTGTTTGTTTTGTCTCTAACATAAGGACCCTGTGCTGGCTGGTTTTATGTTAGCTTGATACAGGCTCCCTCATCAGAGAGGAGGGAATCTCGGCTGAGAAAATGTGTCCGTAAGAGCTGGCTATAGGCAAGTCTCTAAGGCATTTTCTTTCCTTCTTTCTTTCTTCCTTTCTTTCTTGCTTCCTTCCTTCCTTTCTTTCTTTTTTAACAATTTTTATTAGATATTTTCCTCATTTACATTTCAAATGCTATCCTGAAAGTCCCCTATACCCTTCCCCCACCTTGCTCCCCAACCCACCTACTCCCACTTCCTGGTTCTGACATTCCCCTGTACTGGGGCAAATAATCTTTGCAAGATCAAGGGCCTCTCCTCCCACTGATGGCCAACTAGGCCATCCTCTGCTACATATGCAGCTAGAGACATGAACTCTGGGGGAACTGGTTAGTTCATATNGTTGCTCCTCCTATAGGGTTGCAGACCCCTTCAGCTCCTTGGGTAATTTCTCTAGCTCCTCTATTGGGGGCCCTGTGTTCCACCCAATAGATGACTGTGAGCATCCACTTCTGTATTTCCCAGGCACTGGCATAGCCTCACAAGAGACAGCTATATCAGGGTCATGTCAGCAAAATCTTGCTAGCATATAAAAATATGGAATGCTTCATCAATTTGTGTGTCATCCTTGGGCAGGGGCCATGCTAATCTTCTCTGTATCATTCCAATTTTAGTATATGTGCTGCCGAAGTGAACACGGGCATTTTCTTAATTTGGGGAAGGTTAACACAATGTGGTTGGTGCCATCTCTGGGCTGGTGGTCTTGGGTTCTATTTTAAAAAAGAAAAAAAGAAAAAAAAAGGCTGAGCAAGCCATGAAGAGCAAACCAGTAAGCAGCACCCCTCCATTTCCTAGACATCAGTTTCTGCCTCCCATGTTCCTGCCCTGCTTGAGTTCCTGTCCTGACTTTCTTCAATGATAAAGAATGGTATGAAGGTGTAAGCCAAAAACCCCCTTTCCTCCCCAAATTGCTTTTAGTCATTGTGTTTTATCACAGCAATAGTAACCCTCAGATAGTCCCCATGTAGCCCAAGCTTGTCTTAAACTTGAACTGTTGCCCAGATTGGCCTTGAACTTGTGACTGACTCTCCTACTTCAGCTTTCTAAGGGCTGGGATTACAGCTATGTCCTGCCACATGTGACAATTTTAAAGCATTTTAAAAGTGCAATTCGATCTCCTGGGCAGCGCAACATCTGAAGCTCAGGCTATGTTGATTCTAAGCATTTATTATTTTAAGAAACACATTGGTGGGGCTGGAGCCACAGCTCAGCAGTTAAGAAAGAGCAACCACTGCTTTTGCAAAGGACCCAGGTTCTGGACCCAGTACCCAAGTGGCAGTCCATCGTTTTCCATAACAGCAGTTCCAGAGGATTCAATACCCTCTCTGGCCTCTGTGGATGCTGCACACGTATGGTGCCCATGCTTACATGCAGGCAAAACACTTCTATACATAAAATAAAGTCAATCTTAAAAAGTAAAGAACTGGGCTGGAGAGATGGCTCAGCGGTTAAGAACACTGACTGCTCTTCCTGAGTACAAATCCCAGCAACCACATGGTGGCTCACAACCATCTGTAATGAGAGCTGAGGCCCTCTTCTGGTGTGTCTAAAGACAGCTACAGTGGACTTACATACAATAAATAAATAAATCCTTAAAAAAAATAATAAAGAATTACGTTTGGTGTTGGAGAGAGGGCTCGGCAGTTAAGGGCGTGTGCTGACCTCATTTCCCAACACCTGTGTCAGGTGGCTCACAAGCCGCCTGTAATTCAAACTCTGGAGGAGTCCATGCCCTGGTCTCCTTGGGCACCTGCACACATGTGCAGGAATCCACTCTCCCATACTCATAAGTAAAAAATAATAATAGTTTTAAAAGGGAAATACATACTTGTATGAATTTTTTCTTTGTTTCCTTTTTTGTTTGATTTTTATTTTGTAAGGCTGGTCTTGAACTTACTATGTAACTGAGGGTGTTCCTGAATTCTCAAGTGCTTCTGGTTCCAGAGGTTTGTGCCACCACATCTGGCTGCTTTAATACATGAACTTATGTTTACTCACCTAGGATGCATGCATCCATGCCCCTGCTGTGGTCACTCTGTGCCACCCATGACTTTACTCTGTAATTTTCTTAGCCCCGCACTCACCCCAAAGCCTAACTTCTACAGGTAGCTTTAACAGCATCCACTAATATGCTTTTATTACATTTTTTAAAATTTTGGGATATTTATATGTGTGCAAATTTGTGGTCATGATAATGCCACAGTGTCCTTGTAGGAGCCAGAGGGCAAATCTCAGAAGTTGACTCTCTCCTGCTACCATGTAGGCCCTGGGGAATGAACTCAGGTTGTCAGATTTGGCATCAGGACCCTTATCCACTGGGTCATCTCAACAGCCCTGTACCTCATTCTTATATGTGTAACATTTGTCTTAGTTAGGGTTTCTATTCCTGCACAAACATCATGACCAAGAAGCAAGTTGGGGAGGAAAGGGTTTATTCAGCCTACACTTTCACCCTGCTGTTCATTGCCAAGGGAAGTCAGGACTGAAACTCAAGCAGGTCAGGAAGCAGGAGCTGATGCAGAGGCCATGGAGGGAGGTTACTTACTAGCTTGCTTCCCCTGGCTTGCTCAGCTTGTTTTCTTATAGAACCCAAGACCACCAGCCCAGGGATGGCACCACCCACTAGGGGGCCTCCCCCTTTGATCACGAATTGAGAAAATGCCTTACAGCCAGATCTCATGGAGGCACTTCCTCAAGGGAGGCTCCTTTCTCTGTGATAACTCCAGCTTGTGTAAAGTTAAAAACCAGCCAGTATATATTTGTTTGTTTGTTTGTTTATAAAAGCAATGTATTTATTTTCTTTTATGTGTTTGAGTATTTTGCCTGCATGTACAAAGTAAGATCAGCACACGTGTAAAGTGCCTGCAGAGTCTAGGAGAGATGTCAGATGTCCTGGAACTAGAGTTAGAGACAGTTGTCTGCCTTTGTTTGGGTAATGAGAATTTAGCCTGGGTTTTTTTTGGAAGAACAGTGAATACTTTTAACTACTGAGCCACCTCTCCAGACCCTAGATTCATTTCTTAAAAGTAATATGAATGTGAGCTGACTCTCGTCATCCAGTGAATTATTCAACCTTCCAGGTGAGTGATCTCAGGTCTGCGTGTCCCAGCGTGAACTAAAAGTGACGGTTGATCAGTTTGCAAGATGCTTTCCTAGAGGTCGCTGAGGACTCAGCAAGAACCGTCTGGATTCTGTCCTTTCCTAGAAATTCCTTCTGTGGAAACGGAGTGGACGTTTGTCAAGGGTGGGACACCTGGAGTGGAGAGGTGGCTCAGCAGTTAAGAGCACTAACGCTTGATTAGGACCCAGTCTGATTCCCAGCACCCACAGGCGGCTCACAGCCATCTGTAACTGCAATCCCAGGAAATCCAATGTCCTCTTCTGATCCCTGGAGGCACCAACCATATATGTGGCACAAATACATACATAAAAGCAAAACACTCACACATAAAATGAATAAATCCAATTTTTTAAAAAAAGTTAAAGAAGCCGGGCATGGTGGCGCACGCCTTTAATCCCAGCACTCGCGAGGCAGAGGCAGGCAGATTTCTGAGTTCGAGGCCAGCCTGGTCTACAAAGTGAGTTCCAGGACAGCCAGGGCTATACAGAGAAACCCTGTCTCGAAAAACAAACAAACAAAATTAAAGAATGGAGCAGGTATGCCAATTCTGTTTTACTTTCACAGTTTACATGCAAACACACTATGTAAAATCACACAAGGTTGATTAAGGTACTTGCTTCTGCATTCAGTCCTCAGAACCCACGTGATGGAAGCAGAGAGAGGAAGAGAACAGATTCCCACAGGTGTGCTTTGTCCTCTACCTGCAGTGTGTAACACATGCATGCATATATATATATATATATATATATATATATATATATATACACACACACACACACACACGCATGTGCACACACATGCATACAGAGACATAAAAATAAATAAATAAAATGTAATTAAAAACCATATGCGTGAAGTTTGGTGTGTGAAACAAAGTACACAGTCTCTACAACCGATCTAAACACAAACCCATGGTTTGTCAACCAAACCTGGCAGTGAGTTTGAAATACTCCGCATGTAAGCCATGGCTGAAGTGTTGACATACACTCAGAGAGTTCAGACAGCCCCAGGGGGCTGATGGGCACCGGAAGGCTTCACCGGCCTGGGGATAACCATTTTCATCTAGGCTCAGAACTTCATCTTTTTAGGTTCCCAGGGATGATCAGATACAAAGCTGATGACCAGTAAGGACCAGCTCCCCAAGAGCTGATGTATAACCTAACCGCCGGCCTACTTACCTTACAGTAAGCTTTGTAAGAGCCTCTCACCCTCCAAACCTTCCTTTTTCTCCGTGGTAGACATACTGGAAAGGTCAAGTTAGCATCAGGATGTTGCTCGGTATAGCATCAAAATGAGTCAAGTTGGCTAAATGGTTATAACATTTAATAGACTCGGGATAAGGAGCCGGAGACTCCGTCTCTGAAGATGAGATGTGTCTGGGACCAGGACCAGACTGTTGGGTCCCTTTTACTTAGACTGTTCTGGAATGAACCCACTTTCTTCCTGCCATGATTACCTGAGTCTCTGTAATTCAGTCTTCCTTTATACTTGCCTAAGAACCTGGGCAAGGCTTTGGTGATGTCTGCCATTTGGGAATTCTTAGAGAGCCATCCTCTCCTAGGAAGTGACTGTAGCTGGGGGGGAGTGGGATGTCCTGCTCACAGGCCTGGCTCAGGAGAGGGGTTTGTCCACCTTGTTATACACGAGCCACAGCAGAGCCAATGGACAAAGTAACTGCCCAATTCTGAACTGGGTCTTTGGGGCAAAGGCTCCGGGGACTGTACCTCTCTGAGTCCTCTTGCCTGTATTCCCAGGGGGGTTATATTGTCTTTTCAGGGGACTGTCAGGCTCCCTCGGACTCTGTTTTCCACTGTCACCTTCCTGATCTCGAGTTTCACTGCCTCTCGCCCACCTTTACTCTCCAGGACCAGGCCAGGGTCACCTCTCCATGTGAGGCCTCCCAGAAGTCCAGGGTGGACAGACAACTCTTCCCCGACCACCCTTAGTGCTTACTGATAAAGCACTGGTTATCAGTAATGGTTAAAGCTTACCAAGCACTTTCCAGGTGGGACATCTATTACTCCACCCTCAGCTTACCAGAGACAGGGTCTGAGTACAAGTCCTTTGACAGAAGGGCCTGGGGTCTCAAACTTTGCACATGCTCCCCTGGGTCTCCCCTGTCCTGTATTTGAGCACATACCTGCCTTTTACACTAGGACAAGAGTCAGAAAACAAGTCCCCTTGAGCTAGGAGTGATTGTGGCCTGTTTTCATATGGCTCAAGTGGAATAGTTCCTAGGAGCTGGAGAGATGGGTCAGTAGTTAAGAGCATTGGCTCCTCTTTCAAAGGACCCAGGTTTGATTCCCACCTTCCCATATGGAAGCCTGAAACCATCATAACTCCAGTTCCAGGGGCTCTGATGCCCTCTTCTGGCCTCTGTGAGGGCTAGGCATACAAATGGTGCACACACACACACACACACACACACACACACACCACATGTAGAAGTCAGAAAATAGCTTTCAGAAGTTGGTTCTTGCCTTTGTCTTTTTGAGACAGGGGCTAGCCTGTTTCTGTTGCTGTGCTGGCTACTCCAGGCTCGTCGCCCCATTAGCTTCTGACTCTCCAATCTCCCTCTCCCATCCCATAGGTGTGGTGGGGTCACAGGCACACCCCACCACATCCAGCTTTTTATGAGGGCCCTTAGGGTTACCTGGCCAGTACTTTTGACAGCTGAACTCCCACAGTCTGAGTTTTTGTTACATATTTAAAACTTAGCTAAGGAGGAGGAAAAGAAGGAAGAAGAGGGAGAGGAGGTGATAAGAGAAGGGAGTATATGGGAGCCCAAAGCCCGAAGAATTTTCATCCCTGGTTGGCGTGGGACTGCAAGCCTGTGGTGGACACAGAGATGAGCAGATGTCTGGGGATTTCTGGCTAGCCTAAGTAGCTGTATTTGCAGGTCCCCGGCCAACAAGATAGCCTAGCTCAAAAAACAAGGAGGAGCAGGCTAGACCACTGAGTAAGTAAAGGTGCTCGCCCCCAAGAAATCATCTTCTGAACCCCAGGCTAGACCACTGAGTAAGTAAAGGTGCTCGCCGCCAAGAAATCATCTTCTGAACCCCGCACATGTGCCACAGCACATGGGTTCTCTTCCCGTAGACATGTACACATACAAACAGATGAAGGAAAAAGAAAAACAAACAAACAAACATACAAAGTGGATAACAACTGGAAAATACCACCAGAAGTTGAAGTTGACCTCTGGTCTACACACACACACACACACACACACACACACACACACACACACACACAGAGGCATGCTCATGCATGCATGCAGGCACACACGCATACATGCATATGATTGAACACACTTACTCCTATTTTCCTGCTTGCTCACTATAAACTTCAGGTATGTGTGTGTGTGTTTGGCAGTGAAGGAAGAAGAGAGAAGGAAGGTGGAAACCAGCAACCTTCTGCTTTCAGACCAGTGGGTCAGCAGAAGGTGAAGCAAATAACTGCAGAAACCTCCACCTGACCTCAAATCTCCATGCATGACTCTACTGTTAAGAAACACAATGGCCGCAGAGCAGTGGTGGCGAATGCCTTTAACCCCAGCACTTGGGAGGCAGAGGCAGGTGGATTTCTGAGTTTGAGGCCAGCCTGGTCTACAGAGTGAGTTCCAGGACAGCCAGGGCTATACAGAGAAATCCTGTCTCAAAAACAACAACAACAACAACAAAACAAACAAACAAAAAACAAAAAAGAAAGAAAGAAAGAAAGGAAGGAAGGAAGGAAGGAAGGAA
Source organism: Mus pahari (assembly GCF_900095145.1). Taxonomy (NCBI): domain Eukaryota; kingdom Metazoa; phylum Chordata; class Mammalia; order Rodentia; family Muridae; genus Mus; species Mus pahari. The sequence goes on along the minus strand of NC_034591.1, from coordinate 100,286,483 downwards.
GGAAGGAAGGAAGNAAGAAAGAANNAAGAAAGAAAGAAAGAAAGAAAGAAAGAAAGAAAGAAAGAAAGAAAGAAAGAAAGAAAGAAAGAAAGAAAGAAAGAAAGAAAGAGGAAAAAAAAGAAACACAATAGCTACAGGCCTGGACCCGGAACCATTGCTCTGGGTACCTGCAGCCTGAAACTCTCCCGTGCTACTCTTCCACCCCCTCCCTCCTCAAACCTGCTGGGAGCCCCACCTGCACCTGCACCTGCACCTGCACCTGCACCTGCACCTGCACCTGCACCTGCACCTGCACCTAGAGCCTGGCTCCACTCAGCAAGCCTGTCTCAGCCCTCTGCCCAGTTAAGCCCTTCTCTTTCTTCTCTCTCATTTCCATTAGCATCCAAAACAGGTTCACATGTCTCATCCTCAAAGACAAAAGCCAAAGCTGAGGCCGCAGGTCAGAGATGGCATAGCATACACGAGGCCCTGGGCTTCCTTCTTTTTGAACAGTACATGAACAGTAGCAGTGAGGGGGCTTAGTTGCCAGTGTGCTTGCTCAGCGTGTAAGGGAGAGCTTTAGTCCTTGGTACTGCATAAAAATCTGGGTGTGGTGGGCTGGAGAGATGCTGCACTAGTTGGGATCCATTGGAAAAAGTCTAGTGGTGGTGTGCACCTGCAACCCCAGGGCTGGGGAAAAGGTAGCAGGGCAGAGATAGGCAGATCTCTGGAGATGCTGCTAGCCAGCCTGGTCCACTGGTGAGCCCCAGATTCAGTGAGGGAGCCCTCAAAGGTAACATGGAGAACAGCTGAGGAAGACACCTAACACTGACCTCCAACCTCCACACACACGCTTACACACATGTACCTGTGCATGTACACACACAGGAACTTGTATAATCATACAACACACTGTCTGTAAGTGTTATGGTGACCCACACCTTAATCTCATCTCTCAGATGGAGGGACATAGGAGAGGTAGAAGTTCAAGATCATCCTCTGCTACGTAGTAAACTCAAGGTCAGCCTAGACTTTGTCTCAAAAATTAAATAGATAAGTAATTTTTTTTAAAGCTGAATGAAGACTTCCCTTGATCCTGTGCTCTGCTCCAGAGACTTCTGCTCTTGGACAAAGCCCTCAGTTGTCCAAATGATTAACCGACTTCCAAACACTGAGCTCACCTGGTGCTGCCGGTGCTCTACCACGGAACCAGCTCCCCAGCCCAAGCTTTTTCCTTTTATCTCCTCTCAGCAGTAAAACCAAATAGTCTGTCTAACATAAAGACCTACTCTGTCTTTTCCCATAAACCCTTTCAGGTCCCCCAAATTCTCAGCATCGAGCTCAGAGCTCCCACCAGCATGGGACCTACTGTCTTGCCCATGGACCACGGCAGGGGCTGACGGTCTTGCCCTATTATACATCCACAAGGAACCTGTCAGGCCTCTCCTTTCCAGCTTGGTCTTTAGGCCTGAAAACACCCCATTCCATCTATTAGGCACAAGCTAAGTAACATCAGGGCACTCTCCAGCCCTTGCTCCTTTGGCCTCTCCCTCATTGCCCATCTTTGCTGTGCTAACTCTGATCCACCCTCCTGTCTTGGTGTGAACACCCTTCCTCCTGGAAGCCTTCCTTGACCCTCTCACACCTCTATGCATCCACACCGCCCTCATTTCCAAGTGTCCTGTGATGTGACTTTGTGCCTCACTACACAGAAGCCAATTGAACAAAGACAGCATCTGCCATGTTCCATTTTTAAATGGCTCAAGGCTTACAGTGAGTAAGACCTTAGTAACTATTACTTGAGTGAGTGAATGAAGTCTGTTGACTTCCACACTGAGCGGCCGGCCTTGGCTTCCTCCTCTGATTTATAAAGAGGGGGTAGTTCTGGCCCTAGAAGGCCGACCCCAGAGGACTGGAGAAGCTTTCAGTCGTACACAGAGAAGGGACATATTCTAAAAGAGCAATATGCAAGATCGATCGTAAATGAGAGCGGGTTCGAGGCTGACATGGGAGCCCAAGTTCCCTCCATCCTGCTGACGTGTGGAGAACCATTCAGAACTTTCGAGAAAGTGTCCTGATGAGGGACGAGAGATGTAGTTCGGTTGATGGAGGTCTGGCCTAGCGTGCATGACGTCCTGGGCTCAACCCCCTAGCACCATGTGCACCAGACAGCAGGAAAAGCAAGACTTCAAAACCATCCTCTGTAGCCACATAACAAGTTTGAGGCCAGCCTGGGCGATATGAGACACTGTCAAAAATGAGAGCAAACACTCCCACTCAGAGCTAAGCTGACCCACTTCGCGTGCACCTTTCAACTCTTTTCATGTCGTGACAGGAATGTTCTCAGAGCATATGTATCTCCTAAGAACCTTCTGGCAAGTTCTTCTTGCTCTCAGGCTGCTGAGCGGAGGCCAGAGCAGCCTGGATTTGGAGCGTGTTCTCAAGGCTCTGGAGCGTTAAGCTCTAGTTATTTCTGAATCACCCCTGAAGAGCCCTCCACTATTGGGTGCATTCCAACCTGGGCCGTTCTCTTTCCAGCCTCTCCTCTTTCAGGCAGGCAGGTGTCGGTTTGAGAAAGGTTGAGGTTTGGGGTAATTTATTTGCTCATAAAATGGGGGGATCACCCCTACCTCACCTGATTCAGCACTCCCTCAGACAAGGTCATTCATTATTAGTGAGCAGCCAGACAGGACCCCCCCCCCCCACGTCGTCGGAATGCCAAAGAGACAGAATTAGTAACAGTCTATCTTATTAACTGCCTGGCCTTCCACCATCGATCACATCAGAAGCACCACTGCACATACAGTCCCGATTATGTGCAGGGCGGGGGGAGGGCAAGGCTCAGCAGAGCCCCAAAAGCCACTTAAATCTACACAGCAGTGACTCCTTCCAAAGCCTGAAATGTCCCCTAAACTAATAAGCCCCCGACAAAGCATGGCCAGGGAAAATTCCTTGCGGATTTGAGATTTTCACTCTCTTAAGCTCCTAACTCAATAAAGCAGGCACTCCCTGCAGCAAATTAAGTGCTTTTATGAAGGCGGCCCCTCCCCCCACTCTCTTTGATGTGTGATTAGTCCCCTAATGCCAGGGCATGGGGTCTGTAAGAGACACCTTCAGTTGTCTTCTGTTAACTCCAGAGGCCCAGAGTCCACTGGGATTTGCTGATTCTTTGAGTCTGGAAACTTCTGAGACTTCTGGCTTCCCAGACCTGGGTCCTACAGTCTGTTAGCTGGGAGGAATGCTAGCCATGACAAATCCCAAGCAGGCCTGACTAAGCCTTTGTGGTCGTCTTGTGGTCGGTTGGTTTTGTTTGATTGGTTGGTGGGTTGTTTGGGGTTGTGTTAGTTTGCTTGCTTGCTTTAAATTACTGTTGTTGGTCTTTTTTTGTTTTTGCTTCTGGGGGGGGGGTTGCTTTTGTTTTTGTTTATGTTTTTTTACAACAAGGTAGCACTGTGTAGTCCTAACTAGCCTGGAGCTTGCTAAGTTGTTGACCAGGTGGCCTTGAACTCACAGAGATTGATCTGGTTTGCTTTGGGAGTGCAGGAATTGAAGTCACAAACTGTCAGTGAAGGCAGGGGGTAGGGGTAGGGGTGGGGGGTGGGGTAAGGACTCTCTCTCTCTGCCCAGGGAGGGGGAGAAGTCAGTCCCTCTCCCCCTGGCCTCCGAGAAGGGCTTTTTAAAGCTTTCTTCTCTATTTTTCCACCTTAAGTGGAAGAGACTGTCCCTGGGGCAGACTGTCTCAGAGCCCTCCCTCTCAGGTGGTAAATGACAGTCCTGCAGGCTGAGCGCTGGCAATCTGAACTGCCCTTTCCCATCTTGTGAACCCTGGTTAGAGGTCTCAGGCTCTGCAGCTGTGGGTATTTAGCTCCAACTCCAAAAGAATTGCCTTCAGCCCTAGGTCTTCCCCTGAAAGCCAGACCGGTGTCCCCAGAAAGGGCTAGGGGGGTGGAGGGAAATGGCTAATAAGCTTGGAAGAGCACAGAAAAGTCCAAGAGACCTCAAGCTGGAGGGTCACACAGGCAGGGGGTGTGGGTGCGAGAGTGTGTGTGCACGTGTGTGTGTATATGAGTGTGTGTGTGTGTATGAGTGTGTGTGTGCACGTATGTGTATGAGTGTGTGTGTGTGAGTGTGTATGTGTGTATATGAGTGTGTATGTGCACGTGTGTGTATGAGTGTGTATGAGTGTGTATGTGTATATATGAGTGTGTGTGTGCACGTATGTGTATGAGTGTGTGTATGAGTATGTATGTGTGTATATGAGTATATGTGGGTACGTGTGTGTGTGTGTGTGTGTGTGTGTGTGTGTGTGTGTGTGTATGTAGGCCTGTAGTTGACATCTGAATCCTTCTTCACTCGCTCTCCATTCTGTTTATTGAGGGAAACCTTAACCCAGAGCTCAGCACACAGATTCTGGCTAGTCTAGGTAGTCACTTGTTCTGGGGAGTGCCTTGGCTGAGATTACAGATGACCACTGCTCCTGTCTGGCTTTTACATGGATTCCAGGGGTCTAAGCTCCGGTTTTCACAGTCGCCCGGATAGTACCTTATCCACTGAGCCAGCTCCTTACACCCTCCTGCTTTCTTCCATGGCTCCACCTCTGGAGCCCACTCTGCTTGTCCAAACTCTGCTAAGAATGACGAGCCATTCAGACTTACGTCCCTTCTTCCTCCAGGAAGTCCTCCCCGTGTACTCCAGCTGGACTGGAACATTCCCTTCCATAGCATTTAGTTTGAACCACTTGACATTTATAGTATTCCAGGGTTGTTGCATAGATCACTATTCCATCATACATTCTCTCTCTCTCTCTCTCTCTCTCTCTCTCTCTCTCTCTCTCTCTCTCTGCCTATTCATGTGTCACATGTGTGTGAAGGTATATATTTCAAGATGAGAGAACAAGCTAGTTCCTTAGTTCTGCCCACCATTATTTAGACTCTCACTAGTCTGGAACTTCCTTAGGCTAGGCTGGCTGGCCACAGTTCCTGGAATGGGCATATCTTCATCCCCTGGCTGCCACCGAGGTTACGAGCACACAGCACCACTGTTAGCTTATTTTACATGGATTCTGGAGACAGAATTCAGGTTCCCATTTCTCCAAACAAGCACAGCCCCTCGGCTTTTGAAGTGCCATTTCTTTGACAACAACAACAATCATTTATGTTTGCTCCCTATGGTTTAGAGTTCTGGCAGCTGAGAAGGTGCTCACCCATGGACGTGCTCCCCCACAGAACTCAGGCTGTGACACCACTCCCCCCCACCCCCAGCAGGAGATTTGGCCCAGCCTGGGCCCCCAGCCCTGGCCACGCCCCCTCCTCCATCCCGGCTCCCTCTCACCTGGCTGACTCCTTCCACTCCATCTGGTCCCCATCATGCTGTAGAGTGTCCATCTCTGTGAAGAGGGTGGGGTTGGGAGCCTCATCTTCCTCCCCCAGGATGTCCTGCAGCTGCTCAGCAGCTGGAGACCCTGAAAAAATGAAGGAGTTGGGTCTGCGGGGTGCCCAGAGGCCAGGAGGGCCCGAAGGCCCACAGGAACAGAGCAGGCACCTGGGCAAGGGAGGGGAATTTCTCCATTCTGTAAGGCTCAGTCCATTTTCTGGGTCAGCTGAACTCTTGCCCCTTTGCACTGGGTTGCAGGTGTTAACCTTTGAGAGAAGCAGGAATTTCGGCTGTGCTTAGATTCCAGGGTCTTATAAATGACAGTGAAGGCTGGGAAATGGCCAAAGACACAGCAGCAGCAGGATCCAGGAATGAAAAAGTGAAATGTGACCCATCCACACAAAAGCCTAGAACTCTCTCTCTTGCTCCGCTAGGTCCCTGGGCAGTCAGTGGTCATGAGGCAGCAGCAGCATCCGCGGAAAGGCGGGGCTAGAGCATCCTTCAGGCTTTCACACTGGTGAGGGGGGGTTGATTCCTGAGTGTCCCACCTCCTCACAGTGACCTGCCAGAAGCCACCTCCTGAACATTTCTCAGGTGCCTCCTTTCCACTTCCTCCCTCTTCCCAGTGTGTCTAGTGGCTCCGCGCCAGGCATCGTCCTTGGGACTGGGAAATAAAGCTGTGGAGATGATCCACGGGAAACAACCAAGTAAACAAATCCATAAACAACTGTTTGGGATAGTGGTGAGGGCTCTGAAACAAAACAAAACAGAAAAGACAAAACAACCAAGGGAAACAGGAAGCTATAGAGTGTACGCTGGCCACAAAGCCCCTCTGAAAATGGCATTTGGGTTGTGACTTGGACACGGGAAGGAAATGTGCCTAAGTGTTGTAGATGCCCTGTGGTGAGCATGCACATGCGCAGGGCAAGGCTGCAGCTCAGTGAGCCACCCAGGAAGATGACAAGATGTCAAAAGATGGTCAACGCCCAGGCTGAAGGCACCCCTGGCTCCCCTGCCTCCTCCCATCTCCTCCAGGTTTTACAGACTACACCTTCCTCATCAGCCTGATTCAACCTCCCACCAAATGTCCGCAGACTGACCTCATGAAGCGGTCCACCTCTCTGAGTCTCTTATCTTTTCAGTTTCTCTGACTTCTGCCTTCACTTATTGATCACTTGGTTCTTCCCTGTCAGTATTTTGAAGAACTCTATTCAAACCTTCTAACCTCTCTCTCCCCTGAAACTTCCCGGTAGAGCCAGACATTCAGAAGCACCCAGACAAGGACCCACAGACCACGATGATCTTCATGTCGGACGTGTCCCGGAGTCCACCTGAACATGAGTCACACCGTTGCCGCTTACGCGTGAGGATGATACCCCTGTCACAAGGCTTAGACCACAGACGGCCTTATTGCCTCTTACTGCCACCAACCCCAGGATGCAGGCTCAGCACCCATGGAAGAAAGCCTCTGGCTGTGGAACATTCTGCTTGGCCTTGTCTGCACTCTTCCTGTGTCCCTCAGAGCCAGTCCCAACCATTAGTCCCTCTCTGTAAGCTTCTTGGGCTTCTATCCCTCTTCCACGAGGAAATAAAGCCACTTAGGTGTGAAGTCCACCAGATTCCTCTCTGCTGGCCTATACCCTGCTGCCAACCACCCTTGGGGCCAATCCTTCCTCCACTCACCGTCCTCAGCACCTTGCCCAACAGCCTCTGCCGCCTCCCCAGCCTCATCACCTCTGGGCACCCCATCCATGGCCTGGCAGCAGCCAAGTTCACTCTTTAAATATTCCTGCTTGTGCAGTGGACTTCCAGAATCACAGTGTTCTTTGAACAGGACCCAGTCCACGCAGGGTAGAAAAAATTATCCTAGCAGAAAAAGAAGTGCCAGTAACTTCTGTGTCTATAGACCCACAATGGACGTCACTGATCTAGATATATTTGAAATGTTTCTATTATTTTAAACTTATTTCACTGGCTTATTGAGTTTAAGGAAATTTCTCTTTCTTTCTTTCTTTCTTTCTTTCTTTCTTTCTTTCTTTCTTTCTTTCTTTCTTTCAAGGTCATTTGTGTAGGCATAGTGCCTTTATGGCAATACACCTTTAATCCTAGCTCCTGGGAGGCAGATGCAAAGGAATTTCTTTGAGGTTGAAGCCAGCTTGGTCTACATTGTGAGTTTCTGGAAAGCCAGGACTACAAAGAAAGATCCTATCTCCTAAATAAATAAATACACAAATACATAACCAACCAACCTAAAACAAACAAACAAACAAACAAAAACCTCATTGTTTTCTCTTTTCTCCCTTCAAGTTGGGGGATGACCATGGTTCCTTGATTCTGAAGAAACAAACCAATTCCCTTTGGGATCAGTCTATTAGCTATTGCTCGGTTTGGGTTTTGCCTTGCTGGGAACAGGACCCAGGACCTGTTTGCACTTAGCAAGCAGTGCACCACTGGGCTACATCCCTAGCCCGGACAGCAACTCAAGTGTAGATTTGCTCTCATGGATTTCCAGTTGAAAAGCTTTGGGTGGCTCTTCATTACCTAAAGCTTGGGTTTGGTGATATGGTTCAAACCATCGCCGGCAATCTGGACCTAGCCTAGTGCATCCTTTCCTCTGCTGTGCCCAAGCCCAGCCACATCAGACCACACACACCATCCACCCCTTGGGCCTCTGTCCCCTATTTTGTATATCTGCAATCTTCCACATCCGTCCAGGCCAGGAGAAGGTAAATAAATGGACAGATCCGTAAGAGGTAGCAGATTAGAAAGCACAGGCAGGGCAGGGGTCTATGAGAGCACCAGCCTTTCTGGGCAGTACCTGCTCCCAGGAACAGCTGAGCGCTGGAGTCTCCGGAGGTTGGTGCTGCCTCTGGCCCCAGCCTGCTTCTGTGGCTGCTACTCTGGCTGCGGGTCTCCTCCAGTATCCTCTTCCCCACAAAACAAACTCACTTTTGTTTCCAGTTAAGCAGCAAGGGAGGCGTGGAGGAGGAGGGCAGGAGAAGGACGAGAGGGAAGGAGGGGGATTGGGGCTCGAGAGAAATAGCGATGGGTATGAGAGATTTCGTGGAAATCCTGGGAGAAACCAGCAAATGAGAAAGAAAGGGGGCTGGGGAATCTGAGGTATGATAGAGAGAGGAGGCTTAGCGATGAAGCTCAAACAGGGACCTGTGTGCGCCACAGCAGCACGATGGTGGCAGCTGAGGACTGTGTGAGAACACCTAGCGCTGCCCCTCCCCCGCCCGCTCCCCGCGTGCCTCCCCCGCGCCCCTCCACCCCGCCTCCCCGCGAGCCCTTCCGGACAGACCTGGAGGCTCCAGTAGAGCAGGGCACCTCTCCTCAGGCTCCTTTATAAAAAGGCTGGGGCCGGGAGGTAGCACTTGCACACAACCCCCTAGGGCCTTGTTAAGAGCTTGAGATTTTGGTGGCAGGTGAGCAGGTTGTAATAGCTTGGCAGGCCTGATGCCCTGGCCAGGACAGCCTCACCAACCTCTGGGAGTTGGATGTGGAGGTTGGGTTGCTGTTGGGGGGGGGGGATGCTTGCTGTAGGCTCTAGCGTGTTACACGGGGCTGGATTAGCTCCCTTCACAACTTTAAACCCAGTTCCTGGACTTGCTGTTTGTACCCACTTCTACGACGAAATGACAAATGTTGTCACTGAGTGGATGTTTTCTGGGAGCCCATGGACAGCAGGAACTGGTGACTTCGGGGGCATGTATGAACCCCATGGGGGAATTACTTTGCTCTCTGAGAAACCTCTAACCTGGGGTTTGGCTCAGAGAGCTTACCATGTGCAAGGTTGAACGGAGGTCACAGGCTCTGAGGCAGCACTACAAACTCCTGACGTCTTAGAATTGGGAGGGGGCTTGATGGTGATGAAATGCAAACCTTCAGTTCAAAGATAAAAAATGGGGAGTTGGTGGACACCTCAGAAAGCCCTGGTGCCGGTGAGTTGACTGGGGAGAGCTGGCTACATACTGCCCCATGCCCGGGTCCCTGACCACATGTCATACTTGAAGTTAGAAGATCAAGCAGGGTCTGTTTGAGATGGGGGTGAAGTGCAGCCCAGATGGCCTCCAGGCTCTGAGACACAGGATGAGGGTGAAGTCTGAGATTACAGGCCAGGGCACTGCTGCTGTCGCAGCATCATCAGAGGGGACTGAGGATCGAACGGGGCCTCTGTTATGCTGGGCCAGCCCTCTACTCACTGAGCTAAGTCTAGCTACAAAACTAGCTCCAATCTGAGACATCCTCCTGTATCACACTCCTAGCTCAGGGATCACAGGTGTGTACCACCATGCCTGGCTCCCACCCTGCCCATATAAAGAAACAGAAATATGATCAGGTTCATGGGGAGCTCCAAGCAAAGTCACTATCACAGAGACCCCAGCAGTGGGCATCCCAGGAGCGCCCCCACTGAGGGTCCTGGCCTCACACTCTACTTTGAGTGTGGTTCCCACGCCCACCCCTTGCCACCACCCGGTCTTACTGAGTCCTACTGAAGCAGCCTCTGCAGGACACACCAAGTCAGGGGCAGGGTCTACCTCCACACCCAAAGAAAGATTTCAAAAGAAACTAGAGAGACTGTTAACGTTGTAGAGAGGCCAGAGCTAGGCTCATCTCTTGATGCTGTGAATTATTAGCAGTATCATATTGGCAATGCAGTAACCTCTGCGAGACTCAGTTTCCCTACTAATTAAGTAGAAATGATGGCATCCACTTCTCTAAATTGTAGTGGAGAATAATTGGATCCTAGCAATGTGGCCAGCACTCACCGGCCCCTCAAGTGATACTCCTGCCATTACGATTGTGGCTGTGACCAGCTTCCTATCATCAGCCTGTTCCCACCCTGAACATCCCAGGGACCTCATCCTTTTCACTGTCTGACCCTGCCCTGGCCACTTCTGCTGGGGCCCTACCCTATCACAGCCCCTCCCTCCTGCCCACTCATGGTTTAGCTTACCACATGTTGGACCACTGCATCAGGGACTTCCCTAAGGTGCTAGGGCCCCACATACACTTAGTATGTCACAAGCTAGCCCTCCTCATGAGCAGTGCCACAAGTAATGGCCCCTCTGGTCTGTAGTGGAAGAGGTGCATACTGTGGGCCCAACTGTTGAAACAGACTCAGGTAAGCTAGGGGCAGTGGCACACATCTGCAGTTCCAGGCACTTGGGAGATAGAAGCAGGAGGCTCAGGAACTCAAGTGTAAAGTGAGTTCTGGGCTAGCCTGGGCTACAGAAGACCCTGTTTTACAAAAAAAAGAAGAAAGAAAGAAGAAAAGATGAAGAGAAGAAGAAGAAGAAGAAGAAGAAGAAGAGAAAGAAAGAAAAAGAAAGAAAGAAAGAAAGAAAGAAAGAAGAAAGAGAAAGAAAGAAACAAAAAAAGGACGAGGAGGGAAAGAATAATGTGAGGAGGAAAAAAGGAAGAGGAGAGGGAAGAGAACACAAGAGAAGGGGAAGGGAGGAAGAGGAAGAGGAAGGGAAAAAGAGAAAGAGGGAGAGGAGGAGAGAGAGAAGGAGGAAAAGGAGGAGGAACGGGCTTGGGCTTGGAGGGGAAATGTGTGTGGCAGGAACTAAGCTTATAGAAGCACACAGAGTAGCTTTGGAGGTTTTTTTTTTATGTTGTTTTTTTGTTTAATGGAAGTGCACAGGTGAAGACTGCTTGCCCCACCCCCTAGCCCCACCCTTAGCCCCGCCCCCAGAGAGCTTGCTCTACCCCCAACCCCACTCCCAGCGAGGAGCAAGGGCTTCAGAACCCTAGGAAAGCTTGGGGAGCAGTTAGCGCCACCAGAAAGTCAGTGACTTAGGCCTCTGAGGGAGCCTTTCTTGTTTCCCCTCCCCCTCGGCCCACTTCCGTGACATCGCTGTCTGCTGACCCGGGGCTTACACAGCAGGGGCACTCACTAAATAGTTTCTGGGTGAGTGACTTTGACTAAAATCATGAGCACATCAACGATGGATTAGCTGCCACAAGAAAGGAGCTAAGTGCCTGAGACGGGGAACAGGCACTGGGGTGGGGCTGTAGGGGGTGCAAGCTGCTGTGGCACTGGGCCACAGAATACAGGGGAGAGGGAGACAAAGCCCATTCTTGCCAAGTGTGTGACGCGAGTGTTAGAGAGAGGCCTTGAGAACTTCATGCCCCGGTGTCATGACTGAGAAATTCCTTTTCCTGGAGTTGTACGTCAACTCCAGATGTGTTGTTCTCTAAGGCAGGAGAGGAGAACCTGCCTGTTTGTGCTCCCAGGAGTCCCTCCTGTGGAAGATGGCTTTGGGGACATGGGCCCAGCCCTTTTCCCACCCCTGAAAGCGGTCTTTCAGCGATACAGGACGCCATAACCCATGAGGTCAGGAGTCGTTAATTAAACATCTGGTCCGTGACTGAAAAGTCTGAACCGAGTCTCTCAGTTAACGTCTCTCAGTTAACGGGGCCCTCCCTGATGATTCCTGGGAAGCTGAGGGTGCAGGCAGAAAGAGGAAGGAATAGATCTGCCACAAGCTGCTGGAGAGGCCATGCAGCCCAGGGAGGGGACTCAAGGTCGCTGCCTCCTCCAAGCCTGGCCTCTCTCTCTCTCTCTCTCTCTCTCTCTCTCTCTCTCTCTCTCTCTCCACTTAGCTGCCTACTGAAGCTGATCGTTGTAGATGAGACCCTCTCTTCCAGAGCACACACTAGTCCCAGGGTATAGGAGGTCACTCAGGATAGGTGCTTGTCAGAAACACTGACCACAGCAAAAACCTACCAAAGGTCGTCTTAACTGACATAGAAGTTATGTCATTTCTGTCCTCGTTGGATCTGCTGGCCTGCATGAGTATAAGAAGCACAAAGCCCTGGTCCCTAAGAGTTATTTCTTCAACTACCTGAGGCATTCTCCCATCTGGTCACAGGGGACAGACAGTCCAGTAGTTAAGAATGCTTGTTTCTTTTGCAGAAGGCCCAGGCTCAGTTCTCAACATATACTAAGTAGCTCACACTGCCTGTCACTGAGGTTGGACACCCTCTTCTGGCTTGAGTGGGCACCTTCATGTACACGGCACACATACATACCATCAGGAACACATGCATATACATAAAGTAAAAGAATCTGGGCATGGTGGCTCACACCTTTAATCCCAGCACTTGGGAGGCAGAGGCAGGCAGATTTCCGAGTTCGAGGCCAGCCAGGTCTACAGAGTGAGTTTCAGGACAGCTAGGACTACACAGAGAAACCCTGTCTCAAAAAAATAAAACAAACAAACAAACAAACAAAAAGAATCCTTTTTAAAAGGAAAGAAAAGTCACATTGACCTGGTATAGTGGTTCATGTCTATAATCTCATCACTTGGCTAAGGCAGGAGGATTGCTATGAGTCAAGGCCAGCTTGGACCATAGTGATTCTCTGTTGGCTCAAGGTGTAGGAGGGTCATTTCAGGTGAGAGCTATGCCAATGGGACTGCTAATGAATTTTTTTATGCCACTTCTCCTCTCTCCATTGGTGACTCTGTGGAGTGGCAGTGAACTGACTTGTAACAAACATAGTTACAATGGAAACAGTATCTGTGTGTGTGTGTGTGTGTGTGTGTGTGTGTGTGTCTACATATATCCAATCCCACCCAAGTATCTCTCTGTCTCTGTCTCTGTCTCTGTCTCTGTGTGTGTGTGTGTGTGTGTGTGTGTGTGTGTGTGTGTCCAATCCCACCCAAGTATGTTTCTTTACTATCAGTATAACTCTATATATGAAATTCTAAAGTGTGGAGAGTCTTCTTAAAAACTCTAAGATTGTGCTGGAGAGCTGGCGCAGCAGTAAAGAGCGTGCACTGTTCTTGCAGAGGACGCAAGCTCATTCCCAGCCCCCACGTCACGTGGCTCAACCACCTTTAACTCCAGGAAATCGGACACCTCTTCTGGACTCTATAAGCTCCTGAACTTATATGCATATGCCCCTATGTATACACAGGGAAACACAAAATTCAAAATAAAAATTTAAAATCTTTTAAAACTGCAAACCTAGGAATTACAAATAACGGGAATGGTTAGAAGGAGAAGTTCCTGGGAATCAGTAAAAGATGGAAGGGAGGCAAGGGGCTGTGAGGAGGGTCTGTGGGTGGGGGTGCTAGAGCTCAGACCCTGGGACACACACCGTGGAAAAAGCCCCCCCCCGCCATGTGTGTGTGTCTGTGTGTGTGTGTCTGTGTGTTTGTGTGTGTCTGTGTGTGTGTATGTGCTGAAACAAACAAACGCCACAAAGATTGGAGGCAAACAGAGGTGGAACAATCTGAAGAAAGAAAACAGCTCAAGGAGAGCCACTCTGGCTGTGTTCTGAAGAGGGGAGCTAGACAGGCATGTGGCTGCCTTCCCAACAGTGCTTTTGGATGGCATCAGGCAAATCTTGGTGTGTTTGGGGTTAGGACAATGACAGCCCAGGCTTATTTAAAAAGTCCCTTAGCCTTTTCCTTCTGAGTTCCCTAAGCCACTCTGCTCCTCAGGGCAGGGGAAGGGCATCAGTTTCAATGTAAGATCAAAGAGCTAGCCCATGTGAATCCCCGAGTGAAGGGTAACCCAGGAGGGGGGCAAACCAGCCTTCATCAGGGTCACCCGTTCTGGAGACCCAAAATGACAAAAAGATAATTTACTATGTCACAGCTGCCAATCCTAATCCTAGATGCACAAATGCCACACTGGATGTCCTCAGTGTTTGGTTTAGTGAATTTCGTGAATTCATTGTCATTCAAAAGCGAATGGTTGCAGCTAAGAGGGAGAAAGAAGCAAAAAATTAAGGACACATGAGGAGACTCAGAGGGAAGTGAGGTGGGTTAGAAGTGCTGAACCTGCAGGTCAGCGGCCTTGGAGAAACTTCCAGAAACCATGAGGCAAGAGGCTAGGGTACGAAAAGCCTCACCCAGAGGCTGGGAGATTACCATATGCACTGGGCAGACAGGAAGGCTGGAAACCTCTCGCATCCACCTCTAAGGTGTAGAGCATGCGCAAGGGAGAAGTCAGAGTATGCAGATGAGATAGAAAGGTGGATACTGTGCATATGACCCATAAAGGGTCACAACCCTCCAGACAGTATCCTTGAACTTCTAAGCTCCTCCCTCCCCTGCCCACTTCCTGTCTTGGAAGTGTCTGCCCTCCTTCTGTCTCTGCTACTGTCACTCTCCACTTGTCCCCGCCCAGGTTTCTCATTCAGGGCGTAAGAACCTGAATCTCTCAAAGGGTGCTCACTAGATTCACACCCACCAATAACAGCCACAGAATCGTTAAAGTGTTTTGATTTGTACGAATACGGGTATTTTGCCTTCATGTATGCCAGGGCATGATGTTCATGCAGTGCCCACAGAGGCCATCGGGGTGTGTTTTATCACCTGGGCCTAGAGGTACAGATGGTTGTGAGCCACCATGTGGATGCTGGGAATCCAACTCTAGTCCTCTGGAAGAATCGCCACTGAGCCACCTTTCCAGCCTTCACTGGAGGATTTTTAAGAATGGGGGTCTAGTATCTCATTTTCTCTTTCTCTCTCTCTCTCTCTCTCTCTCTCTCTCTCTCTCTCTCTCTCTCTCTCTCTCTCTCTGTGTGTGTGTGTGTGTGTGTGTTTCATTCATAAATCAAAACATTTGCCAAGCATGGTAGCGCATGCCTTTAATCCCAGCACTTGGGAGGCAGAGGCAAGTGAATTTCTGAGTTCAAGACCAGCCTGGTCTATAGAGGACAGCCAGGACTACACAGAGAAATCCTGTCTCAAAAAAAAAAAAAAATTGGGTGGGTGTGGAGGAGGTGTGTGCATTCATCCGCCAGGAGTTTAGAGCAGATTAATCACAAAAACACTCATTTTCCAGGGCAGAAAACGTTCCTCTTATCCATGCTCACTGTGGCTTGAAGGGTCTAGTCATAAAACATTCTAGGCTCGAAAGAAGCTTGAACAACCTATAAGAATTGAGTTCCTAAATTATGTTCACATTGAGAAAGGGATTGGTAATCAAAAAGAAAAAGATGGAGAGGGAGGAGAGAATATGCTATTTCCATCTATTCCTGCCAGCCTGTTTCACCATAGGCCAGTTTGGCTACTTGGAAGGCATGGTGACAAGAATGTCATTCACAGGCTCTGGAGTCTCCTGGTAATTTCGCAGCTTCACTGATTGCAGGCTAGATTGTGCTTTGTGTCTTTGAACTTTGGTCTCCTGAAGTAAATATAGGATAATGATATACCTCTCTCTCAGGGTAAAGTGGGGATTAACGAAGATGATTATACTGCCTGCTTCAAAGTATCGCAGAGCTACATCGAATCAGAATAGCACAGTACTGGCAAGCAACAGCAACAAATAAAAGCTTATGCAGAGCCATGGACCAGAAGAGAAAGGGCAGGCTACAAGTGGCCCGTGCATATGCCGTCAGCTGGTATTTGACAAGCATAGCAAGAATATACAACGGGGAAAGACCAGTTACTTTATTCATCTGTATTGGGACATCATGGAAACCACCTTCTGCCATCCACAAGAACTTACTCAAAATCGATTAAACACTCCAGAGTAAAACATCCAACTCAGTGACGGGGAAGGATGGCTCAGCGGTCAAAGGCATTAACTTCCAAGCCTGAGGACACAGGTTTGATCCCTGGTTCCCTGTTCCTACATGGTGGAAAGAGAAAACCAGCTCCCACAAACTGTCCTTTAGACTCCACACTTTCACCACAACACAAACCTCCGCCCGCAAAATGAGTGTAAAAATACTTATTAAAATTTTTTTCAGTCCACAAAACTTCCTTCCAAAATGGAGGAGTCACCTCTTAACAAAAGTTCCGGGGGTGATTTTTTGTTGTTGTTGTTTTTTGATTTGCCAACACAAGTGACAAAAGCCAGCAGGCAAGACAGCATCAAATGAAAGTGGCCAGCCACTGCAAACCTCAGCCCGATGAAAGTACCTCCTAGTGCCCGGGGTTCCAAGCGCATGACCACCATGCCTGGTTCACATGGTATTGGGCATCAGTGACCCAGAGCTTCCTGGGCACTGGGCAAGTGCTTTGAGTCAGAGGGACAAGGGCCTCGGGTCAGCTGTGTCAGTGAGAGGGAGGGGGTAATGGATACGTGACAGTCAACACTGAAGTAGCCCATATTCTATAGAGAGCCCCCCCCCGGCCACACTGTACCCACCAACAGGTTGGTTCTTGAAGGAACATGCCCTTGAAGGAACTTACGAGTCCTTTTGGTAAAATCCACGGCGCCTCCCTGGCTGCTGGCCCTGATCCCTGGGCCAGCCAGCTCCTGCTGAGGCTTGCCTGGTTTCAGGGACCACTGGACTTTTTGCAGGCCTGAAAGATGTCCCTTTGAGTCCCTTTTTCTTTGAGAGTAACTGGGGACTGGAAACCCAATATGAATCGAAGGGAAATCTGTGGAAACAGCACAGAGAGGGAGAGTCTGTGATTCAGCTGTTACAGAGGCAGTGTGGAGGACGCGGGGTGTCTGGATGGAGCTGAAATCCGGACGCTTGGGAAGACAGGACTCCACCTGGGAACCAGCGCAGCACATGCGGGGATGAAGGTTCTGTCAGAATACACAGGGCCCCATCTCTCAGTCTTGCCACTCTACAGCAGTGATGACAAGCAAGCCCAGGGCACTAAGCCCACATTTAAAGTTTGAAGCATGCTCTCTACTGAATGCTTCTGCTTAGCCATCATTATAAAATCAAAGCATCATGGCTCAGAAGTAATTATCACACGCTGCTCTCACAGAAGACCTGAATTTGGTTCCCAGCACCTATACCAGACAGTTCACAACGACCTGCCTCTACCTTTATCTCCAGGGATCCTGACACCCTCCTCAGGACTCTGAGCCACCTGTTTTCACATGTGCACATAACTAATGACATATAGACACTTCGGTTTTTTTAACATCACATCGCACCATTGCTAAGTCAGGGACTGTTTACTACGGACTTCAGGGCCTCCAAGCCAGAAATTCTGCTCCAACAGGAACGGCCCCATAGTTGCCTCACGCAGGTTCTAACAGAGCTGCTGGTTTCTGAGTGTTCTAAGTGTTGGTATCTGCCATTGATCATAGCTGGGAGCGCTCGTAAATTCAATGGCTTTATGTTGGGGGAAACTCTGCCCTAATCCACACAGACAAAATGCCCAGTCCCTAGTTCAGTTCAGTCTTTTAATATGAAAACATGACACTGTCAACTACAAAGTTCGCACCTCAAAAACTGCACAATTGAGTTACAAAAAAATAATAATAATAATAATGCCAAAAAATCAGGTGCATTTGAGGGGTGTGTGTGCATGTTCACATGTATGGGCTTATGTGTATGTGCACACACCATGTGCTTGTGGAAGCCCAAGATTGATACCAGATGCCTTAGCTACTCTCCATATTATTTATTCAGGCGAGCACTCTGACTCGAACCCAGGGCTGGATGACTGGGCGAGTCTAGCTAGCCAGCTTGCTCTAAGGATTCCCTATCTCTACCTTTCACATGTTGAAACTGTAAATGCCCACCACAGGCACCCAACATTTCCATGTGTTCTGGGAGCTGAACTCTGGTTTCCATCCTTGCACAGCAAACAGCAGAAGCTTCACCCGCTGGACTGTCTCCCCAGCCCATCAGAATGTTCTTAAGTAAGCGTACGGTTCTATGCTGGGCCACAGTTAGAGCTAGTTCGTGTTCTTTTGGGCGTGCCTGCTAGGACATGGCACACTGGTCTGCCAGCTTCAAGGACACACTGCCAAGAGTCGAGGACAGAGACAGCTCTCTGTCGTCCCCAACTAGGAGTGCTAATACGGTGGCATGGACTTCTCAGACCCCCCTGGGCTTCACATGAGGTTTTCAGAGGGTCTTCACCTTGTTCTGGCTGTCTCCTCCTGTAGCTTGTGGGGTCCAGCTTTTTGACCCTAGTCTTCTCCTCATCCATCTTCATCACTACAAAGGAAAAGATACACAGAGCTTCAGAACATTAAAGGGTACAGGGCGCTGGGAAGATGGCCCGGTCAGTGAAGTCTTGCCTTGCTAGCAGAGTTTGATTCCAAAATACACTCCCCACACCCCCACCCTGTGATTTTTTTTCTTTAAAGATTTATTTATTTATTTTATGTGTGTGAGTACACTGTGGCTGTACAGATGGTTGTGAGCCTTCATGTGGTTGTTGGAAATTGAATTTTTAGGATCTCTGCTCGCTCCAGTCAACCCCGCTCGCTCTGGTACAACGTTTTATTTATTATTATACATTTATTATTATACATAAATATAATTTATTATTATACATATTATTTATTATTATACATAAAATACTGGTTAATATATGAAAAACTTCCACAGTTCTTGTTCAGAGCAATAAGTACAACTAACTGCATTCATTATTCCCTCTCTTTTTCATGAGTTTTGTGTGTAAAACAAGTGAATTTCATAAGATCTCATAGACAGTGTAGAGATTTTTGTAGTACAAGTACACTGTAGCTGTTTTTCTAACACAGCAGAAGAGGGCATCAGATCTCATTAAGGGTGGTTGTGAGCCACCATGTGGTTGTCAGGATTTGAACTCAGGACCTTCGGAAGAGCAGTCAGTGCTCTTATCTGCTGAGCCATATCTCCAGCCCCAGAATACTCTTTAAATATTTATTTATTTTATATGTGTGTGTGTGGAATCAGATCTCATTAAAGCTGGCTGTGAGCCACCACGTGGTTCCTGGGAATTGGACCCAGGACCTCTGGAAGAGCAGTCAGTGCTCTTATCTGCTGAGCCATATCTCCAGCCCCAGAATACTCTTTAAATATTTATTTATTTTATATGTGTGTGTGTGGAATCAGATCTCATTAAAGCTGGCTGTGAGCCACCACGTGGTTCCTGGGAATTGGACCCAGGACCTCTGGAAGAGCAGTCAGTGCTCTTAACCACTGAGCCATCTCTCCAGCCCCTCCCTACTCTGAACCCACTTTAAAAAACCCAGATGTGGTTCTGCACACTTGTCATTCCAGTGATTGGGAGTTGGAGACAGGGGTTCATTGACCTCCCAGCCTAGCTGAATTTGAGAGTTCCAGGCAAAAATGAGAAAGCTTGTCTCAAACACAAGGTGTAGGGCATGCAGAGGAATGGTAGTGTGTCTGATGACTGGCGTGCATTCGATCCGATCTGCTGTCTTCTATGCCAGGCCAGTGTCAACGCCATATTGGCTGTTAAGTATTTTGAGCATCACTGATGAGATAACTGTCTTGGGGGATGGAGAGGAGGGCTAGAGGGAAAGGCTAGGGCGGGGCCTTGGTGCTGGATCAAAGGCTGGGGCTAGCTTTCCTTTACTTTCTCCTTATGATGGCCCCATCTCATTAGCGTTGCAAATTGCCCTCTGCCATTTCAAACCTTGACATCATAGCACATCTGGAAAGCCCCCTAAAAGGACAGAAATGAAAAGTAAGCCCTATTCTTAGAAAACCCAACGCCCTCCTGAAGGTCCCCTAACATAGCTCAGGGACAATTTACCTTTAAAATGTGCTATCCAAAATTCCAGTGGTGGTCAGTGAAGTGGCTCCCGGTAAAAGCACTACCCCCATAGTCTGGGGAAATGAGCTCAATTCCCACAACTCACATAAAGCTGGAGAGAGAGAACTGACTACACAAAACTGTCCTCTGACCTCTCCAAACTGGCACCACACACACACACACACACTTACACACACACTCACACACACACACACACTTACACACACACACACACACACACACACACACACATTGGAAAAACAGCAACAAGGAGACTAAAATCATTTGCTTCAAGTCATAGAGCCAGCTCTAGTGGAGCCAGGATTCAAACTGAGTTCCTGATTCCTAAGCCCAAGGAAGTAAGGGGGGGAAGAAAGAAAGAGAGATGAAGGGAGAGGGACAAAGAGAGAGGGAGGAAGGAAGAGGGAGGAGAAGAGAGGGAGAAAGGGAGAGAAAAGAAGGGAGAGAAAGGAAGGGAGATAGAGGAAAGGAGAGGGAGGAAGGGAGGGGAGGAGGGGTGAATGGAGGGTTCTGGGATAGGCTTCCATCAGTCACCCACTTTTGGGTTCCAGGCTCTGAGCACTGTCTGAATTCCTGGACTCACCATAACCAGAGCCCCATAGAAGCTGTCACTTCCCTCAACACCTTCAGTTGATCGAGCGACTACATCTGGAGAGAACCAACCCCTACAACCACTGTGATATGTTACCAAAAGGTTTGTAGCAATGACCCCTGGCATGCAGTAGACGGAAGAACTTGCAAGGACAGTTTCTCCTACCTACAGGCTCTCCCTTACCCAACTAGAGCCACCATTTCCTTATCCACCTCAGATCCCAAATCACCCTGGCCTTGGGCATGGTTCACAGTTCATACCAAATCTTCTGATGCCCCGAGACACTGGCTGGCACCTTTCCATGTCATTGCTGTCAGGATCCCCAACAATAGTCTAAAACCTTCCTGACAAGACCAATACTCTAAACTTGGAGGGCTGGATCAATGGTGTCCTGGCACACAGACACTCCAAGTCCCCACCCAAGCAGCCTTTATGTCTAGCGTAGCAGAACATAGAGATATAGGCAGCTGTAAAGATACATAGCACCTCATGCCTGTCAAAAACCTGCACCCCCACCCCATCCACAGGGCACATTGATTCGGGCAAACCCATTCAGATCTGTACACCAGAGGCCTGGGCACAGTCGGGATGGACAGCCTGATTATTAGGAAAGAGCAGCAAAGGATGCTAGTTCATCCCCAGCATGGACAGCCACGTCTCTGGACATGAACTATCTAGGAGAAAGCTTGCACCACTAGGAGTATTTTTCTTCCACCTGTATTTTAAGCAATTTGACCCTTTACAGTTAAGAATGTTAGACCAGACAGCATGGTGTCTAGTGAACCAGAGAATCTCAGCATAAGACTTCTCTCTCCGCCATACCATGGATGATTTTTGTCAAACAAACCATGCCAGGACCATACCAGACCTTAGGAAACTGAGCTAGAAACCAGACAAAGGAAGGTGGACACGGTTTCAGATGCCTGCCATCCCTTGAGAGATGGAGGCAAGGAGGATCAGGAGTTCAGGACCAGCCTGTGCTCCTTAGCCAGTTCCAGGCCAGCCTCAGACACAAGAGACCCTTCTTCAAATGAACCAAACAGAACAAAGAACTGAGAAACCAGAGGAAGGTCACCTTTTGTTGCCTCCGGGCCTACCAAGCAAACCCCTATACTCCAGAAGAGAAAGGAAAAAACAAGAAAACAAAATGTCCCTGAGCAATAGCCCGTAACCACGCCACACACCACATCCACAACCTAGAAGCAGAAGTGCAGCATGACTAGCTGGCTGCCAGCCTTTCTCCATCCCCGGTATTACACCAACAGGGACCGTCTATTTCTCTACAACTCTCAGGGAGAGGAGAGGCAAGCCTCAGGCTTCTGAAGCATTGCCTGTCTCACAGGCATTGGAAAGCAAAACAGAAATCCAAGGGGCCAAGAAGCGAGGGTACTTGCTTCCTTCGGATAGAAGCAAGCTGAAACCATTTGCCAGGGTTCTGGGAGCACAGAAGTCTCTGCTCAGCTCCATTCATCAAACCAGTGGACTCTAGAAAGACAAGTACAGTCTAATCAGGAAATGCAAACACCCTGGGCTCATGTAGAGGATCTACCTAGCATTCTGGGCCAGTGTGTGTGCCAGTCCTGCCTCAACACTCAGGATCCACACTGGAAAAACACACTCCATATATGGCACTTCAGGCTGCAGACCTACCTGTGTGTTCTTAGCAGTGGACACCAGGCTTCAGATGGCAGGAAGACCAGAGCCCCTGGCTTGGCTCCTGTGGGATGGCAGGAAGGCTTTCTGTGGCTTCCAGGCTGAGCAGTATTTGGGGCGTTGGAGATTGACTTCTAGGGTTCAATAGCGGTCATCATGTGACTGGGGTGGGGGAAGGAATCCTCCCGCAGGGTCAGGCACAGATTGCCTGATTGGCTGGACAGACCAGGGCATGGCAGGGGCTGGCTGGGGACATTGCTCCCAATTTCTTTTCAGATTTCACTGGTGACTTTAACCTCGTGATCAGTTCATGGCTGTGGTGTATTCCAGCCTTGAATCTGAAATACCAATTCATCTCCCTGCTCAGTTTTATCCAAGGTCTTTTCTCTTTGAAATTCTGTATCGTGTGTGTGTGTGCGTGTGCGTGTGCGTGTGTGTGTGTGTGTGTGTGTGCGTGTGTGTGCGTGTGTGTGTGTGCGTGTG
>NC_034591.1:100257484-100263271 GCF_900095145.1 Mus pahari | reverse complement strand
GTGTGTGTGCGTGTGTGCGTGCATGTGTGTGTGTGTGTGGGACTCAGTTCTCTCCTTCTCCCTTGAGGGCTCTGGGTATTGAACTCAGGTCATCGCGCTTGTCAGCAGATACTTTTAATGGCTGGACCCTCTCTCTGGCCTCAGATGTTTTGCTTCGTTTATTCTGTCTCAGAAGGATGTTATTGTTAGAAGAAAAACATGAGGATGATCTCATCCTACCCCAAAGTACCCATTTTACATTCAGGGGAACCAAGGCCCAGAGAGATGTGGCATCATTTCTAGGAACCTACGCAGGCCTAGGTCTACCATGTGACCCCAGATGGGGCAAAGTCACAGCTCATTTGAAGGTGTTTAACTTTCAGGTGTTTAGATCTTTAAGGACCGGTAAGATACTGGGACGGGATCTGTCCCTCTGAAGGCTTCTAACGGTGCAGCTGTTAGGCTGAGAAATGGCAGGGAATAATGCACCCAAGGCTACAGACAGCACATGTGGGCCTTATGCACTTCCCGCGTATTTGCATTATTGCCTTGCCCGCTAATGTGGGAAAGATTTTTTTATTCGCTGATATGTCCCTGTTACCACAATAAAGCGGGGCTTGTGGATAGTTGTGTTCAACCAACTCCACTCCAGTGTGTTTGGGTTTTTAAATGGGTTTAGACGGTAGCTCAAATCTCTGTGGGACCTTGATAAAGGGGTAAGAACCTTTTCATCTGAGGCTGATTGAGTCCATGCAGGTGGCATATTGGGCCATATTGTGACACTTGGAGGAAGCTGGCAACAGGTCCTGGATTGGTGGGGACGGGATGGGTCCTGTTTTAGCAGAAAGAGGGAGGGGACTCCTAGCCTTCCTGGAATCTGGAAACCAGCATCCCTTGCAGTCAGAGCAAGGGCTGGGCCTCCCCTCCTGCCTAATCTCTGCTGCCACCTAGAGGCCATCCTCAGCAGCAGGCAGAGAGTCACAAATTTCATTTCCCACGGAGAAAAATAAGCTTTGCTAGACAGCAACACCTTTCCTTAAGTAAGCCAGACCCTCAAGGTCTCCCATCTTCCAAGACTGACAAAGCTTCCCTGGTCGCCATTGAGCAATGATACCAGTGGAAACCAGTAAGACCAGAAAGGGACTGAGGCTCGGCTTAGCAGAGGGGCGTGGACACTGTAATCCTGTCATAAGACTGAGCCCAAGGGTGACCAAAACAAACCTGTGACTGCCTAAACTGCACACAGGACCAGAGAGGGATCAGGCCCCACACCATGAATGTTTAAAATTGCTTTCTGATTTTACCCCATACATAGTTATCTTGAATTAATAACACATATTTTTAAATTTTTAATTGTATGTGTATGGGTGTTTTGCCTGCATATATGTCTGTGTACCACATGCATGCCTGGTGCCTTGGAGGCCCGAAGAGGGCAAAGGATCCCCTGGGACTGGAGTAACAGATGATTGTGAGCCACCACCACATTGGTGCTGGAAACCAAACCCGGGTTCTTTATAAGAGCAGCCAGTGTTCTTAACTGCTGAGCCATCTCTCCAATACCATGTGCACATATCTTGCCCCTCCCACTAGGTGGTAATCTCTTCAAAGGTGGAGTCCTGTTGAGGTTTGGTCTGTTGTTATGTATTGTAATGCTAACTATTGGTCCCCAAGATCTGGCTGCCCCCCACTCCCACCCCCAAGATCTTGGTTGGACAAAGATGCCTCAGGCCTAGCTGGGCAGAGGGGAGGAGGGGTAGGCGGAGCTTCGGCTCCCAGGCCTGGGGCCTGAGGCAGAGACCACAAGGAAGGAGGGGATAGTGGAGAAGCAAGCAGAACACGCGGAGTAGGTTGGCTGTGAGCTCATAGCCATGACAGAGTAGGCTGGCTGTGAGCTCATAGCCATGACGCCGATCAGTTGGAGTAGGAGCAGCCCAGGTGGAACAGGCCAAGTGATATCGCAGCGTTGTTTACAGGGAAACAGACAAATAGCACAGAGGGTTGATATCTGCCCAGCTCTAGTGCTTTTAAAACTTATTATAAATATAAAGGTTTTGCGTCTTTTATTTGGGAACTAAATGATCAAGGTGGGTGGAGACCCCCAAGTAATTTTAACTACAACAGGGTCTGTATGCTCCCAAGATTCGTTTACTTTTGTTATAGGTGTTTTACAGGCATCCAGTGTCCTCCTCTGTGAGCTCCTGCACGCATGTGATGCACACAGACACATAAATCATAGATAAATGTATTTTAAAAACAAGGTGATATAGAGCACGAGGAACGGCATATGAGGCTGTCCTCTGGCCTGTACATGCAGGCTTATATACAAGAACACACACACTTACAGAATCTGAAAAGAGTCCTCAACATTTTATAAAATCATCCAAATTACATACCTGTGAGATTAAAAAAAAATTAGAAGGAATGTCCCAGAGCCAAACACTAAGGGAAATGGACCTCGTGCAGTTTAAGGAACGTTTTCTGCAGATGAAACTTGAGAATAGGACATTCAAGACCAGCTGATTCTGGTCTGGGAAACAGACTACACTCGTGTCCCACTATCGGACACGCTCACCATTTGTTGTCACAACATAATTGATGAAGTATCTCTTTTGTGGACAGGCCACTCCCCGGGTTCACAGTGCAATAAGAGAGATCCCATTTGTTTGCCTTTCTGGGATGCCGCCTGGCTGAAGGGCAGATGGGCTGGCACTTGGTGAGGCTTAATGCCCTCTCTGAGTGCTCAGCAGGGGGAGAGATTACAGTCGTAGACTGCACCTCCCCTGCCCCCCATAGGTTAGTGGAGGTGGCTGGAGAACCTAGCTGCCTGTCTCCCAGTGCTGGAGTGAGCACACTTCCCTCCTGAGCTCACAGCTGGGTCCCAAACCTCAGGATGTCCACTTGGATAAAGCAGAAGACACTCTTTCTCATTCTCAGAGACAGGAACCACAATGGGTTTCCAAGTCGGAATTTCAACAAAGCCTGGGTGGCCCTTTCTTTAGAAAGCCCTCTGCCCTCCAGAAATCTCGATGCCTAAGAATAGCGCAGCTTGTTACATCTAGGAACCGCTAGGTGGCAAAGACAGTGTAATAGGGAATGATAACTACCTTCCGAGATCCCAAGAAGAGCGTCTTTTTTTTTTTTTTGGTTTTTAGAGACAGGGTTTCTTGGTATAGCCCTGGCTGTCCTGGAACTCACTTTGTAGACCAGGCTGGCCTCGAACTCAGAAATCCGCCTGCCTCTGCCTCCCAAGTGCTGGGATTAAAGGCGTGTGCCACCACGCCCAGCTGTCTTTTAAGATTTAATTACTTATTATATATATATATTTGAGTATACTAGCTGTTTCCAGAAACACCAGAAGAGGGCATCAGATCCCATTACAGATGAGATGTGAGCCACCGTGTGGTTGCTGGGAGTTGAACTTAGGACCTCTAGAAGAGTAGTCAGTGCTCTTAACCGCTGAGCCATCTCTCCAGCCCCAAGAAGAGCGTCTTTGATTAAAATAGACAGACGATAGATAGAAAAGGTCCTTACGTAGAGTTTTCTCCTCAGTGGACAAGCCATACCCCTGGGGCCAGTGACATCTTGCAATAACTGTGTGGAAGCAACTGTTTGTAGTCCATGGTTGGGCCAACACATAAACCCAACATCCTGGGTGCTCAATACTCTATGGAGTCAAAATGGGGATCAGCATATGAATGGCTGTCTAAGATTTTCTTAGGTTGAAGCCTATCGTCCAGGAAACCCCTTAGTCCTGGCCATGTGAAGACAGACACAGCCCCAAAGCAGCCTCGGGACTTGGAGGATTTCTAGCTAGTTGAAGACTGAACAAATTTAAAAGCAGCATACTGAGAGAGGTGCAGAGAAATCAAAAGCCACGATGTTCACTGCCCGTCTTCAAGGCCCTGGCCTATCCTAGGCTGTAAAATGGCTTGGAAGATACTGGGTTAAGGGATGTGATGTGAATAACAGAGCGTCCAAAGAGCGCTTGAGGCTGAGAGAGGAGACGTTTTAAATAACAGCCTAAGAGGTGAGGATGCAGGCAGAGGTGGGGAAACATGGCCTGCGTCCCCTCGATCTAGAGAGCTGTCCTACAGCAGCCGTTTCAGGGAAGTGAAACCTGGGCTGCTATAGCCATGCTAGAAGGGGTAGCTTGCAACTTGTGGGCCGAGACCCATACAGGGTCACAGTATAATTCATAACAGAAAAATTACAGTTATGAAGTAGCAATGAAATAATTTGATGGCTGAGGGTCACTACAAGATGAGGAACTGTATTAAAGGGTCTCAGCATTAGAGAGGTTGAGAACCACTGCGCTAGAACATGGCTGCTGTGAACGTCTGCTTAGGAGTCTCGGGTTCAAAGGAGCAAGGACTGAGACTTTGCACCCAAACAATTAAACTACCCTCGTGGCAGATTGTAGCACAGTACAAAGAGCTGTTGCCCTGTTATGACCCAGAGGCCATACTTAAATCGTGTGGTTATTTATTTGCTTCAGATATTTTCTTTTCCTCTTTTCTCTCCCCTCTCATGCTGTGGAATACAGGGATCTGAAGGGAGCAGACTTGATTGGGGGGGGGGATAGGAGGATACGGGGTGGGAGTTTTCCTTTCGGGATGCACAAAAAGATCTGGCCTGGGGTCCGAGGCTTCCCAATGGAGGCAGTGGGGTTGGAGTGGGCGTTGCTCTGGCAGGGGCAGCCTTCTTCCTTGAACCCAGTGTTCACTATGAGTGGGCTGCCACAGTCCCTGTCCCTCACACATACCTGGGCCACCTCAGCTGTTAACCAACCAGACCACTGTGAGAGCCTTATCCCTTGCTACGCTGTGACAGCCATGAGAGAGTTCCATGTGAGGAAAGAGAAGGGCAGGTGACAGGCAGCCGAGATAGATGACGCCTCCATGCCATTACAGCTGCCACCCTGTCCCACAGCTGCAGGACCCAGGCTCATCTGACTCTGAGCTCCGCCCTTCACTCCGCCCACTTCTGTAAGACTAACTATCAGAGAAACACTTATCTAATGGGTGGGAACTAATTCACATCTAGAGCTCCAGAGCAAGGGCCTCTGGGAAATAAAGCATCGAGGTTTCTAGGGCTTTGAGAGGAGATAAGGAAGTGGAAGAATTTGGTTTATCAATTTGAACTAAAGTTCTTTAATATTGATTTTTTTTCCATTTGGTACTTGACAAATAGCATTTGTATAAGTTGCCTGTTCATATCTATATTTATAATGATGTGTTTCTTTTCACTATATATAAGAGGGTTTTTATTGTTGCTGAATTTCGAGCCAACACCTCATCACGCAACCCAGGCTAGCCGTAAATTCTTGGTCTCTCCAGAACTGAGCTCACAGGTCCTATCCCTTCAATTACAAAGGTAAAAAAGAAAGAGAAGAAAATCCATCCAAAAGGGCTTCTCTTTCCCAGATTCACATTGTATCTGGTTCCCAATGACTGTGGTTTGTCCCATGGAACAGAAGTGAAGAGGGAGATGGTGACAGACATCCCTAGTTCCACTCAGCCAAGGCTGCCAGCACCTGACTGAAGCTGGGTCAGAGAATGCTCTGGCAGAAGGAAGACAGACAGACAGACAGAATTCTCCCCAGCTGTGTCACATGCCTGTAATCCTAGCACTTGAAAGGCAGAGGCTCGGTTGGAGGCCCTGGAGTCCAAGGTCATCCTCACCTACACTGCAAGTTCAAAACCAATCTGGGGGACATACTGTGTGCTGGGAATCCTGGTCCCCTGGACAGGGCGGCCAGTGTGAGTCTCTCTCTCTCTCTCTCTCTCTCTCTCTCTCTCTCTCTCTCTC
>NC_034591.1:100246128-100257373 GCF_900095145.1 Mus pahari | reverse complement strand
CACACACACACACACACACATACACACACACACACACACACACACCTATACATTTTAAATTGTGTCTACATTGCTTATATCTAATATGATACAAATTCACTGCAAATACTTGTTCCATTCAAATTCCCAGCCTAGGGAACGATGCTGTGGGAATGTGCGCAGGGAATGATGCTGTGGGAATGCGCGCAGATGCATGTCATGCTTTCTGAATGTTTTCTCCACAGAATTCTCTGTTACATCCGAGACTGTTGACACTGCTCCCATTTTGTGATTTTTTTTTCCTTGTTTATTTTCAGGGCTTCCGGCCGACTGGGCATCCCCATCTTTCCTGATAGCGTGAGGCACACTGTTTCCCAGGGCTGGAGATGTTTCAGTCTCCCTGCAGTCTGAGCCTAACTAGATCACGTAAGGACCAGTTGACAGATCTGTAATTCTTGGGTTATGTGGGTTCTAGCATCTGCTCAGGGCCCTTCTCCACACACTTCTTCCTCTCACCTGTGAGCTGAACCCCACTGGGGCCCCAACCCACCCCATCACCATCACAACCTTGCCCATTGGGGGCCCCAAGCTACCCCACCATCATCACCACCTTGCCCAGTACAAGCCAACAAAGACCTTTGCAGACTCACCTTCCTGAAATCCACCGCTGATTTCTGTGTCTTGTTCCCAGATGGCCAGTGTCTTCCCTGGCTGTCAAGCCAAGTCAGGACTACTTGAACGGGTTTCCTCATTCTTCCATGCCTTAACACCCCACCTCCTCACCCACTCCTGAAAAGGGCAGACTTAAGCCAAGGGCATTCATACTGCTGGAATGGGTGTAACTATATAGCCACTCACCAAAGACAATGTGGCAATATTTAATAAAGACACACCAAATAAGCAACTAGTTTTGCTCTTTAGAGAAACTTGGACAGGTGGTGCCAGGGTATGTGAGCAAGGAAGTACATTTATGTACACAACACTCTTGGGGTAGACTTTTTCTTTTCTTTTCTTTTCTTTTCTTTTCTTTTCTTTTCTTTTCTTTTCTTTTCTTTTCTTTTTTCTTTTCTTTTCTTTTCTTTTCTTTTTTTCTTTTTTCTTTTTTCTTTTTCTTCTGAGACAGAGTTTCTCTGTGTAGCCCTGGCTGTCCTGGAACTCATTCTGTAGACCAGGCTGGTCTCGAACTCAAAAATCCNCCTGCCTCTGCCTCCCAAGTGGTGAGATTAAAGATGTGCACCACCACTGCCCGGCCTCTTTTTTCTTATTTTTATTTAGCATGTGTGTTTTTAATTTTAAAAGGAGTGTGACCACCTACTTTCCAAAATAAAGTTAAAACTAATAAAGTTTTCCACTAAAATCCTGATTTCCAATGTCACCTAATAGGCTAGAGAGATGGCTCAGCAGTTAAAAGCACTTGGTGCTCTCCCAGAGGACCTGGGTACAGTTCGAAGTACCCACATGGTGGCTCACAGCCATCTGTAATTCCAGTTCCAGGGATCCAATGGCCACCTCTGGCCTCCCTGGGCATCAGGCATGCAGTGTAGACAAGCATGCAGAAAACAACCACAGCTGGTGACACTTCGTCCCAGTGGGGGACACTTACTTTGTCGACATCCTCTAAGGTCCCAATGACAAACCAGGGCATGATGCCACCACCGATCCCTCTGGAGAACTAATGAGTTGGCTTGGTTTCTTTACAGATAGGTGAGGGGCTATTTACAGGGGTGTGGGTGCTCCTCCCTGCAATGGGTCATACATATAGAGCCTTTGCTCAGCAGGGACAAGGTGGGTCTCATGACCTCCAGGAGTGGGCGTGGGGATAATCAGTGGACAAGTCCAGGTAAGGCAAGGGGGAGCAGCTGAACTCCCCAAGAGAGCAGTGGCTTGTCTTGGAGGACAGTCACTCATGTATGTAACACAAATTAAAATAAAAATTTAAAAACAAGTGCATAAGCTAGGTGTAGCAGTCCGGGCCGATAATCATAGCACCCGGGAGATTGAGGCAGAAAGATAGAACATCTGAGACCAGCCAGAGCTACACACCAAGGTCCTTCCCCTTTGCCAACCTGTGTAGCTTGAGTTCCAGTGACAGACATGGTGAAGGGAGTAACTCCTGAAGGTTGTCTCTGGTCTATATATGTGTGTACACACACAAAATAAATACATGTAACAACAACAGAAAGATTGGGCCGGGTGTGGTGGTAACATATTTAATCCCTGCACTGGGAGGCAGAGGCGAGGGGATTTTGAGACCAGCCTGGTTTACATAGAGAATTCCAGGCTAACCAAGGCTACATTGTGAAACCCTGTCTCAGAGAGAGGAGAGGAGAGGAGAGAGAGAGAGAAAAAGAGAGAGAGAGAGAGAGAGAGAGAGAGAGAGAGAGAGAGAGAGAGAGAGAGAGAATGAATCAAGCCTGGGGACACAGCAGTTCAGTTGGTGGAATATTTGCTTAACACACTTGCCAATGTCCAGACACATTCACCTGTAATCCTGGCATTTAGGAAGTGAAAAGCAGGAGAATCCTATCCTTGGTTATGAAGTAAGTTTGAGACTAGCTTGGACTTCATAAGACTGTTCCAGAAACTCATGATGATGATGATGGTGATGATGATGATGATGATAAATTGATATGCAGAAGTCTCTCTTAGTTTTTGTTTCCATGAATGTTAACAAATAGTACACATCATTCGCTTGTTTTTAGTAACTGTGAAGATGAGTTAAAAGCAGCTTAGATTTGTGTTTGACTTCACAATGCACAGGTAAGCCTTGTTCACTCCGTGAGTACCTGCCAGACCACCAGTCCTGGACTGATCCCAGGTCAGAAGGGTCTCTTTGGAAGGAAAAGCTGGCTGGTGTGTATGGTCTACAGAGCCTGGACCAGCCAGTGCTGTAGCTGAGGGGCCCAGTCGGGAATCCTCGGAAGCAGGGGACTAAGGCTTGCACTGTACGAGGGTCTGCTGTGGCTGAGCGGCACTGTACCCTCAGCATTGGGGAGAAGTCAGCAGCCAGCAGGGACCATCAAGGGCAGGGAACACTGGATGGTGAACAACAATACAGTTTTCAAGGCATAGTAAGCCAGCTAAGTGCTGACTGTAAGCCCACCACTCCATCAAACATTTTCCACCTCATTCTTAAGTAATAAAAGTGAATCCCTGTGAGTTCAAGGCCAGCCTGGTCTACATAGCAAGTTCCAGGCCAGCCAGGGCTACATAGTGAGACACTGTCTCAAAAACCAAAACAACAAGCAAAACCAAATAAGTGCACTAAGTTTAAAATGTTAAAGGATGGCCTAAGGAAATAAGGGCACTCAAGGACAGTGCCACTGGCCTCCTATGACAGACAGAAAAACTGACCACTGGTTACACAGCAACCCCCGCCCACCATGCTCCACAAAGCTCCCTTCATGTTGGGCTCATGACATTGGATCTAGGAATCTGCTCAAGAAACCTAAAGAGAAGGAAGGTTCCCAGGGGACAGAGTTAAGAGTCTTCACACCCTGCCTCTGCCCACTGCCAGCCCATCTGTTTGGTTCTAGCACGCGAGGGTCTGGAACATGACTAATTACTGTGATAGCTACTCCATCCCTGGTGCAAAGACGTCAGCCAGGCCTCTCCATCATCACATCTCAGCTCCCACCAACCACCCCCACCGACACCTGTCTGGCCATCCGCTCACCACCTAAGACTCGGATGAACTGGGCTGATACGGTGCAGACGATTGCCTCTGTCGCTTTTCTTGCCAGCACACCCTGCTTCTGTTCCCTCTCTTCCAGGGATCCTGCCCACCAGGGTACCAGGCAGCTGGAAACTACCCAGTTTTCTCTGGAGCTTGCTTGTCTCTGAGCTCTTCTCACTTGACAGAGGACAGGAGGGAGAGATAGGGCCACTGCCGTATCCTGTATTGCAAAGACCCACTCATGCAGCAGAATCAACACTCACCTGCTCTTACTCTCTCTGCATGAGCACACTGCTAAGGCTTCCTTGTGTTATCCCCCCTGCCCAAACGTACTTGGAGGAGTACAAGGCTGACACCAGCTAACTCACATTTCAATTGCTTCTCTGGGAGAGAACAGAGGATGATAGAGACACACAGACAGACATCCCAGGTCCCAGAAATGTGGCTAAGCGCCTGAGCAGAGGGGAGCAATGGGATCCAGAATGACTGGCTCTGGGGATGAACTGGAAGACAGTCTTCAGGGAGATATTTTCTCATCTCTGAATAAAGCTCTACTTTAAGATTCAAACAGGTTGCCTGCAGATTACACTTCTGCCCAGACACGTTCCCTAAGGGCCCTGGTGGCTGCTTCTCCAGCTGTACTGGGGGATGGAGGGTGCTTAGTCCCCAGTACTGCCCAGGTCTATGCCCTCGCTGCTCTGTGCTCCCTCAGAAAGACGTGCTGCTGCCGTTCTCAGTTTCCAGCTCTGTTCTGGTGACTCCTGCCGTCCAGTGCTTATTTCCCTCATACTGCAGAACACGGATGATACGCCATACTGTGTACAAGAGGGAAGAGAGCTAACGCCCTCCAATGAGAGTAGGTGAGCTTCCTCTCCATCCAGGCATGGTGCTTGTATGTGGTCTATCCAGGGAGGGCTGGGGGGCGGAGAGCCAGATGATTCTCTCAACCACCATCGGGGAGCACACTCCCAACTCGCTCCAATTTGAACTTCCATGCTGAGCTCCACACCCGATGGGCCCAAGCGGAACAGACATGAATAGACATAAACCCACCCAACATTCTCACTAGTTAGTACCTCAAACCCATGTTCAGAACTCTCACTCTCCTTAACCTAGGCCCTTCTCCTGTGACTGCAGTACAGGGGTGGAAGGTAACCCAAAGTGGGAAGCTGAGGAGTTAACTGACAATGACAGTAGAAGTGGATGCAGCACAGGAGCAGCCCATATTACCCTAAACAGGCCTGGAACAAAGTGCCATACCCAAGGAGCCGCAGGAATGGTGCTTCCCTCGGGTGACACTAGAGAACGTGCTCAGAGAGACAGAGACAGAGAGAGGAGACTAGGAAAGGAGACAAATGGTCTCTTTCCTCCATAGGGAGAGGACCAAGAGCACAGGGGAGTATGAGAACCCCAGGGGTTCACTAAGCTGGGACACTGGGCACATGGAGGGCAGACCCACAAGAGACTGGAGAAGTGGCAGAATCTAACAGTGAATGGCCTTGTGAATCTCAGAAAATTCACTTTTAAATTCCAGACCCTTGGGAAGGTCATTTCATTTCAGGATTTGAAGCGCCACTAGCTTGCCTTTTAGACTTATCCACCCGGCACTAGAGTGCAGAACTGGGTGAAGAGAGGCAGTGGACAGCAGGCGAGAAATTCACTACTGCAGGCATTCCCACACAAGCAGCTACAGTCAGAAAGCATTTCAAAAACGGACTTGGGGGCTGGGAAGATGGCTCGGTTGGTGAAATGAATTTGAGTTCCAGTGAGAGACGGGTGCGGTGGATGGTGTGAGTTTGTAATCTATCTGGGCTTTTTGGCCAGCCATAACCCCACAATCAACAAGGCCAAAGTCCTAGTGTAGCAGTGAAGTTATGCTCTGGCCTGTGTGTGCTTCACACACACACACACACACACACACACACACACACAAAACATTGGACATGTTGAACTTTGAGATCCTGTAGGGCATTCACAGGGAGGTAGCCAGTAAGTCACAGAATGGACACCTATCTTCTCAAAGTATCACAGAGGTTGTTCAATACTCCTTACTTGGTTTTGGGTTTTTTTGAGACAGGGTCATGCTGTGTAGCCCTGACTGGCCTAGAACTTGCTATGTAGTCCATACTAGCCCTGAACTCACAGGCATCTGCCGGCCTCTGCCTCCTGAATGCTGGAGTTAAAGGTGTGTGTCACCATCCTTGGAAGTTGCCGAGTCCTGACCCTCGGTATCTTGACCAGCAGTCAGAGGCAGGTCTGTCATCTGGGAGAAAGGACAGGACGTGTCGCAATGTCAGGGGTGGCCTGTGGTTTTCTTAGCGCCAGAGAAGCCAAAGTTGGAGAGATGAGGTGGGGACTGTCAGCTACCAAGACAGCAACCCCACAGGACATGGGATAGAGCTCAACAAGAGAGGAATTACATACCATTCGTGAGGACCTGGGTTCAAATCCTAGGAATACCCACACACAAAGCAACCTTGCCATTAGTTTTGTGGCAACCAAGCCCTACATCCCAGGGTTCCTTGGTACACAGCAAGTTAATCTTAGCACCTAAGACGGCATTAGCCATACACTGAGAGTGCTGAGGAATGTCACCTAAAGGTCTCTTTCCCA
Organism: Mus pahari; assembly: GCF_900095145.1. Taxonomy (NCBI): domain Eukaryota; kingdom Metazoa; phylum Chordata; class Mammalia; order Rodentia; family Muridae; genus Mus; species Mus pahari. The sequence goes on along the minus strand of NC_034591.1, from coordinate 100,251,105 downwards.
GAACCCAGCAAGGCAGGCCAGAGGGAGGGTATCCAAATTCCACCAACTACTGACCTTCCTAGAGGTGTTCTGACTGCATGTCCAGCCCTGCCTTTCTCCTCATCTGCTGCCTCTCCTCTAGCCAAGCCCACTCCTGAGGACAGGCCTAGCCCAGCTGGGCCCGACCCTTGCCCGCCTTTCCTCACGTGGGCAGTAAGAGAGCCATGGGGAGCTGGTCGGCAAAGCCCTGGCTAACTCTGAAACTGGAGAACGCTGCTCACAGCCCCGTCCCCAGGCTCACTCCTGGAAGTTTTTCAACAGGTCCAAATCAAGACCAGTAATCCCAAGAATTCACAGCAGCAGCTCCCCGTGACACTGGCGTGAGCTTCAGCACGGGCTTTACCACCATGTCTTACTGCTCCGCTGCCCCAGTTTCCCTGAGCCCCCAGCTGATGGGAAGACAATGGTCAGTGCATCAGAAAGCCAGTGCTGGATGAGCTTCTGGTCTTTGCCCTCTAAGCTTCCCACATGGACCCGAGTGCCACCCGGCTCCCTCCCCCCTCTGCTCAGAGCAGCTCAGTGCACACAGAGGGTGCAGCACCTCCTCAGCCCCAAGCAGGCCATCCAGCCTCGCGGGGCACGTGTCGTTTCTTCAGCAGTCCACCTCCACCCATCCCCAGCCTGAGTCCCTCTCAGACACACACACACACACACACACAGAGCAGTGAAGCACAAGTTGCTTTAATCAAGGGGTGAGGTCCTCAGTCGGGGAGACCTCACTCAATCTTTAGTGGAGGGGTGTCGGCCCCCTCCAATGCCCTGAGGCCCCTCAGGAAAGAGGGAGCAGATAACAGCAAATATGGAAGAGGCCAGGGGTGGACAGGCAAACCCAGGTTACGGAAGCAGCAGGACCCTGACCAGTCCAGGCGCAGCTGAACCACTCAGGTTAGCATGCGGTTCAGCCCGGGAGTGGCTGAGGTGGCTGTGCACTGGGCAGTGGTACCAGGGGGACCGTAGGTACCACAGGGAAGGCAGGGAAGGAGTGCTTAGGAGATGAGGCGACTGTGAAGCTGGTGCAGCTGCTCCTGGGTCAGCACCAGGCGGTGTCGCTGTCCTAGGCCTGCCGCGCATGAAAAGGTCACTTTGCCCATGTAGACTGTGTCATCTTGCTGCTCTTCCTTGGCCTTGTGTTGGGAAGAACAAAAGGACCTCAGGTGAAGGGCTTACTTGAGGACAGTGGTAACCCCAGGAAACTGAGGCTTCCGAGTCTGACACCACAGTAACACTTTCCAAATGAGAACAAGGGGAGTCCAGCAAGGTGACCCGAGGCCCTCCTGGTGTGAGAGGCAGGGCACGTGTTACCTATTGGCTAGAATGTCCCAGTCTCTAAGTGCTGAAAGCACTTTTGGTTCTGTGCAAATAAGACTTGGCCCTGCCAGGTAAAGCAGGGTGAGGCTGCTGGGCCTGGGACTCCAGGGGCCTCTTCAACCCCAAGAGGAAGGGGAGAGGCTACAGAGCACCCAGCATGGTGCCGCCATCTCCCAGGCTGCTCCCCCTTACCCTGAGGAAGGCAGATGAAGGGAAGGTGGCAAAGTCAGTGGGCACGGTGGCTCCAGGGCGCTGAGTCACTGTCTCCTTGAGAACCTCATCCTGGAGAGGAGGGGAAGGGAGGAGAGGAAGGGAGAGGCAGGAGGGAGAGGCAGGGCTTCCTTAGGGGATCCAGGAGGTAGCTCAAGACCTCCTGAACTTCCCGCAGCACTAGCTCCAGGGGAACATAGCTTCCTTTCACTGCACACAGGCCCCGTTTAACATCTCTCCTTCCTGTATACACCTTCATTCTGTAAGGCCTAACTCAGTGTCTACGGCTTTTAGGAAGCCACTGGCAAATATTCTGTCCTTGAATTATTTCAGTGGATAGAAACTGCAGCCAGACATCCCACAGAGGTGCTTGGTCAGCCGGCACGGTGGCTCACCAGCCTGAAGATGATGATAGTCACACATTTTGTTGATTGAATGTATCAATCGGCTCCTAAGCAAGGCCTCTCCTTCCTCCCACCTGCACTCCAGTGTGCCACAGAGCATGGAGCAGGTCCAGAGAACAACCCACAAGTGCCTGGCTCCCCCAAGGATGATCCGAGGGCACTCAGTGTGGGAAGGGTAGGATGGGACTGACCTTGAGCTTCTCAATGGTGTCACTCAGGGTCTTGAGCTGAGCCACTTGTTCCATAAGCTGAGCTGATGGGCTCTTGGCAGCTGTGAAGAGGGAGAGATGCTGAGGACACTAAAGTCCCTCTGAGCAGCTGAACTGTATGGTCAGAAGTGTCGGTACTAGACCCACATACCATAGGCACTTCAGAGAGAAAGAGTGAACTGGCTCTGGTGGAAAGGCCTAGAACCCCAGCCATTGAGAGACTGAGAGAGGAGAATCACAAGTTCAAGGCCCACCTGGGCAACTTACTGAGACCTTGTCTCAAAAACCAAACAAACATAAAAAAATAAATAAAATTGCCAGGCATGGTGGTGCACAGCTTTGATCCCAGCACTCAGGAGGCAGAGGCGGGCAGGTCTCTGAGTTCGAGGTCAGCCTGGGCTACAAAGTGAATTCCAGGGCAGCCAGGGCCATACAGAGAAGCCCTGTCTCAAACAATAACAAAACAAAAATTTTTTTAAAGTAAAAAGCCTTTCAGGCTTGAGGCCCTCAGCTCAATGCCCAATATCAGAAGAAAGGAGAAAGAGGGAGGAAGGTGGGAAGAGGAGGGAGAGAGGTGGGAAAGAGAGGGCAGGGAGAGACTGTGCACAACAATCAGGGGAACCGAATTCTGAAGCCACTGGACTCCGCTAGGAGGAGCCCTGGAGACAGAAGGCTGTGGCCATCCGCTCGGGAGCAGAGCACATACCTGGGCTGCTCCTAGTGATATCCACCACGTGGGTGTGGGTGCTCAGCTGGTTTAGTTTCTCCAGGAGCTGGCTGGTCTTGCGGTACAGTGCCCCAGTCACTAGGTTACCACTGGGGCCCTCATGGGGTGGGAGGGAAAGCTTTGCAACATGCAGAGGGGGCAGAGCCGCCAAGGACGCCTTCATCTGGGCTCCCTGTCAGGAGGAGGGAGGGAACAGAGGGCGCGGTTAAGAGGCCCTGGTGGCCTTCACTGATCGACCATTGGTGGGCAGGCATGCTCCGAGCTCAGGCTCCACGTCCCCATGAGTGCCTTACTCTGAGGATGCTGTTCTCATGCTGGAGCTGAGAGATGTGTAGCCTCATAGCAGAGATCTGCTGAAGCAGCAGTGGGGAGTCCTTCACCAGCCCTGGGCCTGGCAAGGCGCCCGGAGCCTGCCCAGGAGCGCCCCCTGTGAACAGCATGTGCAATGTCATCAGCCCTGGGAGCTCAGGGTTGAAAACTGAGCTCTTCACCTCCCCCTCCACTGCCCCACCTCCGCTTCTGATGCTGTCCCCAATCCCAGTGCCCAGTAGCTTTAGTAAATCCTAGCTGGGGTAGGGGTAGGTCTCTACCTCGCTGTTGTTCCTCTGGAGAGCCCAGGAAGGAGCAGAAAAGAGAGAGAGTGATTAGACAATGAGGGGACAGTGGACAAAGCAGAGGGACCGGGCCACAACACGCAGAAGACCATTTTCCTCACCACCAAAACTTCCTAAGACCCCCACCTCCAACTTTGGGGGGAGAGCAAAGGTGGGCAAGGCCGTGAGTCATGCACACTCTGAGAGAATGACAGAGTGAGTGAACGCAGGGTGAGGCTGCTCCTGCCTCCCGCTTCATCTCCAGGAAAGGCATGGGGACACTCCAGAGGCTGCGTGTACCTCTGCACCGAGTGCTGAGTGCTCCGGCTGGAGAGCCTGGCAAGAAGGGGCAAGCACTGCCCTGCTCCTCAGGCTCCCCCTTGCTCTGAAGTAAACGCCTCCCCCTGTTTGATGGGGGGTTTCATGAATTCAGAAGCAGAATTTGTTTAAGAGCCTTACTAAAACAGCACAAATGGTGAATCAAGAGATTCCCCTCAAAGCTTGTGGAGCTGTCTTTAGTGTGGGAATACACTGTCACACAGCACTTGTCACCGTCCTGAGTCAAGTCGGATCTATGACAAGGCCTCAGGTGAGATGAGCAGTGAGGAAAGGCCAGAGGCCGAAACAAACCAGGGCAGTGGGAACCGAGAGGCAGCAGGGGCTAGGAACCAGCCTGGAAGGCACAGCACCCCACATAAGGCTCTCTGACTTCATTAAGAACCTAAGAAGAGGTCAGAACAGAAGTGGAGCACACACACTGAGGGTCATCAGACACTGGCTTCACACAAGGCTGGCACTCCAGCAGTGTGGCCGGACCTTTCCTGAATGTGGCTGAGATAGAAAGGCCAGATGGCAGAGCTAGCAGGGCAGGCCTCCAGAGCCTAGCTCAGCCATGATTCTGACTTTACTGACACAGTCTTGGTGGTGTGCTACTTCACACAGGTCTGTAAACGTATCTTCACGGAAAATACAACCCTGGTGAAACAGGCAGTGTGAAGCTGGGGCAAGCATGTTCCCGGCCAAACACCTATGGTATAGGCACCTGAAGTCAAACTGAGGCCAGTCAAGTCAGTCTCGTCTGGGCCAATGCCACCTAGCCACCGTACTCACCACCAGCGATGCCAGAGACCAGGGTAGCGATGCCTGACGGAGGGGGGCCCCGGAGTCCCTCAACTGTGCGCTTGGATTGGCTGTTCAGGCGCTGCTTGAGCTCTGCCTTCTCTGCCTCCAGCTGATCGATGTCAGCCTGGAGCGCATCCATTGTCTCCTCAAAGTCTCTGTGGAAGAGAGTGTGGGTTCAGGCACGTCCTGAGGGCAGGCCTCAGAGGCAACCTGAGACACGGGTGGAGCAGACAGAGAAGGGTAGGAGAGGAAGAGTGGGGTGGTCACAATCCAAGGCAAAAGGAGTCACTCGCAACAGACAGCTGCAGAGGGGGAGGGGAGGGGAGGGCTCAGGGCCCCAGGACGGTGCTCACTGCAGGGGAGGA
>NC_034591.1:100218880-100245420 GCF_900095145.1 Mus pahari | reverse complement strand
GGAGGACTCAGGGCCCCAGGACGGTGCTCACTGCAGGGGAGGAGGAAAGGGGAGGACTCAGCCCCAGGACGGTGCTCACTTTTCCTTCTTCCTCAGCAGGCTCTGAGTCTCCTCCAGCCGCGTCTGAACCTTCTCGATTCGCTCGTCCGCATCCTTGGCAGCGCTGTCCAGCTTCTTCTCCAGGAGGCTCAGCCGCACGTTGGCCTCACTCAGCTCCTCTCCCTGGATAAGGGAACACTTCAGTTTCTCAACATCCTCCCCAGAGCCGCAGGAGCGGGGCAGGCTGTGGGGGTGGAGCTCCCTCCTGATGACCCCTAGTTGCAGGTCCCACCTCCTTCCTTAGATCCCACACTCCTTGGTCCTCACACCCAGTACTCGACGCTGCCAAGTCCCACCACACTTGTCAGCCTTTACCTTGTTTTAATTAATTCATGTTATGTGTAGTTTGGTCTGCATGTATGTATGTGTACCATATGTGTGCCTGGTGCCCTCAAAGGCCAGAAGAGGGCATTGGGTCCTCTAGGACTATAATTACAGATGGTCATGAGCCACCATGTGGGTGCTGGGAATCAAACCAGGGTCCCCTGAAGAGCAGCCATTGCTCTTAACCACTGATCCATCTCTCCAGTCCTCCACACCTTAATCTTGAGTGACTTCTTTAACTCCTTGATAACTGTCTCTCGATCCTCAAGCTTCAAACCGAGACCTTCAGCATCAGTGATCTCTGCACGCAGGGCTGCAGCCCGAAGTTCAACCGGAGGAGGCTAAAAGACAGAGTGGGTCAGATGGTGGAGGCAGGCAGGGGAAGGAGACCATTCCAGTCACAGGAAAATCACCCTGGCTTCTAGGCAGGATGCCCCTCCCTCCAGCCTCCCCACTCTCCACAAGCAGAACAGCTCTGCAAGTTGAACCCCTACAGGCCACTGGGTCGCTGGAAACCTCCACCTACCTTGCTCGGGGGTCGCTCTGCGTCATACTCGCCTTCTTGCATGGCTGTGGCCAGCTTGTTCATCGTGCTGATGAGGATGGTGCATGACTGGCGTAGACACTCATAGGGGCTGCTGGAGGGGCTCCCGTAGATCTGCAACAGCCAAGAGCAGGTATGAAAAGCTGACAAGAGCCACTGCCTCCCCAGACCCCACAGCCCAAGGTTCCAGGCCAACCTGCTCGCTTGCTTTGAAGGCCAGCTCCTCCAGTGCAGCCACGGGCAATCCCTCATTCTCTGCCAAGGGGGCGATAAGCTGGGCGGCTGCAGCTGCCACCTCCTGCAGAACAGCTACCACCCATGTCAGGTGCTTCCTGCAGTCGAGGAGTGTGTCGGATACCTGTGTGACAGGCTGGAGTCACGAGCCCGTCCTGGTCCGCCACCAGAGTTCCTAGCTTCCCAATCCGCCAGATCCGGATCTTAATGTGCTAGGCCACCCCTGTTTCTGCTCAGTTTCCTTCCCTCACAATCTCCGCCCTAAACCTGTGAGCCAAAGGCCAGCGCTGCTGGGATCCCAGGAGCATCCGTCCCCGGCATCCGCCTTCGGATCTTCTTGCAGAACTGACGGATGTCACTGCATGATGTTTCCAGGTCTCGGAGAAGAAGGGTAATATCTGTTGCCTCCTGCCCACCCTACACGGGAGAAGGAGACAGACAAGCCGCCATTAGCACCGGGGGAAGGCGAGGAGAGGGCTAAGGAAGAACTCCTCAGATCCAGATGTGCCCTCACCTGTAAGAAGGCACGCAGCCGGCCCACCTCCACGCTCATGCAATCCAGGGCACTCTGGGTGAACTATAGGGAAAGCAACATGAGATCCCAGCTCCTCACGGGAGCTCGCTCACCCATCCTCATCCTCGGGATCCCCATCTCCTGTGAGTATCACATGTGCGTGGGGCCTCTGCTCTCACAGACCTCTCGTCCGATTTCCTTCCCTCATCTCTACAGACGTTTAGTCACTGATCTAGACACGTCACCTTGATGTGGTCAGCCAGCTGCATGGTGGAGTCCTCGGGTTGTTCAGCGAGGTGGATGCTGTACAGATGCTGAGGAGGAACAACACAGAGGCAGCCTTCAGTCTGTGGAAGGATAAGGGCTGGGGGACTGCCTTCTTCCCAAACTAGACTTTGAGTCCTGGACACTGTGGTCTTCAGAGGTACAAAACTTCCCAAAAGCTCTAGGCAGTGACATCACAAGGCAAGTCCACATCAGACAAACAAGCCCTGGGACTGGTGCAGGTCCATAATCCTGTCGCTGGGGAGGCTAAGACAAGGGCATCAGGAGTTCAAGGCCAGCCTGAGCTAGCTACAGTGAGATGCCGTCTTATAAAAGCAGCTCAGTGGTAAAGACGCTTGCTCCCAAGTTCAAACCTCAGACCCGTAGGATGGAAAGAAAGAGTCAACTGGCTCATGTTGTCCTGTGACCTCCATATGTACACTGTGCCACACAATATACACATACACACACACACACACACACACACACACTCATGCACTCGCATATACACTGCACACACAACTTTTTTTAATCCAGGCATGATGACTTAGACCTATTATCTCAACACTTGGGACAAGGCAGGAGGAGCCTGAGTTCAAGGTTATCTTCAGCTACACAGCAAGTTTAAGGCCAGCCTGGATTACATGAGACTCAGTCTCAAAAGAACAAAACAAAACAAAACAAAATGATACCACTCCCCGCTAACAACAACAAACCAACCCAAACAACAAGAAAAACAAAACCAGAGCAAACTAGTCTCAAGAAGCCACATGGCCAAAGACCCTTGGAGACCCTGGTAAGAGCTCCCAACGGGCATGTATCCCCTGCTGCCCTGCCGCCTCCCCCGACCTGAACTCTGGCCCCAGACCTGGTAGTACTTGATGGCCTTGGTGAGGGGCTCCACGTTGACAGTCTCATCCAGCTGATCCTTGTGCAGCAGCTCAATGAGGAAATCTAAGGAACGCTCGTGGGCGCTCATCTCGGGGTACAGGCTGCCGACCTTCTTGTACACGTCCACATTGCACTGAGAGAGGGCACTGAGGACCAGAAAAGGGCTCTGTGAGGGCAGTCTCCAGGCAGTTACCTCAGCTCCAGCGAATCCTGGAGCCCCGGCCCAAGGTGCAAGGGAGGGGCGTGGTGCCTCTTACTGCTCATAGCGGCGCAGCGTGGCCTGCAGCAGACTCAGCGAGTACACCAGCCCAGCAGCAAAGCTCAGCTGCTCCCCGGCAGCTCCTCGCAGCCCGGGCCGCTCTGAACAGTTCTCACTCAGGTCAAACTTCTCCTGGGCCTGCTTCCGGATGAGCTCTGCCTGCAGGAAGAAGACCAGGGTCCTGGGACCGGGCATAGAGGACAAAGAACACAGGACCAGGAACCCAGGACACAGCTGAACGACCATGTGGAGGGGATGAACAGACACGGCTCTCAGCCAGGCAGGAGGCTCTCGGCAGAGCAGGGTTGTAACTGCCTAGATTCCCCGGCAGGCATGTATCCTCTAGTGCCCAAGGCTACCTCTACTCTAGCTTCAATGTTGCTCCTTTAGGAACCTCTACCCCTTGTAGTCTGCAACTGCCTTGCCAGGAGGCTCCTTCTCCTCCCTGGACAGCTTCTCCTACCTGGAGGGGACTGGTTTCAGACTTCTGTAAACACTGGCACACGATGTTGGAGTGCCTCGTGTGAAATGCTCAGGATCTGCGTGTAACCTATGTGTGCACGCCTGTACACATTAAACCACCTCTGGGCTACTGATGATACCTAAGACAAGCCAAGTGACAGCAAGGCTACGCTAGATGGCTTAGAGAACAGGGAAAGAAAAACTGTACATGCACAAGGTTTTCCTCCAAACACCTCTGCTCTGCATGGCTGGCTATGTTCACTGAGCCTCTGCAGAGTGAGAGTACCTTGGCTACCTTGTAAGCTGTGTGGGCAGCCTGTGCCTGCCGCCCTCCCTCTCGTCATCAATACCTTGGCTCACAGCACACTGCATTTCTCGACTGACTGGCCATACCTTGCAAATGAGTCGGGGCATGAGCAGCAGCACCAGGACACAGTCGTGGTCTCCACCTGGCCGAAGGAAGCTGTCAGGCATAAAGGCTGTCAGCAGGGACATGTGCCGGTTGGCCTGGGCAACCTCCATCTGTCTCAACTCCATCTCAATGGCCTGCAGGACGGAGAAGGGCTCTCAGTCTGGGTGCAAAGCTGCAGAACCACCAGGCCCCTGTCTGTAGGATAAGCCCAGGCCAGAATTCTTCCACAATTACCACCCAAAGCACCCCAGGTCCAGAGCCCCACCCCAAGCTAGCCCACAGTTCCCCCCCCTCTCCTGGACTAACACCCCTGACTTCAGGGTGCCCCTTTTCCCGACCTTGGCATGAGCCTTGGTCTCAGCAAACTTGATTTTGAAATCAAAAGTTTCTGGCGGCGGCTGCTGCTGCCTTTCCACAGACGCTTCCTGCTGGTTTGTCAGCTCCCGATTGACATCCTGAGAGCAGACAGTGAAGCACGGTTGGTCCTGGGAACCCCAGGGTTACCTTGAGCAGAGATGGGGGCAAGGCAGGTACCTGTAGGTGGGCAGTCAACTGGCGGTACTTCTTGATGGTCTGCTGGTAGTCTGCGACCGTCTCCTGGGCGGCTTCCACTCGCTTCTGTGCCTCCCTCACTCGGGCACCCGCCATGTCCAGCTGCTCTCGGAGCTCCAGCTCCGTCTCGCGTGCGTTCTCCTGCAGCTCATCATTCATCTCGTTCATGGCTTCCTGGATAGCACAGAGTGGGGAAGAGCACACAGGCAGGGTGAGCACGGCCGGGCCTGATGGTCCCCTTACCGCAGTCCCTGCTCAAAGGACAGGGAGTGATGTCAAGCTCTCAGAAGGTCCCTTCTAAATAGTCTCCATGAGGGTGAGAAGTCAGGGATCTGCTCTCTCTTACCAAGTCGCCCACAGTCTCCCGTAATTCCCGCACTTTCTCCTCTAGATTCAGGTTCCGGACAGTGAGCATCTCCACCATCTCCTCAGCTCCCAGAGCGGCGTCCACCTGTGCCAAGGGGAAGGGACAGGGCAAAGTGCTGCCATGAGGGCCTAGCAGCAAGAGGGGGCAGTGGAAGCGCCTCGCCTCACCGGGGTGGGTGAGGGCTGTGCTCTCAGACCTGCTCTTTGAGCTCATCTATGGTGCTCTCGGCCTGACTCAGCTCCTCCTGAAGACGCTCACGCTGCTGCCTCACAACCTCCAGCTCCTGGTTCTTCTTTTCCATGAGTTTCTGAAGCTTCACATGTTCCTGCTTCTCTGAGGAAGAGAGGTCTCGCATCCTACAGAGAAGTGGAAGGAGCAACAGAAGGAGTCAGAGAGAAGACAGAGATGGCAGAAAGCATGTGTCGGTCCGTTGGTCACAAGGTAGTGAGTGCCCCGGCACCTGAGGCAGGAAAGGGACAGAGGCAGGCCTACCTCACCAGGGCGTCCTTCAGGCGGGCATTCTGCTCCTCTAGCTGCTTGAGCTGGTAGCTTGATGCCGCCCCATCAGAGCCTGTAAGAGCAACAATGTGTCCACGCCGGTCCTACTATATCAGCTGGCCTCTGCGCTCCTGGCCCCTTACCTTTCTCTTCGATTTCAGCCTTGAGAATCTCCAGGTCCGTGGTGAGCTCGTCCACCCGTTCCTTCAGTGCCTCCACCTCTTGCTGTAGAGACTCAGCGCGCTCTTCGGCCATCTCCTTGTCCAGAGTGGCCATCTCTATAGCGTCGGCCGTGTCGGCCATCTCCTCCATGTAGCGCTCCTTTGCCTCTAGCGCCTCCTTGGCTTCCTGGAGGTTACAAGTGCATGGAGCAGGCGCAGAGACTCCCACGCTGCCCTTTCTTCCGGGGCACCCTATATCCCAGCCTAGTTCCCAGTTCCCTCATCTGGGTCCTTCCACCTCCTGGCGCCCGCTTCACCCGAGGCGCAGCGTCACCCGAGGCGCACCTTCCGAGCCTCCTTGAGGCGCCGCTGCAGGTCTGCCTGCTGCTCCTGCATTTTGCTCTTCCATTCCTGCACCTGCTCCAGCTGGATCTTATGCTTCTCCAGCTCTTTCAGCTTTGCTTTGTCTTCTGAGCGTTTTAGGCGCAGTGTCTCCAGTTTCTCCTCCAGGTCCCGTACCTGGGCCCTCAGCCCTTCCTCTTCCTGCCAAGAGGAGATCCCACGGTTTGTGCACAGCTCCCGCCCCACCCTAACAAAACTGAGCTGCAGCAAAGATAAAACTGTATAAAAACATTTCCCTAGACCAAGAGTCAAGAGCAAGTGGCACGGGACCATCTAAGAGGAAACCGTGGGGGGCACAAGATACGACGGAGAGGGTACGGAAGGGCGGGAAGGATAGGGAAACCTCACTCTTTCTGATTCCAGTCCTAGGCCTTCCCTAACCCTAGGCAGGGTGCAGCGGTGCCTGGACTCTGTCCGTCCTTACCTTAGAGGGAGAAGGAAGTGGGGGCGCTGCTCCAGGAGAGGTGAGGGCCGGTGTGGGGATGATGGGTGCTGCCAGCGGAGTCTGGGCTGGTGTGCTGGGCTCACTGCTGCTCAGTTCCCCGGCAGACGCTGAGCCAGAGGGGCCAAGGGAGCTACTGGGCCCAGCCACCCCAGTGCTGGCTGGGCGAGTAGGCTGGTGAGAGGCAAGAGGAGGCCACAGAGAGAACAGAACCCGGGAGTGTGGGAGGGAGAGGGGGAGCAGGGGAAAGAGGAAGAGGAGAGAAAGACAGAGAGGGTACATAAAAGTACAATGGCGGGGGTGGGGGGACAATGACAGAGTCAAAAAGTAGCAGTGACAAAGGACAGTGGAGAAAAAGAAGAGAGGGTGGGAGACATAAGATTATAAGGTTCCTCCCTTGGCACTGTGTCCACATTCCCCCCCACTCCGCTCTAACCTTCAGAACAAGCTCTCACTCCCCAGAACTCCCCTCTGTGGCCCACGTGTGATCACTCTAGCAACTTCTTACTACTCCATTCCCATCACGCAGGGTGTATGCCCGACTCCCCCAGCAGACAGAAGTGCCTCAATGTCATGCCCAGAAGCACAGAACAGATTAGAGCCTGTTCTCAATTGTCCAGTTCTCAAAGAGGGAGGGGCCGAAAGGGTGGAGTCAGGCTCGCTCTCCCGGTAAGCCTCCCCAGTGTTCACTCCTTAGGTCTATGCCAACGGATCAGATCGCATAGGTTACTGGGCTGAGATGGAAACCCCCACACAGACTACCCTCCAAGCAAGGTAAGTGAGCCAGAGCCGACCCCTTACCTCCTCCTCCAGGACAAAGCTCTAACTTAAGTAACAGTATCCAGGCCTGTGTTGAAGCTGGGAGGATGGGGGTGGGGTGGGGGGTGGCCAGCTTTCAAGAAGCCACAAACCCTGGGGTAGACAGTGCTGCCCCTGTGATGTTAAGTCCCAGACTACTCACAAATGCTCCCCCCCCCACCCCGTCCTACAGGCAATCAGAGCACTCACTTCTTATAATCTCACCCCTCTGAGCTGATCAAAGCCAAAACCCCTCTCACTGCTCTTCCACACGCAATGGTGGATGGCTAAGATGGCCTCTTAAGCATTAGAAACTGCTGGGCCTGGAGAGACGCCTCAGAAGAGCATTAGCTGCTCTTCCAGAGGACCCAGGTTTCATTCCCAGCACTCACATGGCAACTCCCAAAATATCTGACACCTTCTCTTGGCCTCTGAGGGCACACATATGACATACATCCATGCAGGCAACACTCATACACACACATACACACACAAAAGAATTAGAAATCACTTTTCCACGGAGTCCGGTTACCAGCCTCAAGCTCCTCTTCTCCCCTGGTACACTGCAACCAACATTTGCTTGCTAGCATGCATGCCCACATACATGCACATGCCTGAACTATCTGTGCACTCAGCAGTGGCTTACAGAGACCTGCTTGTTCTCACCTTGGGCCGTCGAGTTGTGGTCTGGACAGGCAACAGGAGCCAGAAGAGGAGGAGTCAGGAAAGAGAGGGTCACGGCAGGAGGACAGAGGTAGCAATGAGAGCAGAAGCAGCAATAGACAAGGCTAGCCCACCACCCCTGTCCCACTGCCTCCCACGGGGATGGCCTGTACCTGCTCCAGGCTCGAATCTCCCACTGCCCTGTTCCACCCTCATGTCTACCCAACCCTTGGAGGCCTCGCTCCCCCAGGCCCCTGCAGCTCCCACAAGTCTGGTCCCTAGGCTGAGCCACAGGAGACCAAAGGCAGCAGTTGGCAAGAAGGCCTCCAGAGAGCATCCTTCTGTGAACAGTCTCTGCCACTCCAGACTAGGGGCCCCACCCAGCCACCTCTCCCAAGGACTTTCCCACATCAGCCTCTTCCTTCAAGTGCTAGACTCTAGAAAGGACACTCTAGGACCTGGCCGCTGACAGGAGTGCAGACACCCTGAAACAGGAGCTCAGACCAAAGAAAGAACAGGGCTGACCCTCTCCCTCAGCCTCCTTCAGGTCCAGACCTTGCAGCAGGCTCCCTCCCTAAGGCAGAGGGCTCAGGTGTCAGTACTATGAGTACTGCATTAGTAAAAGCCCACAGCTCAGCAAAGTAACCCTCCCAGCTGGAGGAGTGGGGGTGGGCAGCAACCCTTAGGAACCACTCTTCCCAAAGCCACCCAGGAGTGGCTGAGGGGCAATTAGCTCCAACTCCCAGAGGCTTGCTGCCTGTGCCTGTCGCTCTAGCAAGTCAAGATTCAGCCTGAGTTCTGTTTTCTGCAGACACTGAGTCCAAGATGGCCAACCTCCACCCTCTGCTCAGGACTAATTCACCACAGCTGTGGATCAAAAACGATGCTAGGGTCCACATCCAGTCCCGGTAAACTCCCTAGCACAGACTCTGGGGAAGCTGGATAATGGGAGAACAAGCGTAAGGCAGTCCAGCAAAGGTTGGTAAGTAGGCCTGCTTCGTGCACTGATGCAGCTGGCCTGCTGCCTCAGGCTGGACCCCAGGAAGCCTACCAACCCTGACTGCAGTAGGGACTGCCTGAAGCCCACGCCTGGGAGGCCACCGAGTAAATGGCCTGGTACAGACTCAATCAGAGTCAAAGCAAGTAGATCAAGGAACATAAATGTCCAGGGTGGGGCACAGTAGTGACACACACCTCTCCCTACCCCCTCCCCTTCAATCCTTACCCTCCTCCCCCTGCCAGGTAGACTGATGAAGTCAATCAGCCCCCACCCCCACCCCAGCAGCCTGCTTCCATTGCCCTGGCAACCCAGCAGCAGGACCAGAGCAAGCAAGAGTACCTTTCGGGCTGTCGGTGCCTGTCTCATCATTGCAGAAAACCACAGAAAGCAAGGAGAGGAAAGAGAGGGAGGGACAGAGGAGGGCAGACAAACACAGGGAGGAAAGACAGACGAAGGGAGGGAGGGAAAGGCGGCGGAGACAGGAGATTAGTGCATCAAATCCCAACAATGCAGCGTTAGCTTCCGGGCAGGCAAAGACGGCTGCGGCGACACAGGCCGTGGCAGGTGCACAGCAGGCCAGCGGGTGACTGTGAGCTCCAGCAGGCTCCGGAGCCTTGCCTGGCCCGGGTCGTCAGCTTAAGCTGATGGCTGTCTCAGTGGCCGCAGCAGCAGCAGCAGCGGCTCCACCTGACGTCATGCACCCACCCTCCTCAGCTCCATGGGGGTGGAGCTACCAGCCCTAGGTCACCTAGCAACCACCCAGAACCGGATGGCTCCGCCTTCTCCGGATGGTACTAAGTCCTGCGCAAAGCTGTCCTTCCTCTCCGTCCCATCACCACGTTCTGGCATCGCGCTCCTCTTCTCCTCTACCTCCAAGACCCTGCTCCAAAAAGCTGGGCCAAGGACCAATGCAGAAATGGCACTTTACGGAGCCTGGGAATTTGTGGACAGGGACAGAGGGCCCGCCGGCTCCATCAATCTATCTCATAGTCATACTCTCGCCCCTGAAAAGCCCCATCACGTCCACTTCTCTTGCACACACTGGTGAAACCCTTAGGCTTCTTGTCAGGAACACAGTCAGAGCACCGCTCCAGCTCCGAAGAGCACACAGTGATTAGGGAACCTTGGGACATGACAGGGGCACCAGCAACAGCTAAAATGACAGTGTGGGCTCTTCCCTCACCTCTCCAAGCTGGAGAGATGAAAGTCTATGTCTAAATGGCTTTCTAGAAAGAGTAGGTATTTTTTGAGACACCTACGTTCTCCCCTGACTCCCTCTCAAAACACTGGTTTTGGGGAGCTAATGGCCCAGAGGTTAAGAGCCTTGGCTGCTTTTATGCAGGACCGTTTCAATCCCAAGCACCCACTTGGTGACTCACAACCATCTTGTAACTCCAGTCCCCGAGGGATCCATCACCCTCCTCTGGCCTCCACAGGCACAGTTCAGATATAGTACACTAACATACATGCAAGCAAAACACTCAAACACATAAATACACACACACTGGGTTTGCTCTGGACCTAGTGGATATGGCTAAATGATCTGCTTGGACTGAACCATCAGGACGTAAGACTGGAGAGTTCAGGGAACATTTGTTAGCACAAGCAGTTGAGGCCGGACTGTCACACTTCACTAGGACATGGGCATTGCTCGAACTGCCACCAGGGCCATGTCAGCCTGCAGCCAGGACTCTTCCAGCTTACAGTGGAGCCCATGCTCTTCTCTATTTAGGGATCTGAGGTGAAACTGGAGCACCAACCACAACGCAATACTCAAGGGATGAAGCCAGTCCTCATGTGTCTGGAATGTGCCCAGCTCCCTCTGCAGCACCATCTGCCTTAGAATCCCATTCCTACCTGGACCCAGGACCCAGGACCCACAACAAGTCCTAGCATGTGGCTTCTGCCATGGTAAGACTTCTAAGTCTTTTCAATGCCCGCACAGAGCTGAAAGGTGATTTTCTTTCCCCCTCCCACAGTCCCAATCCAGAAGTTCCCCATGCAACATCAGGAAGGTCCAAGACAGGCTGGCAACAAAGGGCTCATAGTTCTGCACACAGCTCTGACAGGCACATGCAGGGCAGAAAGAACTTGTATGGAGGCCCAAGGCAAGGTTGGTGTGAGGAAGTCGTGGCAGCAATCTAAGTGTGAGGAGCTGGGCATGGTGGTGCCCATCTGTAATCCCTGTACTAAGAAGGTGAGGCAGGAAGACTGCCACAGGGTCTAGGTTAGCCTGCTTTACATAGTGAATTCCAGACTAGCCTGAGCTACAAAGTGAGACCCTCTCAAAAGACCTAAAGAAAAGTCTGTGGAAGAGGGGGTGGGACAGGCAAGATCTTGAAGGGGGAGTGTGTCCCCACAGGAACACACTCGTCGAGGGGGGCAGTGAAAGCCACTGGGCAGAGCAAGGTGGGCACTGCCTCAACAGCAGGCAGGCAGTGCTCTGACCCACTTCTTACACAACCATTCTACCACACTTCCTCAGCTCCAGTCCTCCAGGATGCCCTCTCTCTTCCCCAAGCCTGACTACCTGGGAAAGTGCTGCAAAGCAGCTGCAGCTGCAATTGCTGTCAAAAGCCTGCAGTCTCTAACTGGGGGTCTAGAGCATGGAAAACTGTCTCTAATGACTGCTGCTTTGGCTTGGTCCCTGAACCTGATGGCCTCGTTTTCCTCAAGGTGATCTGGAAGACAAACTGCCATTTCCTCTGGCCATCCCAGCCCCATGGTTACACACACATGCATGTAGCAGTTGGGGTGGGGGGCATGCAAGAGAGTGGGAGGGGCTCACAGCTCATCCATTGACCCAGACACAAACAGTAAACACACCACCTTTTTAGGCTTCAGTCCCCGCTGCATGAGGAGCAGGAAAGGTCAGAGTTAAGAGAACAGACTGTCTGGCCTGATAGACATCCTGTGCATAAGTGTTAACATCAGCTCAGGTGAACACACAAGGGAAGTTAGGTAAGCATTGAGCCCTGGGCAAAGAAGGGTTCCCCAAGGAACAGCTTCTAGGATATTCACCTCCTGGCCCAGAAAAGTTGGAGGCCTACCTCCCAACCCTCTGCAGAAGAGGCAAAGAGAGCTGGAAAGGGCCATCTGCATGCTTTTTACAACACTTGTGAACAAAAGAGCTGCTCTCCCTCCATACTCTACCTTACCCTGCCCTAACACCTTCCTCCTTGGCATCTTTGGATACCAGAAGATAGGAAGCTGGCTACAGTCCTGGGTTTAGGCCTGTCCCTTCCAATCCCACTCAGCTCAATCCTATCTGACCCTAAACATCTAGACTCCAACACTTCTCCTACCACCTTGATTCTGGCCCTAATGTTACAACTCATACTCGGAGAGTGTCCTTCTTGGGGAAGTTAGGCGACTACAAGTCTAACTCAATCCAGACCCATCTACTGCTTCCACCTGCCCAGCCTGGGCCTTGCTCCTCCCTCTGTGCTCCTCCCTCTGTGTGCTCTCCCTCACACTGCAGAACCACTCACCAGTTTGCTGGTCTTTGCAGCTGCATCAGCTCCCTCTGTAAAAAGCAAACAACAAATACTTTATACAGAGGGGAAGGGGGAAGAACCCTCTGAGTGGGATGGGAAGGACAGAGGAAAGAGAGCAGACACCCTGTTATTAGAAGGGCGGGAACCCTGGATGGGAAGTGGCAATGCCAGTGTGTAACCAGTACCTCTCTTGAGGACCTTGGAAGCAGAAGAATCAGGAGTCTCTGGGGAAGTAGTATCTGCTCCATCTTCAAACACTTGTATCTGAGGCCAAAGAACATACTCAGTGCAGTCAGGTCAAGAACGCCTATAGCATGGGTCCCTCCTGAGCTCCCGAGCAAGCAGCAGTACAGCATACTTCCCTTAGGCTCCATCTTGCCTTTCTCCCAACCACAGCCTTCATCCGACTTAGGAAAAAGGACTCACTAGCAGCACAAGCAACAGATGTTTGTACAAGTGAGCATGCGCACACATGAACACATACACAAACACACACACACACACACACACACACACACACACACACACGCATGCGCCGCATGCGCACCCAGGTTCACACCATGATTTACCTGGGATTGGCGTACAAAGATGCCGTGGCCTTCATCACACGTGAAATACTTCCTTCCCTGGACAGTGCCATCATTTTTGCCTTTTGCTTCATCCAGGATTACACCCACCCATTTGCCAGTGGCAAAGAGTGTGGCTCCAACATAGGCCACAGTGCCTCGGTGGCCCTTCCCAATCACTTCCACGCGGGAGCCAACCCGCAGGGGCCGGGCGCTTGCCTCCGTACTCATCCTGCTGCCACTTGGTGTCTGGAAGAAAGACATATGCCAACATGTTCAGTCAGAGGCTCTGGACAGCGTCCTAGACTGAGAAGCCACAAGTTACGCTTTAACGCCTTTAAACTCCATTCTTGGGTCAGAGTGAGCCCACGGACTCGCCTCTGAAAAGCATCAGTGACATGTTCAGAACTTCCCCAAAGCCAGATAGGGCATATGCCCAGGACTTCACCACCCGGGTGGTTGAATCAGAAGGCTAGCCATGAGTTTGAGGCCAACCTTGGCTATAAATAGTAAGCTAAAGGCCAGCCTGGGCAACATAATGAAACCTTGTTTCAAGAAATCTTTAGCCGAGGGTGTGCTGTGGCAAGCCTTTAATCCCAGTACTTGGGAGGCAGAGGCAGACAGATCTCTGTGTTTGAGGCCAGCTTGGTCTACAAAGTGATCTCCAGGACAGCCAGGACTATACAGGAACCCTGTCTTGAACACACCCCCCCCCCCCCCAAAAAAAAAAGAAAGAAAGAAAGAAAAAGAAATCTTTAAACAGCTTGTTTTGATAGCTCATAGGTGGGATCCCAGCACTTGGGAAGCTTAGATAGGATTACCATGCGCTTGAGGCCAGCCTGGGCTACACGGTGAGCTCTAGGCCAGCCTGGCCTACAGTAAGACGAACCTCTAGGAAAAAAAAACTCACAAAAATGAACAATAAGAACAATCCTTTTTTTGTTGTTTGTTTTTTAGAGACAGGGTTTCTCTGTGTAGCCCTGGCTGTCCTGGAACTCACTCTGTAGACCAGGCTGGCCTCAAGTTTGGAGATCTGCCTGTTTCTGCCTCCCAAGTGTTGGAATTAAAGGTGTATGTCCCCACAGCCCAGCAATAACAATCTTAAAAACAAAAACAAAACAAACAAAAAAACCCTCTAAATTCTCTAGAATCTACTGGTTTTTTGTTTGGCTGGTTGGTTTTTCTAGACAGGGTTTCTCTGTGTAGCCCTGGCTGTCCTGGGACTCACTCTGTAGACTAGGCTGGCCTCGAACTCAGAAATCCGCCTGCCTCTGCCTCCCGAGTGCTGGGATTAAAGGCGTGCGCCACCACGCCTGGCTTGGATTTTTTTTTAAAGAATTTATATTTAAATTGTATTTAAAAAATTAGGATTTACTGATAGATCTTTGACTATCACCATATGGCAGCTTCTAGGGTGTACTGCCCCCAAGGAAAGGATGTAAGAACAAGAACAACTCAATGCAGACCAGGCTCCCCACGAACCATAGCTGAGAAAGTTAGCAGCTCAGCGGTGGCTTTCTCCACTGTCCTCCGTCTCCCTGGGACTCAAATGCCTTTCTCCAGCTCCACCCTCCTCCCCCTCCTCCTCCTCCTCCTCTTCTTCCTCCTCCCCCCCCACCCTGCATGTGTGTGTGTGTGTGTGCGCGCGCGTGCGCATGCAAGAGCCTTTTAAAATTTTTGTCACTGTTCTTTGAGACAGAATCTCAGTACCACCCTAGGCTGGTCTGGAACTTGCAGTCCTCCTGCCTCAGCCCCTTGAATGCTGGGCTCACAGGCATGCATCAGCACGTCCACCTAGATTTCTCAGAGGGACAGAACTGCACCTCTTTCCAGGGCCACAGCCACCATCGTGCCTTGCTGATATGATTCCTGTCAGTCCATCTCCATATCCCCCTGGCACTGCTGGACTGTTGACTACAGCCCATTCAGCAGCACCCTCCTCAGGGCCCATGTCCTACTGTCTGCTCTCCCTAAGCCCTGCAGGCCACGGTGTCACAAAAAAAGAAGAGCACAAACAAATAAACAAAATACCTCAAATTAGCCCCTTACTGTCCTCAAACCCTGCCCAGTAGTTCATCTGGGCTGGCAAAGGTACAAACGAAATGCTGTCCTTGGGTCGTACCTAGATTCTTACATATCCGTGATGACAGAACACATGAAATTAGGTCCCAGATCAGACCACGATTTGGAAGAAAATCACACCTAAGCCATTTTTAGCAATAGCTGTTCCATGAACCAGAGAGATTGCAGCAAATAAATAAGGCAAGAAAATATGACCCCCATGGACCTAAAGGCTCGGGGGGTCTTTCCTGATACCCCCAAACACACACATACACACACACACACACACACACACACACCACAGTTAGCTTCGGAAAGGAGCCCTGCCAGAGCCTGGGAAGTCAAACCCTTCCTGGCTGTCATTCCCTAGCCCCTTTCCTCACAAAGCCCCACCAGTAAGGTACAGACAGAGCTCCTAGGGATGTGGGGACCTCAAACTATACCAGGGACAATAAAGATCTCATGGGCCTGACAATAAAGTAAACTGCCAATGATATCAAGGCTGGACACAAACTCAGAAAAGACCCTCACACACCTCCCAACACACCTCTCAGAGTCAGGTGGCTCTAACAGTGGATGCAAATCTAACCTCACATAGGAGAGAGCAGAGGCAGACAGCAGGACATCTGAAAAGGGCCTCACAGCAAGGCCTTCTGATCCACAGGCCAGTCAAAGACAGAATGGACCCCTCAGACATCCCTGGCCTCAGAGCCAGCTGGAGTCAGAGGTCAAGTCTGGTTGGGCCCCAGTTAGGACCCACCTGGGTGGGTGGCTGGGGTACCCTGTCCAGCCCGCCACTGTCATCGCTCTGAAGGCTCCTCAGAAGCCAGTGTGTGTACCTCAGCAGAGAGCCAGCCTGCCTCCCCAGCCCCCACACAAGTGATGTCCACAGGCACCCGGCCTGCTCCAGCAGCCCTCCCAGGGCCATCCCATATTGACTGGGGCCACTTACCCGGTTGTACATGTGCCTCTTGCTCTGGGCCATGTTGCTCGCCCGGACTCTACCCCCTCCCCCAGCTAGCCAAAGACAGAGAAAAGGCAGAAGCCTAGGCAGGGGGGTCAGGGTGATGGGCCTGCATGGACGGACGGCTCAGAAGCCGTCAGCCACGAACCTCCCTCCATCCATGGTCCTCCCTCTGGAGGGGCAGGAGCAGTGATGGGGCTGAGGAGTAAGTCCCTTCTACTGCCCAAGGATTCCTGAACCCAGAGACACTGAGCCCCGCTTGCCAGCTGATGAGTCTCACTCTGCGCTAGTGCCGCTCTAGACTGTCAGGAAGCGTGCTGGCCTCTGGGTCCTAGCGCTCCCCTTCTTCACCAGAACCCAGGAATGGGTCGGCAAGAAATCCCGTGCACCAGAGTGCAGCAGGCAGGGTTCTGGAGCCCTGACACTTCTTTCCCACCTATCCCCTCACTATCACCGCCCCCAGCCCCAGACAGTGAGGCTTCAGCAGGTCCCCAAGCATCAAGTGCCACTTCTAAATGACCAGCACTTCATCATTCAAACCACCTTCAAAAGGACTTCTAGTCCTTTCTGCTACTTTTCTGTGTCACCCTACAAAAAGATGTCTGGACTCAGGTCCAAATCCACACGACTAGGGTCTCAATTTCCATCTTACACTGGGCCAGATAAACAGTCCAGGAGGTGCAGAGATAGAAGCATGCTTACCCAGAGAAAGCCGAAAGCACCCAGCTCCCCACCCCTGCAACAGCAGAGGTCCCCACAGTCACTCTCTCTCCTCTGCCGGTGTCAGGCAGGCTCTGATCCCCAAGATATCACATTCAATTGGATTATTAAAGGCAGTTTTCAAAAGCTAAGCGCCTCACTGACCCCTTGGTCCAAGTCCACTTTACCCATGTCCTCATCTCTTTTATCCTTGGCCTTGTCTTCTAACATCAGACTCAACAAGCTAACTTATTTTTTATAGTTGTGTACTCCACAGATTCCTTAGCTGTGTTATATTACCTTCATAATTTAAAAACAAATGGTGTTAATTTAATGAAACTACTTATTCTAGTGAAAGGTTTCCACATGATACCTCATTTATTATTCACAGGTCAATGCCTAAGGTCTTACCCCTTAAGCAAAGTTGGTCTGGGGTCTAACCACTGGATCCCCTGGCTGTAGTGTGGACCTAGATCCCTGAACACACTTGTCTTCCTTCACCGACAAAACTGCAATTTCTGCCACTCTGCACACTTGCCTAACAACAGGATAATGCCACAAAGCAGTTCTGTTAGGTGATGACCACCTGGAGGAACACCATAATGAAGCCAGTCACTTTAGATGCTAGATTAACCTCTTAACCAAAACAGTCTTGGTACCTTACCTCTACCCAGAACCACCAGGACCCACCTCTGCTTCCCCACAGTGTCCAGGTTGCTCTGCCTTCATATCCACCCCAGCCCAGACAATCACACTAAACCTACTCAGAGTGCCTACAATCTACAGAACACATTTCAAAACATCACTTTAGGGCTCGGCAGATTGCTCAGTGGGTAGAACAGAAACGGGGGCTAGAGAGATGGCTCAGCAGTTAAGAGCACTGGCTGCTTTTGCAGAAAACATAGGTTCATCCCAGCACCTACATAGAGGTTCACAACTGCCTTTAATTCCAGTCCTAGGGGATCTAATACCCTTATCTAAACTCCAAGGGCATGGTACACACATGATACACAGATATACATGCAGGCAAAACACCCATACACCATAAAATAAAACTTAAAAAAATAAAATATTTAGGACAGGGGTTGGAAAGATGGCTCAGTGACTAAAAGGTCTTGCTCTTCTTGCAGAGGACGTGAGTTTACTGTTACCACGGCTACCCACAGTCATGCTGTGCCACTCACAACCACATGTAACTCCAGCTCAAGATGAGATGCCTCTGGCTGCTGCAAGAACCTCTATTTACACACACACACACACACACACACACACACACATTAAAGTAAATCCTTTTTAAAAATAAAAATAAGGACTAGAGAGATGGCTAAGCTGTTAAGAAAATGTCCAGCTCCTATGTCTGAGGACCTGAGTTTGGTTCCCAGCACCCACATCGGGTGGCTCTGGGGCTCTGATTCCTCTGTCGTCCCTATGCATGTACACTGTGTATATGTTCACACACAGTGACACAGCCATACACAATGCAAAACAAAGCACACCGACCACTCTTCCAAAGGTCCTGAGTTCAAATCCCAGCAACCACATGGTGGCTCACAGTCATTTGTAATGGGATCTGATGCCCTCTTCTGGAGTGTCTGAAGACAGCTACAGTGTACTTACATATAATAAATAAACGGGGGGGGGGGGGGGGTAGGGAGGCCCTGTCTCAAAACAGACAAACAAAAAAAAGGGAAATCAAATCTTTAAATTTGCCAATAAATGAACACAAACACATCTGCTTAAATAAGAGCATTTAGAACATCTGTACTGTAAATAAAAACTCACTATGAACACCATCACCACCTCACTGGGTTATATCACAATAACCCAGAGGCAGGCCAGGGATGGACCAGACAAGGAAGCCGAGGCCTAGAGACTCACTTTCCCTCAGGTTACCCAGGTGTGTACACAGCTGCTCCAGAACTCCTGATACGTCCCACAGCCCCTCACTGTCCCACACTTATCTCCAGGCTTCCAGGGCCACGCTCTAAACTGAACTACTTTTAAAACACCTGCAATCCCAGCACTCAGAAGGCGGGAGGAGGATTGTGAGTTCTCGGCCTGCCAGAGCAACAGTGATAACACAGATATAAGAGCAGCCTCCCTGAGCCGAGTACACGGCACATGAATACACTCCTGCTTGAGAGCTGTTTATTCTACCGAATGGGAATATCTGACACAGCTACTCAGTACTGTAAGACTCGAGGAAGAGAAAGCACATTTAGGAATATGAAAACTACAGAGTTCCAAAGAAGAGCTACCTGGCAGGATCCTGGAGATACAAACTGTATAGACAATAAACAGGACACAGGAGAAAGGTGAACTGGGCCTCGACTTATGGAGCTTTCTGTTTGGTTTGGGGCTACACAGAAGCCCTGTAAGTTATGAGCACGTGACGGACAGGGGTCTAAGGTATCTCCTTGGAGTCTTCTGCCAAATTCTAAAGTCTTCTGCAGGAAAGCCCACTTAGTACAGGGAGTCAGGTACTTAATAAACAAACATGCTGAGGTGCACGAGGAAGTGAGAAGGGTGGGCAGGAAGTTTAGCATCGGGCAGGGATAGACAGACTGAATCCAGTGACAACAGCCAGTAGGCCTTGCTCCCAAGCTGTGGGGTGGCAGAGTGAGACTGCTTTAGGAAGATCAAACATGTGACCTTCATGCAAACAGGAGCAACCTGCAAGAAAAGGCAGGACTACAGCAAAGTGCATGCTGCAGGGTGAGAAGGGAGGTGGAAGCAGAGTCAGAGAGGGGAACAGAGCCAGAACCAAAGGAATTTGAGGAGGCCGTGACAGATGTGATGCTAGGAAAGACAGCAGGCTGGCATGCATGGGCTCCACATACAGCCCTGGACGCCACAGCTCTGTTCTCTCAGTTCCTCACCTGCATGATTCTGGGCAAGATGTTTACCTTACTGAATCACGGTAACACAATCCACACAAAAAGGCGTTCTCTATCTCACATGGATGTTACGAAGAATAAGGAAAAGCAGCCAGGAGCTAGAGAGGAAGCCATAGTAGACCTTGCAGTACACAGAGACCAACTCATAACATCAACACCCGACCCCCAAAGGGATCTGACACAATGCCTGACACAAACTGTGCCCAGTCGGGTATAAGTGTCTATATGTGTATCCATACATCAATGATGACCTGCTCAGAGCAGAAACTCCAAAGCTGCAATAAATGAAGCTAAAAGTTAGCAAATGAGGGGCCAGACAGGTGGCTCTGTGGCTAAGGATGTCTGCGGCTATCAATGAGGACCTGAGTTGGTTCCAAAACCTACACTGGAAAGCTCACAATGACCTATAACTCCAGCTCCAGGAGAGCTGACTCTTCTGGCTTCCTCAGACACACAACCCCCCACACCATGTGGACACACATACACATACACACACACACAAATAAATAAATATTTATATAATAACATGCAAAAATAAAATTAGCAAAAGAATAAATAAACTGAAAATTTTTAGGTGTGAATCAAATACTAGGATAGAGGGCTGGAGAGATGGCTCAGTGGTTAAGAGTACTGACTGCACTTCCAGAGGTCCTGAGTTCAATTCCCAGCAACCACATGGTGGCTCACAACCATCTGTAATGGGTTCTGATGACCTCTTCTGGTTGTCTGAAAATACTAGGATGGAGGCTATGGAGAGTGTTCAGTGGGTCAAGTGTCTGCCACATCTGTGTGAGGACATGCATCTGCAGTCCCACCCCTATGGAGATTTGGGAAGCAGAAATCCTCAAGAGACCCCATCTCAAACAAGGTGTAAAGCAAGGACCAACAGCACAAGCTTTCCTCTGATCTCCGTAAGTGTACTGTGGCAGGTGTATGCCTGTATTGATACATAGGAATGTGTGAGCATGCGCGTGCACACACGCACACACACACACACACACACACACACACACACATTGTGCATACACAAAAGCATTTTGAAAAAAAAAACAGAAAAAAGAATGAGAATTCAAGTGTTAAGAGACTAGAGAAAGGGAAACTGGGGATGTCCTTTGGACCTTTCCTGGGACAAATTTAACTGTGCACACTAAAATGTGTTTTGTCATCTGTTCCCATGTAGACCCATGTGAGCTCGTTGCTTGCCAGTACAGAAGGAGTGAGGAGAAAGAAGGCGGGACTATGAAAGACAATATGAGGAATCCGTGATGACCCATTCAGTCACTGAACAACGCCCCTGTCCTCCCTAAGACCCTGGGCCACAGCTTCACAGTCATTAACACAGGCTGGGGAAGGGACTTAGTAAGGGTAAGTGTAACCACTATTATTTTAAGCAGGAGTGTGTGTACATGCATGTGTGTGTGTGTTGCTGCAAACTGAACCGTCAACCTCTTGTGCATGTTAGGCAAGCACTGTACACACTTAGCCCTTTTTAAAAACTTCATTTGTAGGCATTTTTGGAGGAATGTGGAGATGAGAGGTCAATGTCAGGTTTCTTTCTCAGTTACTCTCCAAACTCTCACTGAACCTCAAGGTTGCCAAGCCTAGCTAGAAGAACTAGTCAGCAGTTCCAGGAATCCTCCTGTCTCTCCTCTCCAGTACCTGGATTACGGGTGTGCACTCATGCACCTTGTTCTTTTGCATGGGTCCTGGGGATCACATCTAGGTAGCCATTCTTGCACACCAAGCAGTTACCAACAGAACCATCTTCCAGGTCTTGTACTATTCATTTTGAGACAGAAATCTCAAAAAGTTGCCCAGGCAGGCCCCGAACTCATAATCTTCCTACCACAACCTCTCAAGTAGCTAGGACTACAAACCTGAGCCACCAGGCCAGGTTTTCAATGTTATTTCTTATACTTATATGTAAATATACTATTTATTCCAAAATAAAATATTTTAAGCAGTGCAGTTTCACTAGAACACTTGGCTAGCATGTGACAGGCCCAGGTCCCAGGCCCAATCCTATCAAGAAAAGTTTATCATATTGTCAATAAAAATAAGAAAAGGGGTCTGGGAGCTGGCTCAGTAGTTAGTGCTTGGTGTATAAGCATGAGGGCCTGAGCTCAGACCCCCCAGAACCCACATAAAACCTGCGCATGGCCGTGCATGTCTGTAAAACAGTGCTGGAGGTGAAGGCAGGCAGATTTGGAGCTTGCTGGGCAACCAAGGAGACATTCCGATGTCTACCTTTGGAGTACACACACACACATACACACACATGCACGCGCGCGCGCACACACACACACACACACACACACACACACACACACTATGATTAGTCAAATACGACTGTATTACCTCCATCCATGAGCAATACTGAGCCTCTGGGTCTGTCACAAGCCTAGCTATAGCTCTATAGGCATGTGCTCTTGCCAGAGCATCACTGGGCCCCTGACAGTGTCCCACAGGACTCTTCACATTCCCTTAACAGAAAAACAGTTCCTGGATTTCTAATCCATTTTCCTCAACAATATTAAATACTGCTATGCACTATCTGGAATAGCGGAAGACGTACTCAGTATCGGGTAACTAAGGAACTCTTAGAGAATTTTCAGAACACGGACATACGCAGACTGGAGGCGAGGTAAGAAGAGCAGGTGAGGATGAAAAGCCGCGTTGCTCATTCCTTGTGTCACTTAGCAGCACCTCAGTACCCTCAGTACCCAGATGCTTTTCCAGGCTTGTGTTTCCAGACTTTAACCCTGGGCTAACCCCACATTCTGCTCTCCAGCAGGGGCTGGTCTGAAACGTGGGCAGTCTGAAAACAGGCCCAAGGGTCTCTAAAAGCACCAGCAAAGAAGAACAAATGTGCACACACGCCTCCCAAAGCCCAAGAGGGACAGGTCTGCTCCCTGTGGGGGATGCTGACTGGAAGTCCCAGTGAACCCAGCAATATGTCATGCACAGAGCTTCTTTTGGTCCTGGCCCTACTCCAATACCTGTCTTACTGACCTTACAGAGATGAGAGAGCATCCTAAATGGACTGTCTTCACCTGTCCAGATTATTACCCCCAGAAATGTCTGCATCATACTCCCAATCTGAATGGAGCTCTCCCCACTCCCAAAACCCCTCACACCAACAAGTACCTAGGGATTTCCACATCCACCTCTAGGATCCAGAAAAGAAGGCTGCAGCTACACAGTGCCCTTCACTTGTCCTGATAAAGGAACTTCTGAGCCTAACACTGAAGCGCAGCAGCCCTCTCACTGACAGAGTCCCACTTGTCTAGTTTCCAAGCAGCTTCCAGTTTAGCTCTGTCCCAGGCATCACCCAGTGAGATCCTGGCACTAGGACCCAGCAGGCAGGGAGCACTGAGACTGCGCTCTACTGAGGTAGATGCACCATTTCACAACTTCAGCAAAAGCCAAGGCAGCCAACAAAGGCTCAGCCACCTCAGCTGTGCCTCTGCGCTTGCGGGCGGCTCACCAGCCACCCTCTGAAGCAGATCATGCCATCCTTTCTTTTTTAAAACCCATGTCATCAGCAGATCATAATGGAAATCAATCTCCTCAAACCATCATGCAAAGGCAAAGGCGTATCCATAGCAACCCCAAAAGGAAGGACACAGAGATGCTCCAGTGACTGCAGCAAAAAAAAAAAAAAAAAAAAAAAAAAAAAGGTGAGTTTGTTTCTCCTCTATCCATGCATCTACCTCTGCTCGCCAGGGGCAGGCTCTGCCTGCAGATCTCACCCACAACACCAAGTGGGAAAACTCAAGGTGAGCTAAGAACCCCCTGTAACACGGGGGTATAGGATGGGGGTGAGAGCAAGGTCTCGCTTCTTGGTTACAGTCTCAGGTGACTGTCTCATCCTTTATCTGACAAGCAGCCAACAGTCACTTAGCTTTCTAGTCAAGATGCTGGGAAATCACTTTAGCATTTCAGAATTCTCCTGTGGCAGCAACAGACCCCCCCACACACCTCCCTGCCCACTAAATCTCTCCCTTCTCTGATGCCTTGGGAGAATGACTCCCATTTCTTCAGATACTCATCAAACATGAACGCTAAGCCTAACAAAGCCCTGTATGCCTCAACTTTCCTTTCAATAAAGCAGCAATATGCTCTGACAGGATTGTTGTGCAAACCACAGGAGGGCTTGGCAGTTCAAAGCTGGCATGGACCATATAGTGAGTTCCATGCTACAGAGTGACACCTGTCTCCTGCCTCCTCTCTCTCTCTCTCTCTCTCTCTCTCTCTCTCTCTCTCTCTCTCTCTCTCTCNTCTCCTGCCTCCTCTCTCTCTCTCTCTCTCTCTCTCTCTCTCTCTCTCTCTCTCTCTCTCTCTCACACACACACACACACACACACACACACACAGAGTCTGACAGCACTTAAAACTGAGTAAAGCACTCATTAAAAGGCAGCCACTATCATTATGATGAAGATGAAGAGGCCTATAAGCATAGGACTCTAGCTCAGACAGGCTCCTCCACACTCCTGGGCATGTCTAAGGCTCTTTCTCCTTACTCTGATCAACTCTATCTAGCTTCTCTCACCGTATCCAAGCATCTGTCTGATGGAGTTCACACTGGCCACCTACCCCTCAGCCAACAACCTTGCAGAGAAAGGCAACTGAGACTCTTAGGTAAGAATCCCTTTGCACCCACCATTGCCTCTTTCTTCCTAAATTCATCCCTCCTCATTCCTCTGCACCTCACCTCCTCTTCTGAGGACCTTCATTTCAGAAGTACTGTCTGCCGGTTCTTACACATCCCCACAAAAACCTGCCCTGGCCTCTTCAGTTCTAGGAACTATTTCTAGTCCTCACCGTGTCCACAGAATCTATCCTTCCACCGTCTGCCAAACTGTGAGTCTGCAGCCCTCAGTGCCATCAAGCCCTGCATCTCCACACTGCTCCACTGGAGTCAGTCCCACTTTCAGAGTGAAAGCCCTGGTAACCATGCCTCCTTGCCTCCCTCCTGCCCACCCTCGAAATGTTCTCCTTTCTCACTTCCTGGGCAGCCTTGCTCACATGCACAACAATCCCCGACTCCTCTGTCTGCCCCTGCCTTCTGGAAGTGTGGCTGGAAGAATCCATCCCCCCTTTACCAACCGCCTTCTTCCACCAACCCTCGGCAGGGACTCTTCTGAAACACATTTGTACCGGGCTGCTGGACATCACAGACCACTCAGGTTCAACATGCCCCAGCACGCCACAGTCTACCTAAGCTAGATAACTGAGTCACCGTTAACAACCCCTTATTTGGCTAATTCTGCCGCCACAGCCTCTCTCCAATTCATGTGTCCTCTCCATCCTGTTGGCCTGATTTCAGTTCAGCCTTAAAACACTTCTGTTACACTGAGTCTCCCCGTTACATCCATTTTAAGTCCCCCAGTACCCTGGGCTCAGGCTCTACCCCTTCAGCTTCCTTCCACGGCCAGCTTCCCAAAACACAGTCATGTTATCCCTGTTCAAAGACTTCGGGTGCAGGCCAGTGGGGTGGCTCAACAGGTAAATCTGCCACCAAATCTAACAACTTGAGTTTGATTCCAAGGACCAACATGGTAGAAAGAACCAGCTCATACAAGTAGTCACACACACACATACACACACACACACACACACACACACACACAGAGAACATATAATAAAAAAAATGTTTTATTAACTTCACTGTGAACAACAATAACCTCTCCTTTGATACATGCCGAAGTTCTCCCTTTCTGGCTACTTGGATCTACTTCAAGCCCTTTGCCCTGCAAATACAAAAGAGTATCACTGGGACCCCACTCTTCATCCATCACTACTTAGGTCAATAGTCACCTCTTTCCTGAAATTCCCCAACTTCTCCCTGTAGAGCCTGTTATTTCCTTTCTGCCCTTGTATAGATACCTTGGACAAAGTTTTGTTACAGCATCACACTTTACTGAAAATACTGCCTACCATCTTCTGTCCAACCTTCCCCTAGGACAGAGAGCTTTGCCCCAAAGTATCTAAGCACTGAGCACAGTGCCTTGCCCAGAGAGGTACACAATGGTCAAAAGTTATTGTGCTAGCCAGGCTCCAGGCATAAGATCAGGGCCAGATCAGAGGAAATGACCCAACCTCACAGCCCATAAAAGCAGAGCTGGAGAGCTGACTCAGTGTTCAAGACAGCACTGTGCAACCACAAAGGCCTAAGATCAGGCTCGAGCACCCACTAGCAAGCTCAGCACTGTGAGGGGAGAAGACCGTACAGTCGGCTGCTTCAAGAGGCCCATAGTGAGACTCTGTCTCAAACAAACAAACAAAACAAACAAACAAAGGGGTAAGTCAGAGGGTTAGAGAAAGCTTCCTTCTTTCACCTCCAGGGATGTGCACAGGAACACACACCCAGACACACACATGCCGATATCACACCACATTCACACAGACCAAAAAACAAAAAAACAAACGGGCTGGAGAGATAACTTGGTGGTTAAGAGCACTGACTGCTCTTCCAGAGGTCCTGAGTTCAATTCCCAGCAACCACATGATGGCTCGCAACCATCTGTAATGGGATCTGATGCCCTCTTCTGGTGTGTCTGAAGACAGCTACAGTACTCACAAACATCAAATAATTCTTTAAAAAACAAACACCACAGGGTGGGGGGAAGTACACTTGTACATACATACCATACACACACACACACACACACACACACACACACACACACACACAGAGCAGTGCATGAAACTCTTTTAGATAAGCACCTAAATTCATATGCTTCCATGATAAAGGAACCACAGACCACAGACAGGCTCTAAGTAAAACGCAGATCTTCTGAGAAGGAATATTCTTCAAAAGGCTCTAAGGGCACCAAAGCCATGCACTCTGCTGCAGTAAAGTCCCTATGAGATAAGAAGGGGCAGGAAAAGGTCAGGATGCACACCTCAACTAATACCCCTCAACATCCAATATATATATATATATATATACATATATATATAT